>NC_135497.1:146681894-146981894 GCF_052857255.1 Amblyomma americanum
ATTGCCTGCCTGCTTCGGTTGTTGAATGTACTAACATTAATACCTTTCAGCGTTCTTTGCAAGCTTAATTACTTTTTGTAACCCTCTCCTGCCTGGGCAGCACTGCTGCCTGCAGTATTTTGAAATAAATAAATAAAGAAAATCAAAGTGGAAGGCAAAACCATTCCTAAAGTTGAGCAAATAAGAATCCTGGGATTCTTTATATAGGAAAGCGGATACAACGACGGCGTCATGAAAAAAGCTGCACATCTACGCGTCGAAAGTCATCTTTAGGAGAATCTCCCTCAGGGGTAGAGGCCTTAGAGAGAAAAGCCTACTAAAATTAATACAGACTTACGTCTTTAGTCGAGTGTGCTATGCCACACCATCCCTAAATCTAAGAGCGGACGAAAAGAGGAAAATGGACTCCCTCATCTGAAGATGTATCAAGAGAGCTCTAGGACTCCCGATGCGCACCTCTACAGAGGAACTTCTCGCCATGGGTGTGCACAATAGCTGGGAAGAATACACAGAGGCAGTTCGCATGGCACAGCTAGAGAGACTTAGCAGCAGCACCACGGGCAGAGCTATCCTGTAGATAGTGGGCTTGCAGACCGACCACGGGCTGCACCGTAAAACTGACATCCACCCTAAATGTAGGGAGAAAATAGCAATACCCCCCTCCCGAGCAACATTCATCCGGAGCGTAATACCGAAAGGAGGAATAAGAAAGCCGAGGCGCTTACAAAACGATTCGGAAAATGAAGCCCGAAGAGGTCGCCTACGTTGACGCGGCTAGTAGGAAGTCAGGCGCAGCGGTTGCCTCAGTAGTCAACGGACTAGGCGCCCCCGCGTCGGCAGCCACTATTTGCAGCCACAACATAGAGATGGCAGAAAAAGTTGCCATAGCGCTCGCTTGCGCAGGAACGAAAGCAAAATTCGTAGTCAGCGACAGTAAAACTGCCATCTGGAATTTCATGAAAGGTAGAATCACGCCGGAAGCGACGTCAATCATGGCCGGCAGAGAGCTAACCCGAAAGTCAGCTTAATATGGACCCCAGCGCACGCGTCGGTTCCCGGCAACGAAGCGGCACACGAGTTAGCCCGAGCTCTCTACTTCCGGGTAACCGTGGAACCGCCGGGCTGTCGGAACCTGGACGAGCACGCGCAAACCTATTCCGAAATCGTTGAGAACTATAGACTAAACAGATAACTGGTGCCGCCACCGGATAATATGCTAAGTAATAAAGAAGCGAACGCACAGCGGCGCCTACAAGCCAGAAATTTTGTTAACCCAGTATGGGTCTTTCACATCCTACCATGGAAACACGAAAACAATCGAAAACGAGAACTCTGCTGGAGTCGAAGAAAATATTCATAGCAGAGAAAGCTGCGGAGCGAACATTGCGCTTGGCAGAAACCAGCTATCCGCCTGGCGGCTCAGGCCACGAAGAGACGAAATCTCTTTGTTAGCTTTTAGTCGCGGATGATCCGCCCCCTCGTCCTCCAGGCCTGCGTGCCGGGGGTGGGGAGCAGTAATGTGTCTCCATTTCCGGTGGAAATAAAAGCTGTCATCCATCCATTGGGCAAAAGCCCAGCATGACAGGTCGCCGCTAGGGGCAGAAGCGGGAGTTTTAAAAATTGTATCGTAAATTATCGGCTCACTTCTGAGGTCTTGTACGTGGCATGAACGCTCTAATTAGCATGTACTCTACATAATGCGAGCATTTTATAGCCAACCTCAAACACCCTTTTCTGGAAGATCGCGAGAGGCTGGTCACCCAATGAACGCTGCGGCCTATTGCTGCAGTGCCGCATGTCTCCCACAACGTTGTCAGCACTAATGCATGCAGCCCACATCTCTCTCACCACCGCCGCGTACCTTTACTGTTTACTGACCGAAGGAGCCAGTTATGCACCCTTCCTTTCCTCAAAATCATCGGCATCTAGAACGCAAATGCCAATGAACACAAAAAACTCCGACAGCTTTTGCTTTGTATATCCTAGATTAGTTGAGCTAATCCACATTAATTTTTTTCCCTCTCTAATCGCTTCTGTTTCTGTCTGTGTCTTGCCACTCCCCCGTACAGGGTATGTGCCATCTTTATTTGAGGCCAACCAACCATGAGCACGGGGTGGTAACGTAATCGTGTATATGAACTATATTCTAGTTCACTATGATACACACGGTGTTCAATGCGGTCGTCGAGAAAACTTCGCCATAACTAGAGCTGCAAAACTATCGACTGCTTATTTCAACCGCGTGGCAGCTGAAAGAAAGTGATCTCTAGCAGATCCAAAGGTGATCAACTTTGTGTGTTCGTCCGTCATTTGCATGCCGCAAAATTACGGAACGTATCACAGCACAGCACGTCAAAGTTTTAACATCATTGTATGATAAATATGCTATAGCAGGAGACAACTTTAAAAAAAAGCAACAATTGATAACACTGGTAAGGCTAAGGCTCTCAATTGGGCTAGTTGGTTGTAATCACACGCTTACTAGCGCATGTACACAGACACGGACAGGGAGAGAGCAGGATGCATGCCAGGATTTTTAAAGTGCACTGACATCGCACAACACACGAGCGCCTTTTGTGTTTCGCTTCCATTGAAACGCGACCGCCACGGCCGGGTTGGAACCCGGGAACTCGTAGCCGGGTAACACTGAGACACGGTCTGCGGCGTCCTGAATTAGTCCGCTAGCCAGTCACAACAGTTAACGATATCACCTTTTTAATACTCTACTTTATAAAGAAGAAAAACGTTGAACATTTGTCTCTGAGGAAAGGAAATGGTCCAGTAACTGTTTCACTTATCTCGGTGGACGCCCGAACCGCATAACGGAAGGGATAGGGGGAGTGAGAGAATAGAGGACGAAAGAGGTGCCGTAGTGGAGGGCTGCGGAATAATTTCGACCACCTGGGGATCTTCAGCGTGCACTGACATTGCACAGCACACGGGCGCCTTTGCTTTCGCCTGCATTGAATTGCGGCCGCCGCGGTTGGGTTCGAACCCAGGTTACTCCGGCTCAGTAGCCGAGCGGTCCAACCACTGAGCCGCCACGGCGGGCAAGTGCCCGATCTCCCTTTTCCTCCATCACACACGCACACACACACGCACACACACATCCTGTTACATATCCCCAACGGAGGCAAGCGTCGCGGCCGTTGCTCGCTTCTGATTTGCTGCAGTGTTTCCTTTCATTTATTCTTTTTTTCATGAGCAGGCACTGAAAGGTGGCGCTCGCTTGTGATTTTGGCGGGGAAAACGTGGCGTGACCGTTAGAGCCGCCGGAGCCAGTGGCCATAGCAGTCTCTTTCGTGCGTCGTGCCTGCCTGCGTTTCAAGTGTGTGCTGTGTGGCGTGCTCGTTTCTGATAGTGAAGAGTGGCGGAGGAGCAACAATGTTTATAAGTACATTGATATCGGTTGACCTGCTTGGTGTGCAGCGCAGTAGGTGCAAGAACACCGACTACGACTGCCCAGAGTTCACGTACAACACGTCGCCGCTCTCTGCGGACTGTGGGCGGTCATCAGCCATTCATGGTCATTTTGAATATCTAGGCAAGCAAATTATTTTAGCGAGAGCTACACTGGGCTAATTTTTTTAAAGTTTTTTTTGGGGGGGAAGGAAACGGCGCAATATCTGTCTCATATATCGTTGGACACCTGAACCGTGCCGTAAGGGAAGGGATAAAGGAGGAAGTGAAAGAAGAAAGAAGAGGTGCCGTAGTGGAGGGCTCCGGAATAATTTAGACCACCTGGGAATCTTTAACGTGCACTGACATCGCACAGCACACGGGCGCCTTAGCGTTTTTCCTCCATAATAATGCAGCCGCTGCGGTCGGGTTCGAACCCGAGAACTCCGTACACTGGGCTACCAATTGAGCATTTCGTGCTACACAATCGAGCATTCCGCGGTGGCCGGGAGAGGCCAGCTGTGCGCATGCGCCATTACCATAGCAACCGGAGAGGAGCAGCAGGTGCGGCGGCCGTAGGCGGCTGCGCTCCCGCTCCATCGTCAAAGCTACGCGTGACGTCACGCGGATGGGCAGTTGCGCGCCACGCGCTCCGTCGCGGCCTCGCCGCTCTATCAGCCAAACCGTGCGTCGCATGCGAATCATTGTGTATAAAAGGCGGAGATGTAATGGGCGGTTGTATCACAACGTTTGACATGGATGTAGAGGAGAGTCCAGCCGCTGCTACAAAGCGGCATAGAAAAGTGAAGATAACTCTTCCGATCCCGAGGTTGTCGCCCGGCACTTGGCTACTCAACAGAGAGAATGAGCGTAAGAAGGCGAAGAGAGCAACGGAGATGCCCGAACAGAGAGAAGAACGCCTTGCCAAACAGAGATGCCAGAGTGCCGAGCGTAACAGACGGCGCATGGCCGCCGAGATGGAGCCCAATGTCTCTCATTTCTAAACATACAGTGACCACAACAAGCTCAGCCAGGGAAGCGTACCTCTCGCTACGTATATCCTGGCACAGTCGAGCTAAGCCACTGCCAACTTTTTTTTTAATGTCCTTGCTCAATATACGTTTTTGAACTATTTTCCGAGCAACGACGTTTTCAGAGTAAAGTGTAGGGGATATTCTTATTCACCTTCGAACTTCGAGGGTCAGGCAAAGTTTTTAGCTGCCATTTGACTCAGGTCGTGTGGTCGACCGGGAGAGATGACAAGAAATAATAGTTACTCTTGCTGCCATTGCTGCGAGTCGTCTAGTTTGCCACCCGGTTTCCGCCTGTCCTGGCGTCTTGCGCTCGTTAGGTTAGGATCTTTGGCGCCAAAGTTTCGCAGCCGCGTTGCGGTCCGCGTCGGTGGCCATGTTTGGGAGATTGGATTGCAAGACATTTCGTCAGAAGGAAAAATGCAGATGGTCCGTGCTAGGTGGTTATCAGTCCATGGCTGACAGCGACCTGAGTAGCCCATTCAATGGCCCGGGTTTGAACGCCCAGGTCTGAGCTGACCAACACGGCCTCCCATTGCTCGAGACCAGGAACTTGTATTAGATTCCGGTGGCGGCTTTTCTTTGCAATTCCACAATATGTGATCGGAAGTGGCTATTTCTCCAAATAGTGTACATTCCGGGTCGTAATCACTGGGATATAATTTTGATAGTAAGTAAGCAGTCATTAAGGATCGTGTCTAGAGTCACCTCCAGGAGTTTTGCTCCTTATCTAAGGTTTTATCTGGAGGAGGGAAGATCCTCCTTTCTAGTTTAAAATGGTTAGTAATGTGATATGATGCTAGGCCGTCCTTTGAGAAACTCTCGGCAACTACCGCGTCCCCTGCTCGGCTGACGAATACTAGAGGTTTGATGTGTGCCGCTTCGTTACCAGGATTCCCCGAGTGCGCCGGGACCCATATCAACTCAATAATTCTGCCAAAGTTGTTTGTTTGAGCCAATATGTTCATTGCTGCCTGAGAAATTCTGCCCCTCACATAACTGCATTTGGCGAATTTATAGTCGCTTAGTATAGTATCAGCATTGGTGTTAATGATGGCAAGAGCGATAGCCGCCTCTTCTGCCGTTTCTGAGGATCTCGTTTTAGTAGTGCCGGTGACTAACAGTCTGCCTTGCATGTCCACCGCCGCTAGTGCAAACGCTTGTTTCTGTGGACATTCTGAGGAATCTACATATATCGCTTGTTCATGTTGGCTGTACATTCTGTGTAGAGCTTTTACCCTAGCGTTCCTTCTTTCCTCGTGGTGATGGTTTATGGAGGTTTAATGTCCCAAGGAAACTCAGGCTATGAGGGACGCCGTAGTTAAGGGCTCCGGAAATTTCGACCACCTGGGGTTCTTTAACGTGCACTGACATCGTACAGTACACGGGCCTCTAGAATTTCACCTCCACCGAAATTCGACCGCCGCGGCCGGGTTGAACCCGCGTCTTTCGGGTCAGCAGCCAAGCGCCATAACCACTGAGCCACCATGGCGGATTTCTCCTCGTGGTGAGCAGGATGCATATTCTTAGGTGGCTCAGTGGTTAGGACACTCGGCTAATGATCCGGAGTACCGGGGTTCGAACCCGACTGCAGCGGCCGCATCTCTATGGTGGCGAAATGCTAAGGCGCCCGTGTGCTGTGCAATGTCTGCACATTAAAGATCCCCAGGTGGTCGAAATTATTCCGGAGCCCTCCACTACGGCACCTCTTTCTTCTCTTAAGCCTCTCCTTTATTCCTTTCCTTATGGTGCGGTTCAAGTGTCCGTCCGTCTATATGTGAGACAGATACTGCGCCATTTCCTTAGCCCAAAACCAATTTTCAATTTTAGGTATTTATTTATTCAAGTTACTCACAGGCTCATTTTACATAACAGCATTATGTGAGTGGGGCAGTATACACATGAATTCAGAAAGCATTAGAGCGAATCAACGATTGAAGAGAAACGTTATATAATAGTTAGCAAGAGAGATTCAGCAGAATACAAGAAAATTTAAAAGGCGTTATACAAGCTTCAAAAATGCGGCAAGATAGAAATGGAACATGATTTTTCACTTAAGTTAGCAAGGGCACACTTTCATTCATATTATACAGCAGTAAAACTCTTTTCTGGTAGAACCACATAAAACCAATATATTAGGCGATTATGGTGCTTATCATATCTCGAAACATGGCAGGATTTCTGGTGTTTGTAACTTCGTCAGGAAGGCTATTCCAAAGGCTTATGGCACGTGGTAAGGAAGACAAGGGTTTAGTACGACCAAAAATACGCGTAAAGCTGTTTTAAACAGATTGTGGAGGCGATGTGATGTACGACATGGCCGTGACAAAGGCAGAGTGTGACTCTGAACACTGAAAACCATTTTATGAAATAAGCAAAGGAGTGCAACTGTACAATGTGATACTAAACATTCAAGTGATAGAGATAATACCTGTGCTACAAGGGCATTTCGAATGCCTTCCAAACGAATGTCATTCGACTCGACTGCCAAACCTGCGCTGCTACACGACGTTTTTAACGGCATTTGGTTCACATGACATTCGAGTCGACGGAGCTCCGTGGAGACATTCGAGATTTTGGAATGCCTTCGAGGCGCAAGCGCACTACTCTCTACCGCAGCGTCTTCGCGCCATAGGTGGCAGCATAAGTTTTGAAGAGCAAATACGTTCGTTAAACAATGAAATTCTAAATACTATTTATATACACTACACAGATCTTTTCCAGAAGTTTTGTTAGCAAGCAAATATTTACCGCATACTCTGGAACCCATCATAAGAAAGGCAGCCATTTTGGCCCGGTGCCAGTTTTTTCACTTTGTGCTGTTGCTTTTGCTGTTTTGTCTTTTTATTTTGTGTGCGTGTGCATCTGTGTGTACATTTTAAGTGGGCTTTTTTTATTCAGTGAAAATTATTGCACTTTTTCGTTTTTTACGACACACGCAGGAGATAGAGCCGAATGTAGCCAACAGACTGCACACAAAAAATGGCAGGGCTATGGGCTTGGGCCTCTGTTAGAACAGAGGCATTTAGTAATGAATTAATAGTAAAATTTATTAGAAATGACATATTACTTTTAAAAGTAGCAATTTTATAGCGGACTGTAACTATACAAATTAATTGTTGCTGCTATATTGTTTAAAACAAAACTTGACGGCAGCAGCGCCCCTGTAGCTTGGAGGCAGAATTCTGAAGCTTTTGAATGCTTTTGGAATAGTCGTGTAGCACCGTGCGTGTCCGTCCAGTCCGAATGCCATTCAAAATCTCGAATGCCGTTTGACCCGAATGTCATTTCAACGTACCCGTGTAGCACAAGTATAACTTGATGTTAGTGACGCTGGAATGGCAGTTATAATCGCGAGCGATGAAACGTGCGGCACGGTTCTGTATGGATTCGAGGCTACGTGTTAGATATACTTGGTGAGGTGACCAGATGGGCGATGCAAATTCGTTGCGGACGAACAAATGACTGGTAAGCCAGTTTTCGAGTGTCAGATGGTGCACCATAAAGATTACGTTTTAAGTATCCGAGAGTGCGTGAAGCCTTAGCTGTGATTTTATTTGTGTGTCGACCAGGAAAGGTATGCAGTAAGATGAATGCAGAGATATTTGTATGAGGACGCTGTTGTGACTTGGTGCCTGTTGAGCGAGTAGCTGAAGGAGGAATTTGATAGCTTACGGCTGAAAGTCATTAATTTACACTTATCAGTATTAACCGTCATTAGCCACTTAGAGCACCAGTTTGTTACATGGTCTAGATCTTTCTGTAGAGCAAGATGATCAGCTGGATTAGAAATTTTACGGTAAATAATACAGTCATCGGAAAACGGATGTTAGAGGTAATGTCGGTTGGCAGCTCGTCAATATATATTAAAAATAGTAACCGACCGAGACCACTGCTCTGGGGAAGACTGGACGATACTTCAGAAAGGGAGGATGAGCAATTATTTAGACAGGTGAATTGTTTGCGAAATGAGGAAATTTCTAATCCATGATAGTGTTAACGAGTCAATATTTAACGAGGAGAGTTTCGTAATTAAACAACAATGTGCTACCGTGTCGCACACCTTAGACAAGTCAATGAATATACAATCAGTCTGCTGGTTATCATTCATGTTAGTTAGACAAAACATCGTGAGTAAATTCCATGAGTTGTGCATCACACGATAGTCCTTTTCTGAAACCATGTTGATGAGAGTAAAAAAAGCTGTTTTGTTCAAGATGCTGCGCAACGTTTGAAGCAATGATATCTTCAAATAGCTTACACGCAATACTTGTTAAAGATATGGGTCGGTAGTTACTGATATTACTTTTGTCCCAAGATTTGAACACACGGATGAATCTGCCAATTTTCCAATCAAACAGAAGTTCGCCTGTAGAGAGACACTGCTGAAAAATGTGACACAGCTAGGATTAAGCTACTTGAGTTTAAAGTTAGTTTAAGGATCTTGGCATTAATTCCATCTGCACCAGAGCTAGTGGACATTTTAAGGTTTTTTATTAATGACTTGACACCTTCAACGGTCAATTCAATCGGGGGTCATATATCTGTATTGGTCTTCGGTGGTGGCGGGAATTTTAGAATGTTCTTCTTGGGTGAACACTGATGTGAAATAATTGTTGAAGATGGTCGCACTTCTTTCGTCAGAAATGAAATTTCTGGCATCCTGTAAAACGATGTGGGCCTGCATGTTAGCTGGGGAGATAATAAGCCAGAATTTTCTCGGGTTGCGGTGCATAATAGATTGAAGGTCATACGAATAAAATTTATGCTTCGCTTTACGGATGGCACGGCAGTATTGTTTTTCCCATCGTTTCTGTTGCAGTTGCAGCGAGGGGGATCTAGATTTTTTCATTGCTTTGGATAAGCGCTTCTTTTTATTCCTAAGTGAGAGGAGTGACCTGTGATACCATGACTTAGAAATGTTGACCCGAAAAGAAATTTGGGGTATATGAGCAAACATTAATTCCAGCAACTTTAAACATGGTCCAGTTTTCATTAACAATACGGGAAGAAAAAGTAGAAAAGTATGAGCAAGAAAATCCCTGCAGACCAGTGTTAATGGCACTGCAATCCGCTTTTTTATAGTTGAAGATGAGCTTAGATGTGAACAGCCGTGTATGGGATGGGACGTCAACTGTAAAAGTGAGAATCTGATGGTCACTGAATCCCTCACTAGTAGATATGGTGCTTGAGTTTTCGGGGCATGACGTTAAAACGAGGTCAAGGATATTAGTTCCACTTGTAGGTTGGCTTACTAACTGTGCAAGCGAAAAGTCCTAGAAATGGTGCTTGAGTTTTCGGGGCATGACGTTAAAACGAGGTCAAGAATATTAGTTCCACTTGTAGGTTGGCTTACTAACTGTGCAAGCGAAAAGTCCAATGTTAAGTCGATGAATTCTTTGGAGCAGCGAGAGCTAGAGATGAGGTTATGCCAGTCAATGTCTGGGTAATTAAAGTCGCCCATCAGAAATATATTAGCTTTGGGAACTTTGGCTCTAATGGCAGTGAGGCTATCGCGCAAATGAGATATGGAGACATCAGAAATTTCTGACGGTCTGTAACATGTGCCTATTATTGAGTTAACGAATGATGACTTAAATGCAGATCCAGATAATCTCAAGAGGACTGGGTAGGTTAACGAGATGAGATGCAATGTGTTTCCTGATGGCTATTAAAACACCTCCTCCCCTTTTGTTTTCTCTATCTTTGCGGTAGATCACGTAGTCGTTAACATCGGGCAGTACTTCAGTGTCGGAAATATCAGGGCTCAGCCACGTTTCAGTTAATGCTAAAATATCACACTCACTATTTTCTAGGTACGAACTTAGTTCAACACGTTTAGGTAGCAAACTACGCATGTTAGTGTATGATAACTGTAATAGTGACGGCGTGTGTGTACGACGTGAAGAGTTAGAATGATTTATTGTACCAGCCATCATTTCCCATGCAAGCTATCTTGTCGATCGGACTACATTCCCAGATACAGCGTCAAGCACGTAGGTGGTGTCACCCATGCGCAGTTTCTCTACAGTAAGTTTATACGATGCACTCTGTGGCTTCTCACACTCAAGTAGGCGTTTTCTTGCTATCCGTGTTTTCAAGGAAAAATCTTCTCGTACAGCATAACCTATATAACCTATATCCTTGAATTTGGGCCCCTTTTCCGGAATGTGCTGTTTGTCTTTGAAGTGCAAAAAATTCACAATAATTGGTCTGCATTTTTCTTCTAGGTACTTTCCAAGGCAATGTGCATGCTCTATTTGAGCCGGCTCGGCTGCTCCACCAAGGGTTTCCGAGCATAGGTTTATTACTTTAGTCTCAGCGGATGACCAGGTTTTGTCTGAGAGGTCAGGTAGGCCGAATAAAAGCAACATGCCTCAGTAACATGCTAGAAAAAAGCTGCTTCCATACTGTACAAAAAAGCTTTCTGCAGCAAGAGCAAAGACTAATAAAAGCAGGCTTTCCTGCACATGTTATCAAAGGTGTGTCTGAAAAGCTTCTAAAAAAAAAATGAAAGCCAAACCTAAGGTGATGGAAGAAAGGAAGGACAAAAGAAAGTGTGAAGTTATGCCTTACTTGCACGCACTT
The DNA here is from genome assembly GCF_052857255.1 of Amblyomma americanum. NCBI lineage: Eukaryota > Metazoa > Arthropoda > Arachnida > Ixodida > Ixodidae > Amblyomma > Amblyomma americanum. The sequence continues at coordinate 146,692,913 of NC_135497.1, forward strand.
TCACACAACATAAAGAAGGTCGCGAGTAGGGACGATGTCGATGTAGTCTTCTCAGCCCCGCGAAAACTGGCCAGTTTGTGCAGAAGAATTGACGACAGGAAGAGTAAAATTTCACAGTGCACGATCAATCTGAATTCAAATACGTCACCTGTGCCACACAGATAGTGTACTGCATACCTATATCCTACGGGAATATGTACATTGGGCAGACTGGCCGCTGTCTTAACACCTGGCTCAGAGAACATGAAAGGAAGCTTTCCACAAATGACAGGGTGAATTTGCCTAAACATTGCAGGAAGCACAAATGCACTCTGCTCTTCAAGAAGGCTTCAATTTTTGGATGCATTAAAACTAAGAGTCAACGCGAAATTCTAAAGGCATACCATATCGCTAAACAAGCAGATCGATGTGTGACACGACGGTTAGTCAGATAAAGAAATTAGATTTTTGAACTCCTTAACATAACGTGTCGCACAATGATTGCGGTCCTGATGGTCATCTGTGATGCTGCAATCTACCTTTTCTTGTAAATCTACCATGTGTGAGCAAGCGTGGTTTGATACTGAACGGTATAAATGTGATCATTTCTGAAATAAATGCAGTCGATAGTCCAGCGTCGTCCTGTGTTCCTGTTGTGTGTCTTCGTCTTTTGCGCTGGTTTTCTTTCTGCAATCATGTACCGACGCGCCCAGCTCACCACTATACTGATTCAACTACTCTATTAGCAACACCTTCCTATCCCAAGTTATGTCGTACAAATAACTCGGAATTCAGCTCACCCCAGATCTCTCACTGTCTTGTCACATTGCAGCTCTCTGCAACAAAGCGTCGAGGACACTGGGTTTCATACGCCATAACCTGTGCAACTCTCTTAGCTCCGTTCGTAAGCTCACATACCTAATTTTTGTACGACCCCAGCTGAAATTCGTCTCATCTATATGGTCGCCCCATCAAAAATATCTCATTAAACTGCTTGAGAGTATTCAAAACAGAGCTGCCCGGTACATTGTTAGTAATTACAGTCCCCTCGCCAGTGTCTCCCAGCTTAAAACCTTTAATTATTTACAGATACTCGAAATTCGTCATTCACTTTCACTCCTGTGTTTATTTCATAAATATGTTTACATACACCCCTCGTTTCTGCCTCTAGAATAACCTTTCCGCTCCTCAGCACGCTTGAATAATCATCTCAGCTTCAATCGTATATATGGCAAAACTCAATCATCTAATTCGTCTACATTACCTAAAGCAATCAAGCTCTGGAATGATCTTCCTGACAACATAATCTCCTGTCCTAATTCTATAGAGTTTAAAACGACCCTATATATGCATTTATCCCTCTAGTACTGCTTCAAATGCTTTTCTACAGTTTCAGTTGCTTTTATATTGTTCTCTAATGTACCACTGTTTTTGTTTGCACCTTACTACTACCTCTTCGCATATTCACAATTCGCAATTTTTTCGTATTTTCTATTGTTTTGTTCAGGTGTTATTTTTGCTCCGTTTTAAATAATCTGTGTTCGTGTTTTATTGCCTTGTACCACGCGTACTGTGCCGTTATTATTTGTTATTTCTGTATATTCCTTTTTCTTGATGGCCCCCTCAATCAATGCTCTTCGTGGATTGTGAGGTATCAATAAATAATAATAATAATAATATATGCTGTTTTGCTTGAATTATTTTGCGTTTTCTGCATTATTTTAATCTTTTTGCACACTCAACATACCTTATGACGTTTTCTGCATTATTTTCATCTTTTTGCACACTCAACATATCACATGACATATTACCGAAGATTAGTAAGTTCGTACTCCCGAAATAGTTAAAAACTGGCTTTAACTGTTTTGACCTGCTGTTAACACCATGAGGACATAAGAACCAGGTGTTCAGTGAAAGCACCCATTCACTACACAAGCCCGAGCACGGCTCAGGACCGTCAGTATACAGGGCTGAGCCCGGCCGCGGCCCGGCAGAAAACTGCTCTACCCGGCTCGGGCCCGGGCTTTCAGGTAAGCTTGAGCATGTGCAGTGCTCTAATTGTTGTTGCACAGGATGTGAAACCACCTATCTCCTGCTGCCGTGCCTCACCCACATTGCTGGCCGGTTTAGGTACTGTTATGTAGTACGGTTCATGCGCATGATGAGCTAACAATCTGATCATGCATACAGCAATTACATACAGAGCGTGAACCCAACTGAACAGACAGGAATGCAAAATACAGGGCGACAAAGCAAAAATCAAGCTCAAGTCCTGGACTTGCCCTTTTTAATTTCGAAGCACGCAATATTGCCTCTCAAAACAGTTTATTTTTGGATATTTTTGGGCTACATACGATTTTCCCATCTGGCTACGTTTGGGCTACCTTTCCGTATCGTTTGGCAGCTCATAAGTGCCAGCTTCCAGTTCGCACCCTACCTGGTCGCCCACCCTAGGAGGTCACCTTAACAAGCAAAAATGCGCATCAGATAACTGCAGCACGGTCTGGCATAGGGGGGAAAAAGGGAGTAGTGATGCACAGCACACACCGTTCTACGCGTTCTATGCGCGGCACCGGCGCGATCCACAGTCCACCGGGTCGCATGTGCCGACAGATGGCGACTGAACATTATTGTAATTCAGGTAGTGCCACATTAACATATGCATTAGCTTTATGGCATTATTTATGTAAGGCAGGGGTTCTCAAACTGGGTTCCGTGAGCACCCACATTGGCCTGTCCCCCCTTTCAGGTACACTTCTGGGGGGCGTGTGCGAAACAGACGCAGTACCTGGTTTGTTAAAACTCCTTTTGGAGCAACAGCTATGGTCTCGTTCCTCAGTTTCGAGCTGCTGGAGTGGGTGCTGTCCACAGCACAGACCTTGGCAGTGCACCAAGATGCTGCACGCCAGTAATGGCGCCGCATGTTTATGTTTTGGCGGGAGTGTCAGGGGCGGTGGCTCTCCCGGCGAACTTGGCAGCGTGCCAAGACACTGCCGCAGCCTGTGGGCATATGCTTAGAACACCGGCAAGATGATGTGGAAGGCGCATGGCGGACAATGCAACAAAGGCGAACGTGTACTCATGCGCGTGAAAGTGTGGGCCGCACCGCTGAGCCCAGACGAGAGAAAAAAAGTGTGCGCGTCTCATGAAGTGTTTTCCCTGGTTATTCAATGGCGCCGGCTGCGCTGGGGCGATGTTTTGACGCAGGGGAACGTTTGTCTTGTGACCGCAGTTTTCTGCGTTCTTATCTTGGGGTTAGATGTATGATTACGAGCAAGAGATGGGCACCAAATAAAAAAAAAACTGCTGAAAGCAAGAACACAAACATGTACAAGAGTGAACGAAAAAGGAAAAAAAAATGAGCACAAAGGGTCCATTCACAAGGAACATGGACAGACTGTGACGACAGACTGTGATGGGGGGGGGGGGGGGGGCGGGGGGGGTCCTTGAGGCAAAAAGTTTGAGAACCCCTGATGTAAGGAGTTCCCCAAAACTCATCTGCCCTAAATCCAGATGAATAAACATGGGGCGCATTAATATCACAATAGTTAATGCCTGCCGAGCTTAACGCTAAGCCACGAAACACCTCAACTATTCATGCATATGAAAATTCATGACACTATAAATTAACCACAAAATTAGCCACCTTTTTATTTCCAACCAGTTAATGTAGCAATTAAAGTCAATTTGTGAAAACAAAAAGATGCTCTATACAGTAGAGCCCACATATATGACGAATGCTCGCTTATTACAAACAAGTGCGGTGCTACCATCAAATTATGCATTATGCCAATAGCAACTAGTCTCAGAGACAAAAAGCTTTGGCCGCACCAATCTCGTCTCAGCCCACGCGACACCACCACGGAAAGAACATGTCAACCCAAAAAGCAATCAAAAGAGGGCATTGAAACAGTAAGTGAATGACGTCCAAGCGTGCACCGATGGGCTACAAGGTCAATCATTGACTGTGTGTTTTCCAGCTGTGCAAGCACCCCAAGCAGAAGTAGAAGCAGAAGCGCGGTGGGCGTGAGATAGGGGCAGCATCGAAAGCGAAACTACTGCACATGGTAGTGGATCAACAAACAGCAACGATCTGAGAAGTCTGAATGCCTTGCTGAATATGTGGTGTGCGTCGCCTGCCCAATCCGCCCCACCTTTTCTGCTGCCACATGCAGGTGGCACCAGATTGCAGACAGTTCAGTTGATACATAGTGTCACAAGTGCTGCGCTACTTCCGTCGCTGCATGGAACCAGGAATGATAGACGAAGGTGTTGCAAACTCACTTGATCAGACACATGCAGGTTTGTGGCTACACGTCGTTGATACATAGCTAGCCAGATGTTTCCTTGGATGACTACGTTAGTGCGCAAGACATCACAGAGCTGTGTGCTCTGAGGAAGCTACTGCATGTCAAGTACGAGCCCTCCCCTACCACTAGGAATCTAATATGGCCGACCTGCAACCACAACTAGTTATACCCTGTCACCAAAGCTGATTGTTGGTAGCAAGGGCCTCGGTGAGGAGAATATGACCGCCCTGAAGAGCCTGGAAAGCGCCGCGGCGGAATCTGCTTTCAAGTAGACACGCATAACACACTTTTTAAAGAAAAAAAAACAGCACTTTTGGCGGACTTAATATTTTTTACTGTAATACCCCCCCCCCCCCCCCGTCATTTTTTTCCATTTTTCCCGCCTATGGGTGGCAAAAGTATACCATTGCCTTCGAGCCTTTTTATTTATTTTAAGATTGGATTAAGGCTGTTGTACGTCAGTGGTGCAGGCAGGGGCTTATTATTTTTCATTCCTTTTAGGTTGCCCCAATCTAACAAATGTAATAAGGACTGTCCGCTTACTACGAACATCAGATAAAACGGACAAAATCTGCGTGACCGTCAGGTTTGTAACAAGTGGGCTTGACTGTACACTGTAGAACGAGTGTCATGTTGGTTTTTTGAAAGTGGTGATAATGCTTGAAGCACATTTCTGTTCAACACAGTATTAATGAAACAGATAGTAGTCCCCACTTTCACATATGCTTTCCTCAGTATCTAGTATACCACGGAAGAATGGCACGTATGGTTGTCTTAATCTTTGGCAATAAACACTTGCACTATAGCTGCACAGCATAGTGACAGCATGGTATGGCATGGGTGGTTTAAGATTCCAAAGCAGTATGTGGACTATGTGAGATGTCATAGTGGAGGACTCTGGGTTTTTGCGCTGTGTCCCCATCAAATTGTAGTTGCTGACCTTGGGCTCAGCCCATCCAGACAAGGGATGTGAGAAGGGATGGGTGGTGTTTGACGAGTGAGCACCTTATACCCATAGCTATCTAATTTTTGAAGATGAAAAGTTGAATTACCTTATCTACCTAGCTCTTTTTGGAGATTTCAGAAACTACTACATTAAACTGGATTGCGTATGTTACCAAAAGCAGCAAAGCACTAAGGAAGGATGCTATGCACAGTCCGGAAATGAAGCAAGTATTTCGAAACTACCCTCACATGGTTCTCTGAGAGGCAACTAAAAGCACAGTCATGTTGGGGCAATAAGCATTACTTTTACTATCATGCAGCACCCACAGTGATTCAGGCACAACTCTCTGTAGCAACTTAAATACAAGCCTTGGATTCAGTTGGTTATATTTTAAGCTATGGTGAATGACGGTCAGTGCTTTTACAGAGATGGTGGTGGTATATGACCAGTAATGACGCAGTAGACTGTCCTCTGTGTAAACTGCATTTTAGCTCTGATATAGCAAGATGCAAATAGGTTCCTTAGCAAGGAGGAAGCAAGGAGGAAGGAAGAACAGTGGGACAAAAGGAGGGGCAGCATTTGTGTGCCTCCATTCAGTCTATTACTTTAGCTGTGTTAAATTTCTTTGAGCTATGTGCCAACTGGACTATGTCAACACTCTTTTGACCTCCTAGCAAGTCCAAAACATCTTTCCCCATTGCAAAATGCCTTTTGTTTGTGGGTATGCCATTGTGGCCATTACTTGAGGGATGCCACAACACAGATTTATTTTTTCAAAAGTACAAATAAAACAACAACTAGGGAGTGGATGTGGGCCAGTTTGTTGCTACCCATAACAAACAGTATGCAAACAGAAGTGAGTGAAAAGGATTACGCAGCACCTACATTGTCCTTTCCACTGTGCTGTTACAACGTTGCTTGCAGTTATGTGAAGTAATTAGAAACACTACAGCTGCACACATTCTGTGCGTCCGAGACCTCCAGGCTGGCAGGTGAATTCAAATCATATCCATAGCAATCAGGCATGTATGTATGCATGGTTGGGATGAAAAGAAAAAAAAAACTGACTGCTTACATCATGACTGTCTAGCACTAACAATTGACACCTTAACTACCACGCAGCCTAGGTGTAGCACCAAAGGGTCAGTTAAAACTATGCATTGCCAAGGCATCAGGAGGGCCCAATCTTAATGTTGCGAGGTACATGATGTCGTAACCCATGAAATGCCTCCAGGGGCCGAATTACAGATTAATCAAATGCCTAACCTCACAAACAGATCCATTAGCACCACCCCAATCGGTCGATATGTCTGCCAGCCCATGCCAGCCAACAAGGGGGGGGGGGGGGGGGGGGGAAGGGGGGCTTTGTGATTTTTCTGCGACTGTATTGAAATTGTGATCATTCCATAATTTGGCCCCAGGTGAGCCTGACAGGGTACCTGGCCAAGGCTTGATGTGGGTCATAGTACTTTGAAAGCAATGCAGACTACAACATAGAGCTCACTGCCCCATTTGTAATGACTTCTGAAGTAAAGCACATGGGGTATGTGTGCCTTAAGCATGACACCATAAAATACTGAAACAATTACGGTGTGAACCAGAGATAGAAAACAATGATTACCATTTACTGTCAGCTGAAAAGACGATGGAATGTCGTCCGCCATGCTTCTGAAAGAAAATGCACTTCTCATGAATAATCACGCACACAAAGAGAAAAACCAACTGCAACACAACACCGGAACTGCCAGACTGGCTTCAGATTGGGTGCACAAGAGCGAGAGAATAAGAGAACAGAACTGACATTTCATGGATATGCTGTAAAACAACACTTTTCGCAAACGCTCTTTATTGCTCACAATATACGCTGATTCAGCGCAGCAAGCTGGGGAAAGATGATGTAAAAGAAAAGTGAAACATTCAGTAAGCTAACAAACTGGAATAATGCAGAACTTTACGATTTGCTTGGCCAAACCCACGCTTGATGATAATACGCCTCCCGATTCGTAAAAGCCGACACAGCCTTTCCCCATTCAATTGTGCCAACCACCACAATATGCAACAGAATATATTATGAAATGCAGATGCTACGCATGATCTGACAGCAGAAGGACCTGCATAGAGACTGCGCCTCATTCACGTAATTACGCGAAAAAGCTGGCACGTTACTGCCATGCACGAACCAAGGGGCACACAGAGTGCGCAATGACAAGCATTAGATTACAAGAGCAGATACAATGGAAATGAACAAGCGTACTTCGCGTAAAACAGCTCGACCCTGAAACAGAGCAAGCAGCAGTCAGCAGTGCGTGCAAAGAAAATTCCATGACGAACGCTTACTAGACGGCAGTCTTCTGTATGGTTTGATAAGGCGCACCGAACTATGAACTCGACAGCAACCGCTAGCAGAACCACTGTTTAGACGGTAAAGTGTTGCCAGACCTTCATTAGCAGCAAGGAGTGCACTTCCGCAGACATCTAAATTCCTATTTAAGAATGTCCGTGATGAATGCTGACCCCAACTCATGTGAGGAGCAGCACCAGTAGCAGACGAGCCGCGTCCCTTAGGGGATGCAAGCCGTAAGGGCGGACAGGCAAATAGGCTAACATGTCGCAAAGGAGTGAAATGAATCGCTATGCACATGTTAAAACGACAGAAAAGCGCACATAGGCCAACAGTTCTTCGAGAAACAGCAAAAATTTGCAGCGAGCGAGCACGAAATGGTGGCAAGCGCTAAACCGCAAAATCTCCAACGAAATCACGTACCTTCTCGATATCGCGATAATGGCGTTTCTTCTCGACGAATTCGAGACAACTGACAATGACGTCATTACATAAAATTCGGTTTTGTTTTTACAAAACATAGAGCAGCAGAGAATATAAATAACCATAATCATTAAAAACGCTTTAGTTAACCTTTAAAATGATTCAATTGTATTTTGTTGACAAGGTTGTTTTTTTTGTTAACACGTTTGTGTACATACAGACACCGAAACTGTAGCTTTTATCCAATGCCTCCTGAAGAACAAGAAGCGATTCGGTGCAGGTGGGCTGGAAACGCTGATTGGTCGATGGGATGCGCTTCTCCGTGACGTTTTTCTGCTTCTCCCTCGTTCTCAACCGGACGTGGGTTCGCCGCGCCTCTCTCGGCCTGTCCCTAGAGTGCCTATGGAATCGCTAGGGCCGGCTGGCCGGCCGCCGGGCGTGCGTGGTCTGCGGGCATTCTCTTCGTGAGCGTAGGCGGCGGCGCGCGCGTTTCGGAAGCTGTCCAGGTATGGCTTTTTTTTTGCGTGGTGCGCTCGTCGGCGCAGCCAGCTGAAATTTCTGTACAGTTCTTGCTTCCACGACATTGCGACGACCCCCAAAAGGCGCTGACCCGCGAGAAATCGCCAGCGACATAAAGGTACGCATTTTATCTCAAATTTCGCTTCATGAAGTGCTGTACCGCTTACCTACATGCCTTGCGCATTCCAGGACCTCGTTTTCCTGCTGCAGGAGCACGTCGTGCTGGTGTTCAAAATTTTGCAACTCCATTACGACGACCCACATAAGGTGCGGTTTGAGGACCGCCGGCGTCGCCATCTGAACCGCCGTCTGACAGCCACGATGAAGCGCTTGTCTGGCGTGCACGTTCTCAATCACGAGGTAAGGGTTGAACAACGTTTTCGCAAGTTTTCTCGTGCAGAACTCGCCAAATTGCGGCGCTTGTAACGTAACTTTTTTTGCAGCATCGTTTCCTGGATGCTTCTGGCGAGCCGATGCTGTCCTTGTTTGCCGCAGACCGGGGCATCGACCAGATGTCAAAGATTATCGTCGCGGCCCTCGTCAAGATCTACGGACCAGGGATAGCGTCGGCTTCAAGGGCAAGACCAGGAGAGGTGTACGTCGTGCACCGGTGTCGTCGGTGCGGAGCCAAAGGGCACAAGACGGACCACTGCTGGGCCTACTGCTCACCGCGCCGCCACGCCGCTGCAGGTCGCGGTTGAAGTGCTCCTGCAAACGGCCCTTTTTAGGGCCACCTCATTGTTTCCTGGCAGATCGCGAGCGTCCCGTTTCGTGCCCGTATTCCCTCTCTGTCGAAATCGACGCCAGACATCAAAATCGCGCGGTGTGAGCTAGTAAATCGCTGGTAGAGACAAAAACTCGTGCTTGTATACAGACTTACCCATCTCCAGTGCGCCTTTGTTTATTTCCGTAGGCACTACTCGCGCTTTGTAGAAATCGACGCCAGCCGCGAAATTTTACATGTTAGACCTCGCTACAGCATTAGCGCAGCGTGCCTTCGTCTCTTTACGTTCTAACTTTTATGCAGCGCACCTTTGTTTGCTCGTTACTTCTGTTCTTTTCAGTCGTTTCCTGAATCCGTCCAAAGAGCCGGGCTAAATGGATGATTATGGAACCACATGGCGATTGCACTGCATACAGCACGACTTTGGTCCCTGTGTTTTTAAATAAAAACATCAGATGTCGAAGGTCATGGTCGTGTCCGAGGATGGCTTCCACAGCTGGGGCCTAACCATAGGGACCGCACACGCTTTGTCGTCGTTGCCAAGTGGAGTGGCCCAAGATGGCTGGCATCCTTAATAAAGATCCCTTCTCGGGGCCGCTTTAGTGTTTCCTGGCAGATCACGCGCTTTCCACCCTGTGCACATGCTCTCATTTCCAATTAAAAAGGTCCTTTAATAACAAGATGTTGCATGGTACTTGAACAATAGCGGCTACAATGACAAAGGTGAAGAAGTGCTGGAGTTACACGGAAATAAAAAAAGGTTGGGGGTGCCCACATAACAACCTGAAATGGTTTTGGACAGGACTTCTAGTTAATTGCATTTGGAAGAGAAAGACAAGGTTTAATTTTGCAGTGTAAGCTTGCTTCTCTAGAATGAACAGAGAACGTTGCCTCGCACTGTTTGGGCCACCTTCCTTGACCCCATGAAAAAAAAAAGGATGCCTCTGGGAAACTATTTGCGGAATTTCCGCCCCCCCCCCCCCCCCGCCCCTTGATTCAGAAGGGGAAGGGGGGGGGGGTGACGGCCTTTTCTTTGTCGGGCTCGGCGTGACGCACGATGGACAAGACGGCGAAAGGAAGGGGGCTGTCAGTGACGCATGTTCCACGCTCTTCGCTTAGCCAGCGTACAAGTCCCTTCGACAGCCTGAAATGCCTTCGGTGGGCATCGTCACGCATGTCGAAAGGATTGTCATGCACGTGCGACCGCCGATAACATTCCTTGCAAGCTTATTCATTGCCGTGAAAATCGGGCGGTGAGCATTTCTGGTGCGAAGTGAAGGAACTTAGTAAGGTCTGCAAGGAAAGACCTTACGCAACTTCACTGGGGCATAGCCGCCTTTCCGAAATTAACCGTGACAAGTGCCTAGCTGTCTTTGGATTCCAGCGAAGTTGCAGCTGTACCTCCGAATCCTCCTCGCCCGTTCCCACGCGGCTTCGCATGCCATGTCGCCATGTGCGGTAAAAAGAACAGTTTGCAGAGTTTAAATGGTTCAAGTATGAAGCTATGCAATGAAGCCAATTACAGACTTCTGTACAACAGCTAGAGGAATTTCAAGAGCATGCTGTGTGATGGTAGTCAAAACTAATGCAGTCAACTATTATTTCGTATTTTTTTGACCAAACAGACATGAAATGTCTTAAGATGAATGTGTACCAAACACATCGGTGCATCAGTTAATTGTGATGCGTGAAAAAAATTGTACTAACATATAAATGCCCATATGTCGTCATAATCAAGAATACTGAAGAATTAAGGAAAATAAAAGGGTTTTTTTTTGTTCAGGCTCACACACCTGCTACAAACATCTTTATACGCGTACGTAACAATTTATGACTCTGTAAGAAGCATTTTGGGTAAAAAGTACAGTATGGCAGAAAGGACTCTTTAGGAAATGCACTGTGTAGAAATAATAATAATAATAATAATTGGTTTTTGAGGAAAGGAAATGGCGCAGTATCTGTCTCATATATCGCTGGACACCTGAACCGCGCCGTAAGGCAAGGAATAAAGGAGGGAGTGAAAGAAGGAAGAAGAGGTGCTGTAGTGGAGGTCTCTCTGTAGAAATAGCCATACCAATTTCATGTGATCGTTCGATAAATGTAACAAATACCATGCAAACAAGCTCGCTGCATAGTATAGTTTTTTTGCAAGTTACTGGTTGCAGACCGCTCTGCAGTCACTGGACTGTAATTGAGTAAGTACTGCATGACAGTGCATGGATTGCACAGCAGTTGCTTGTTCATTTCGTTTACCACCATCATTTGTAAGAAGGGGCCATTTCTCATATACATGTGTTTCTCTGCGAGTGTCGTTCTGCGCAGCGAGCGTTCTTTTGTGCCCGCATGTGTGCTTTCGGTGCGGGAGGGCGTCCTTGGCGGCACCCTCCGTTCTGCGAACGGACCGATGGGCGCCCGCTTCGTTAGCTTATTGGTGTGGTCGTTAGGGCCGCGGGAAATGCCGCCGCTGCCAGAAGTACGAACCGGAGAGCCGTGCGGCGTCTCCTTTCAAGTGGACCCATGCACGTGTGCGCGTGAGAGTGTGTGTGTTTGTGTGTGTGTGCGCTTCCGGTGCACTGCAGGTGCGCGGTAGCCTGCAGCGCTTGGAGGCGACTCAGTCAAGTGACAGACGACAAGGAACCCGTGAGAGTGTATGTGCGATGCTATTTTAGCTTGTAAATAAGTTTTCGTAAATATACCCTTTTGTATTTCCTTCACATGAGAGTTTAATCGTTTCATTTCTTCAGCGCGTATTTGTAACATTAATTTAATCTTAAGCCTCATTTCAAACACAATGAAACAGGACGTGTAACTTTTTGACATGTTCCTTTTTGGCAGCCTCTAAAAATATTTCCGCATGAATGGGCTAGCTTAATTGTTTTGCAGCAATATAACCACGGCACTGCTGTAACTTGCAACATTTTCAAATTGTGTGAGTATCACTGCATGTGAGGGGTCACAACCATATCCTAGCTGTTTCTTGAAGGTCCCGTTGCTTTGATGGCAATGCTTGGACAACCATGACCATCTTCCGCATTCATGCGTACAGGGTATGCCCATTACGTGCATGCCTTTCTACCTATTAATGCCTTACAATGCAAACAGACAACAAATAAAAGGAAGAGCACAAGTACAGACAGTGTTTGTAGCCCACACTCTTCTTCTTCACGTCAGTAAATGTATATGGCACATACCCACGCGGGGGGATTTGCCAAGGTACAGTGGAGATTGCCAATGAAATATTTGCACGGGGAAAAAAAAAGACGTGAGGCGGCGGCGTAGAAGACTGAATCAGGATAAAAATTGGAAAATTCAATAAAATTTAAGAAATATGAATTACCGAGAATAGAATCAAGCATTTTAGACATGCAACCGAATTTTGTATGCAGCTAACAAGGTGACCGATCAGTCGCACTTATGCGATCATGAAGGTAGCCACAAACACTGCTTAACGGGAATTCCTTGGCGCTCGCACCGAACGAGAGAAGAACTGGAAGAGATAGAGGGAGGCCTAACCTCGAAAGAGGGACCTCCAAATACTGCTTTCCTTGAACTGCGAACCGCCGGCGAGAGAGGAGAAAATGACCTATTGTTTCAACTTGCCCACATGAGACACAAAGGTTTGTCGCAGCGAACCCGCATCGGCGCAAGTATAAATTTAAGTGAGGGATTTTGCATCGCAGAAGCGTAACTGACACCTCGCAACGCCTTGATTTACACCACTGGACATTCCATGGGTAATTTAAGTGGTGAAAATCCACGGTATTGAGCAACGGATCACTCAAGCTGGCTGAAATATGTTGGAACCTCTGGAAACGTGAAGTTTCCAACATAATGAGGTGAAGGACAGGAAAGATTACAGGAGCGCTGAGAGCTGACCTTGCCAATAAATCAGCCACCTCGTTAAAATAAACACCCGAATAGGCAGGTACTCAGACCAAGTGGATCTCACGCACTGTGCACGGAACATAAAACCTAAGCGACCAATTCAATAACGATTTTCCGGAATTTTGGAGACTAGAACTGAAAGGCAGTCTGCAAGAATGAGAACTTAAGCTACATGCCTGGGAATTAAGAGAAGAGCCAAAATAACCAAAAACTCTACGAAGAATATAGGAGTATAATCAGGGATACAAACAGAATAGCTCCAAGCCAGATCCTGCGAATATATCCCAATTGTAATGTTTAGTAGCTTCTTCTGAATTTAAAAGTAATGCTACTACTTTGAACTTTAAACTTTGGGGGTTCGAATAATAGCTGATAAATCACAGGGGGACAAAAACTGAATAACGGTAACAGAAACTTTGGCTATATTCCAAGAAACATTACAAATGTCTTCCTTCGACGACTCTTCTTCCCGCACTGCCCCGTCCACCCGTTTTCTTCAGCAACTCGTTGCAAGGAGATCAGATCAACTTGAAGCGGAGCTAACAAATTCTGCGTGAACCTAACTTGCGGAAGCTGATAGCGTGGCCAATGCCTCCCATGCCTACTACGGATGGAATCAATACAAAGTCGAAGAAAAAGTATACCGCAGCACACATGATTGGAAGTGAAAGACGAATTTTGTTGATGTTGTTAGCCTATCAAAAGATGGCACATACCTACACTGGGCGATCAGCCAAGAATCCGGTGGCTATTCACCTGTACTCAGTTAAAAAAAAGAAAGCCGCGCGGGAACGCAATACTGGTGGATGTGCTGAATTTCAGGAACAAACGTATCGTGCAACAAGTAACAAAAATATTCGTGAATCAGATTTTACATTGCATAATGAACCATGACTGCACCAAAGCAATAAGATATAAGTGAAGCATTTCGTTGCTTTCGTGACAGAAATGAGTTATGAGGTTTGTTGAATAAAAAAAAGTGATTTTTGATGGCAGCCAGCATGAGCCATTTAAAGTTATAGCTCAACATTAGTCACATCTGATATAGATGACACGCATGCTTTGAAAACAAGATAATGTTTTTCTTTTTTTTATGAGAAATGCACAGGCAGTTTCAAGGCTTGCTTCACAATTTCATTTCTGGCGTATACACAAAGGCATGCCTATAAATTTTTCGTGTGTTACACCAGAACCAACACTACTTAAGTTGGTAAATCATGTTCATTACCTGGGTGTCATTAATAGCAAACATATACTAATGCTGCTAATCCTATAGAAGAACAAACAGCGGTTTTATGAAGACGTTAAATAATACGTGATACTGCATGTGTCCATCAGGCAATGAACTGTGCGGCAGTTTCAGTTTCTCTTCTCTTATTTTCAGTTTCGGTTGTCTTACTTTCAGTTTCGCTTCTTCAGAGTTTCAGTCACATGCATGTCTCTTGACACCACGTATACGTGACGCAAGAAAAGTGGAGGGGGGGGTTCGGCGGAAACTTGGCGTCATCATGACATCGCTCGCTCCGGTGTGTCGTTCGATCTTGCATCTACAATACAACAACGTGTCGACGAGGTAAACAGTTACTATGAGTTGCACGGGATCTTACGCCCCCTCGTACATTCCTGGAAACACCGGGCCAGTCACCAGTACCATGGAACCAGTGGAAGGCACTGTTTTCTACCTACTTAGAGGCGTCTGGCCTGAGTTTGCTGCAACCCGGCGCAAAGCCATGCCTTTGCAGTCGCGCGGCGTCGAAGGTCAGCGTCGTTCCGCAATTAACGCCTCCTGCCACGAGCGCAAAATGAAGGAGCAGGGACCTAAATTAATGGCGATTTCCACTGGTCGTGCTGGAGCAGCTTTTCTTGCTCCGCGACGACGAATTCGAGTTCAACTGGTCGACCTGGACCGACAGCGCGAATTCCGCTGGTCGATTGGAGCAACTCCGTTCCAACGGAGCTCACAAGGTTGATACGCCGACCAGTGGCGGATCTGCTCCGAGGCGGTTTGGGGCGCTCTTTTGCGATTCGAGCGCCTCACTTCAGATCCACCAGTGGAATTCGCCATAAGTGAAGTTACGAAAGGCGAAGATAAGTTTCAAACCGCGCTCAGCACTTGCAACCGTCTGTCCTCAGCCACGACGGAACGCTACCGCGGTTCAAGATATGTTTACAGAACCCTGGCGAGCCTGTCAGCTGCAGGTTTACATTGCTCAGTTACGCGAACCTGCGTAGAACTGCGACTTCGACAATTCCGTGAACACTGTTGTTCGTGATCAGCTCGTTTCTGGCGTTGCGTCGGACAACTTCATAGGATGAAATTGTTGCTCGAAGGTGCAGGGCGAACCGGGAAAAGGCGATTAATCGCTTGTACGAAGAGGCACTTTTTTTTTAAAATTCAGTGGTCACTTTGGCGATGTAAAGTGCGCGAGGCGAAAGCCTTTCTGCGCCCACTGTGGCTGCTTCTTTAAATTTTTATTTAATTATTTTTAATTTTTCGCTTCTGAAACTGCATTGTCACATAAGTTAATTTTTCCTTTTTATTTTTGTTTCTTTAAAATTGTTATTTATTTTTATTTTTAACGTTTCGTTTTGAGCTATTAATTTACTTCACAAATTAATGTGTAATTACAAACTAATGCGCAATTTCTAATCACCAATTACTTCTTAATTGCTAAGACTATATGGGTTATATCAATTATTATACCATTGATGACGTCATAGTGTGACAGATTTCGCGGACGGATGGATAACGAGAGCCATTAAAGGCTTTCGCTTTAAATGTTTGCATGAAGTCGCCTATAGGCAGCTATTGGCTCTAGATTGCAGTTATTCGTTTCGGGCCCCTGATTATACACCTATATTCGCTGTTCATTTTCTAGGGGTTCAGTTGGCCCTATAGATAAGGTCTCTTGCATCGTTACTGATGTCATTATACTTGCTGACGGCCTTTCTGTCCTGACTCACTCGAAGGCTCGAAGGACGCTCTTCTGGGCCATTCTCTAAGATTTTTCATTCCACTACATGTTAAAGAAATGCGCTTTCACTGGATACCTGGACACTGCGGCATTGATGCTAACAAGACGGCCGATTTTTTAAACAAAATCTGCGCTTTGTGGGCCTGTGGTACCATTTACTCTAAACACTGTGCATTGACAACAGCTTGCTTCCAATGGTTCCTGCATCTGCATTTTTTCAGTCATGAGCCTCTTCGTGCTGCAGCGGATTTTCAACATTCCCTTGGAGTGTGCGCTTAAGTAGTTCATGGCAATTCGAGGTGTCTATGAAGTGGGATTCCAAATGTCCCCACTTTATAGACAATGATTCCAAATATGAAGTGGGATTTCAAACGGTCCCACTTGTTTTCAAGTGGTGCCACCTCAAAACAAGTGGTTTTAACAAGTGGTCCCAATTGTGGTCTCACTATGCAGGTGTTGTTGAGCCTCTGCGCAGGCTCTTGTGACACTACGTTGCTTTCGCTTGGGACTCTGAGGCAGTTCAAAGCTTTCATGAAGTGAAGCAACTACTTTCAACTTGTGACGTAATGCACTTGTTTGATCCGGCTCTACCAGTGGTCGTGATCACAGATGCTTAATTCAGAGCATGTACTTTCTTTTAACTTCAGATACTACAAAACGTTTGCAAAAACTGCTGGGTCAATAGCCGAAGCTAGTATAGGCCCAATGTACACATTTGTTATTACAGCAACAGAAGATGCCAACATGAAACTTGGTTATAAATGATCAGTGAACAAAGTATTAGCAAGCAACACTCAACAGCACAGGGCCTAAGACTGACCCCTGGAGGCACTCCAGCACACACAGGCTGTCGAGATGATTTTAAGTGTTTTATGTGGAAAAATTGTTTTCTGTTAGTAATGTAGCTTGTAAAGAAATCAAGAGTGGAATCCCTAAAACCATAGTGCTCTAGCTTGTGAATTAAAATGTTATGATTAACAGTATCAAATGCTTTCTTTAAGTCTAGGAACAAGGCTGCAGATATTTCATTAGCTTGTGAATTAAAATGTTATGATTAACAGTATCAAATGCTTTCTTTAAGTCTAGGAACAAGGCTGCAGACATTTCATAATTATGCAAAGATGAACATAACTCTTGAGACAATGCCATTACTGCTGTAGATGTAGACCTGTTATTTCTGAAGCCTTGTTGACAGTGAGATATGATTCTAGTTCTCTCCAAGTAGTCATTTAGTTGCTTTCCGACAAGCTTTTCGAACACAGTGTTAATGATACTCAAAACCGAGATTGGACGGTAACTGCCTGAATCATTACTATCCTTGTTTGTGAACTGGTATAGCTGCAGCGATCCTCAAAATATTTGCATAAATACCTTCGTAAACTGCATGATCCATTATTATTGATAGGAGTGGAGCAAGTTGGTGGATGTTCTCTTTAATGCTCTCAAAGTAATCCCGTCATGTCTGGTTGCCTTGTTTGCAACGAGTTTTCTTGATTGCTGTGATGTCACAATCGGCAACAGCTTGCGGTAAGAAGGTGTCATGAACACAAGGGTCATTAACAGAGCATGGTAGATTAGGGATATGAGCTACAAACTCAGGGCCAATGTTTGTGAAGGAATTATCAAACCTATCAACTGTGTTTTCATCAATGTGTTCAGGAACTACGCGCTGTTTTTGCTATGTGGCCCTAGTTACTATCTCGTAATACCCACTTTAACGCTGAAGCATGCAATTGCGTGGTGGAATCCTGGAATGCGATCCCCTCGTGTTATCGTTATTGTCTTGTGGACGTGTGCGCCCGATGAATAAAGTAATATCAAAGGTATTGAAGGCAATGATATCAGTGCATTTTTAAGGGAGCATGGTAGGGTAACCCTCCACCAAAAATCAAATTTGGAATTTTGGCACAGAAAAATCGGCTACACTATGCGGAACAGTCCTGCGGAAGCGCGGCCTCGAGCGCCCGCTCAAAGCGGTTTAAATGAAGGCTACAAGGGTAGACGTGCGGGCTAGTTGGTGCTGCAAACTTGTTTTAAACAGCGCAAAAGACACGGACACAGGAGGGACACACAAGACACACACAGCGCGGTTCAGATGTCGCGCCGAAATGTGCCGCGCGCCCTGGCGTGTAAAAGTGGCAAGTGGAGTTCGGAGGCCGGTTTGTTTATTGTTGTTTTTCGCGGTTTTCTTCATTATGGCGTGTTTTTTTTGCTTGTGTGTGTGTATGTATGGCAAGTAAACGGTGCATACTAAAAGATAATGTATTGTTGGAAATATTTACTTTTATAGCAGATATGCACCTAGTGGTGCTCTTGTAGCGTGTTTCGTCTTTGTTATTGTTTGCATAGGTCGTGATCGCTTATGCACCTTTTTCGAACCTCAAACGTAGTACTTGCCCAGAAGATGGCACGATCAAAAATGGCAGATGGCAAATGGGGCAAAAAGAGAACATTAAAAAAATAATCGCTTCACTAGCAAGAAGGACAGTGGTAAACCGGCACGATAAAGCGCAAGCTTCACGAAACCTGGTGAGAGGATTGGTGGTGATTCCTTCGATGTAGACGGCTCAAGTACAACTGGCTACGTCTCATCGACTTTTCTCTTCCCTGCAGCTTCATGCAAGATGTTGCTGTGAACAACATATCTAATACACGTGCAGCAGGGGATTCCTCCTTTCTGTTTTGTTCATACGCTTCGATCAGTGATTTGATGCTCCCCTGCTCCACGTGTTTTATAAATACTGTCGAAAATCGTACTCGAATATAACAACTTCGAATTCATCAATCAACACTATTCACAAATTAACGGCACAGCCATGGGTACAAGGATGGCCCACACCTACGTCAACATCTTCATGCATAGTAATAAGTCTAAATTTTTGAAAGATTGTCCCATTAAGCCCACCCTATACAAACGCTACTTGGATGACATCTTTTTAATTTGGACTGACACACCTCGTCCACCCCAACATATCTTTCACTTACACGTGCGCCCACACCACAATTAACTTCCTAGATGTTGAGATTTTGGTAAACGAAAGCTCACTCACCACCAGTAAACCGACGGACCGTCAACAATACGTACACTTCCAAAGCTGCCATCCTCGTCACTCTAAAACAAGCATCCCATACTCTCAGGCACATCGATCTAAAGGAATATGTTCCCAAGATGAAGACTTCGTAAAAAATTCCAAACGCATGCAAGAAGTCCTCATTAAGCAGCGATACCCGTCGCCATTGCCGACGATGCCATTCAAAGGACATCTAAACCCAACCGAGAGCAAATACTGGAGTGACGTCGATACAGCGAGCAAACAGACCATCAGGCAAATCTCGTACTCCCCTTCACCAGTAACCAGCCGCCTAACGTACGTAAACAAAATCTTCAAAAAAACATTTCAACATTCTCAAACAAAGCGAGCTAGCGCCTCGCCAAAATTTTCACTGCTCTCCCTCATGCAGTCTACAGACGACCGAAAAACATTCGAAACATTCTAATACACTCAGTCACATAAAGAGCCGGTTTTGGGGTGTCGACCTTGTGGAAAAAGTAGATTCCAGGTCTGCAAACACATTACAAACATCAAGCTGTGAAATAAGCACAGCTTCAGGATTCAAATGGAAAATTAATGACAACTCTGATTGGGATTTCTGCAACGTAATATACCTCCTAGGATGCAGTGTGTGCAGTACGCAGTACATTGGGCAGACCGTTAACTTTATACGAATTCGCTTTAATAACCACCGCGCGCATATTTTATCCCTACCTCCCCTTGTTAAAACACATATATTAATGAGAAAAACGACCCATTTGATGCAATTAAGTTAACAGTCCTACAGGGTGGGTTCCACAACAAAGAGATCTCGAGCAACGCGAGTCGTACTTTATTTACAAATTTAATAACAATTCCTCACGGCATTAATGAAAGTCCGGGTGTATTGACCTCCATCGCCCCTTGCAGAGCCAATGCTGACCTTAGGAATTCCGGCGCGACAAACCTCGGTCGTTTGTCGCCAGCGGCATCTTTTTCAAGCTTCGCTGCCCGCTTACAAAAAGCTCTGAATTCATCCCCCACCCCTGTCTTGCCAGTTCGACGCACCACCTTGCCGAGCGGGGTGTAATTGAAGAACCAAGAACCCTTGATGGGCACAAAAGAAAAATACTAGAAAAAGGAGAAAGAAATAAAGAGAAAAAGAAAAACGCTTTGTCCCCTGCCGCCCAACGAGCTTGCGCGGGAGGCCAGCCCGGGGGAAGAAAGGAATAACGAGGGGAGGGAGGGCATCCGGGCCCTCAAAGCAACAATAACAGACTTTGGCGGAGTCCCGGAGCAGATAAGAATCATAGATGCATGTACTGCCCGTGCCGCCGGCCAAAACGAGCAAACAAATAAACAATAAATTCAGACAGGGCAGGAGACGTTCCAGGAGCGTCTTCGGTACGAATAGTGAAGGCGGAATCAGCGGCGCAGTTAGCTTAACTACACACACGTGCACTGTGCATGAAACACACACACAAAAGAAAAAGAAAAAAGGCGGCAAAACATACGAGTTCGCGAAAGTGTCCTGTGGGGGGGTAAAGGTGAATGGCAGGAGCATTTAATCAAGGGTTCTTGGTTCTTCAATTGCACCCCGCTCGACAAGGTGGTACGTCGAACTGGGAAGACAGGGGTGGGGGATGAATTATGAGCTTTGTGTAAGCGGACGGGCAGCGAAGCTTGAAAAAGATGCCGCTGGCGGCAAACGACCGAGGTTTGACGCGCCGGCACTCCTAAGGTCAGCACTGGCTCTGAAAGGGGCGATGGAGGTCAATAAACCCGGACTTTCATTAATGCCGTGAGGAATTGTTACAAATTTGTAAATAAAGTACGACTCCCGTTGCTCTCTTTGTTGTGGAACCCACCCTGTAGGACTGTGAACTTAATTGCATCAAATGGGTCGTTTTTCTCATTAATATATGTGTTTTGACAAGGGGATGATGGGTAGGAATAAGATATTTACTTATGCAAGATTGACTAGCTATGCGCAAAAATTTCCGTGTTTCAATTTTCAAAACTGCGAACTTTGACCGCAGCGTCCCGGACAAATAATTCCAACTCCCGACCGCGTTTTTAAATTCATTCTAAACGGGGTACGTGTTTACTGGTACCTGCAGTGGTCGGCTGCGCAACTATATATATAAGCTATCGCGTGCAGCTGTCATATTATAAAAGAAAATCCGCACAAAACAAAAATTACGCAGCAACGGGCTGTGGCGAATGATTGCGCGCAATATTTTTTCGCGGGTTAGTGCTAACGAACACTTTTGTTTTAAATCACGAGAGTTGTATCAAAAGCCTTTATATGTCGTCATTAATTACGATAGGTACGACGACACAGTGAATAGGAGTTTATATAGACTGTCGTCCTTCAAAGACCCAATGTTTTTCTCCTCCAAAACGTCGTGCAGAAAAAAACCGGACCGCCAAATTTTGACACGGTTGTACGAAATTTCTGCACTAACTAAAGCTATGAGTGTAGTCTCCTGCATGTAGAGAATGTAGAATACAAGGAAAAATTATAATATGTATGCTGTAGGTCAGGTTCATAGTCCTACAGCACTCGATTGTAAATGCAGGCACTCGACGGAGCGCTGATAGACGGGCGTGGTCACCTGTGGGCGCATTTGCGTGGCTTTGCATGGATAGTACGTGTTTAACCTCTCAGGTCTGCAAAAGCTGTATCGGGTCCGCCAGGCAGTGGCGATTATAATAAATGCACAATGAAGCGCGCCGTTCGAGCGCACTAAAATAATACACCAGCAGTTCAAGGATATCATATATAATAAAAATATAGAAACGCGCATGCAGTGTGTGAAAGCGCGGCGCATCAGGTGCGCTTTTTGAACCCGCGCGCGCTGTCAAAAACGTGGGGAATTCCGAGAAAAACCTAGGGAAAATATCTCTCTTCCCAACCGGACACGACGTCATTAAAAGTCACGTGACTATGACGTCACGTGACGTTTTAGACGTGACGTCACATTTTGTTTGACCAATCAGCGTTTCCAGCCCACCTGCACCGAAACGCTTGTGAAGAACATGCCTGAAGCGTCTCGTCGACTTCTATGGGCCCCTAGATCGCCTCACAATTGCGCAGACTGCCCGCTAGGCGGCGCTAAAAGATGAAAAGAGCTCTTGGGGTGTGGATAAATAACAGTGTTGAGTATCTGACAGAGCATGAAAAATATGTAATGAATAAAGCTAGTAGGAATGCAGCTGTCATGAAAAATAGGGCACTGTGGAATTACAATAGGTATGAGGTGGTAAGAGGGATCTAGAAAGGGGTGATGGTCCCTAGCCTAACCTTCGGGAATGCGGTCCTGTGTATGAGGCCAGATGTTCAAGCAAGGCTGGAAATTAGGCAACGGGGAGTAGGGAGGTTAGCTTTGGGAGCACATGGCAATACACCAAATCAGGGGGTACAGGGTGATATGGGATGGGCGTCTTTCGTGAGCAGAGAGGCTAGCAGTAAGATAGCATTTGAGGAACGATTGAGAAGGATGGAGGAAAAGCGGTGGGCTAGGAAAGTTTTCAGATACCTGTATATAAAGAATGTTGACACGAAATAAAGAAAGCGAACTAGAAAATTGACAAGCAAATATCTGGACAGCAGTAAGGGGGCAAATCAGCATTTATCGGTTAAGAAAAAGGTTAAAGGAACAGAGAGAGCGTTGTGGAAATCAGGGATGCTGACCAAATCAGCACTGGGAACATACAAAATTTTTAAGCAGAAAATTGCCAAAGAAAATATCTATGATAATTGTAGGGGAAGTTCTTTGCTGTTTGAGGCCAGGACTGGAGTTTTGCGGACTAAGACGTATATAGTCAGGTACCAGGAGATAGACACTTTGTGCATTGCGTGCGGAGAGGAGGAGGAAACGGCTGAACACTTGATACTTTTCTGTAAAGGGCTTCACCCTACAGTGGAAGGCAGCGGGGCTGACTTACCCAAGGCATTGGGGTTTAGGGATAGTGAGGGGAAAGTGGATTTTAAGAGGTTAGAAGTAACCAAGCGAAGGTTATCTGATTGGTGGCTAAAAGCAAGACAGGAGTAAAATTTCACAAGACATGGCTAGGTGGCTTGAGCCACCGCCCGATGTAAAGGGTTCAGCCGTATCCATCCATCCATCCATCCAGCTTTCTCTCCTTGTGTGCTTCCATCTTCTTGTTTTTTTTTGTTGTTGTTTTTTGGCCGGGTGCTCAACCTAGTGGTGCCCACCCGTTACAAAGGGCAAGGCCTCAAGTATCTATCTATCTATCTATCTAGCTCGATTACTGGAGCTAGAGCTAGCTGAGGTGCGAGTAAAGCTAAAAGAGAAAAGATACAAACCCAAGAGTTGGTGGGATGAGGAGGTCAAGAGGGCAATAGAGAAGCGCCAGGAAGCGTCCAGGTAACACAGATATTCCAAGAACAGGGGGGAACCAAAATCCGAAGTAGACAGAAAATGGGATACCTTCATAAAGTGTAGAAGGGACACATCCTATTTGATCAATGAGAAAATTAGAAGAAAGGGTGCCCAATGGATGTCAAAAGTAAATAAAAAGGATAGAAAAGCAGCCCAAAAATTCTGGAAACATCTAAATGCAATGACTAATAAGACTAGGCTAGAACAAAGGTTTATTGTTACAGATGAGGGTATTCAACTAGAAGGGGATGAAGCAATAAAACACATAGGAACAAAGATGACGGAAAAATTTGCAGCAAAGCATGTGGTACATAATTTATCGAAGGAGGCTGGACCGGTTGCAGCAATAGCTTCACTTGAGCAAGGAGAGTGGGAAAGGGCAGAGAAGAAGGTTCCTATAGTGGCATATCAACAGGCCCAGATGGTATCCCGATTATGTTGATAAAGAAGTTAGGACCAAAATCCAAGCAAACATTAATACAGGTAGAGAACAAAATGATAGTGGATGAGAAAGTCCCCGATGAATAGCGATTTAGAATGAACATTATATATAAGGGAAAGGGAGACAAAGCAGACTTAACTATCGTCCCATAACAGTGACATCTGTGGTTTACAGGGTGGTGATGCATATTATAAAGGATAGACTGCAGGCTTGGGTGGAGAACGAGGGGGTGTTGGAGGAACTACAGAATGGGTTCCGGAAACAAAGGAGGTTGGAGGACAATCCATTTTCATTGACGCAGCGTATAGAAATTGCGGAAAAGGAACACAGGCCCCTATGGCTAGCATTTCTGGATATTAGGGGAGCCTATGACAACGTTACTCAGCAGCATTTGTGGGACATACTGGGCACATTGGATGTGGAAAATGAAGTAATTAATCTTTTAAAAGATATAGAGGTAACAGAGTGCTCATAAAATGGGAAAAAAATGTATCAGGGCTTGTAGAGATACAGCGGGGGCTTAGGCAAGGATGTCCTCTGTCCCCTTTGTTGTTCATGTTGTACCTGCAAGGGTTGTTGTTGTTGTTGCCTGAAAAGATGATGGCACATTACCCACGGTGGGGGATTGGCCAGGGTTTGGTGCAGGTCCAAACAGGGACTAGGCTTCAAACTCTCTTTTTTCAAGCAAGGGGAATGGATTAAACAGACCTTACCGGGACTAATATACGCGGACGATATAGTGCTAATGGCTGACAACAAGGAAGACTTGCTGAAGTTGATAGACATATGCGGTACAGAGAGAGATAGATTAAGGTTTCAAGTATAGGAAGGAAAAATCTGCTGTCATGATATTTAATGATGAGGGCGGCTAGCATAGAATACAGGAGTTCACGCTAGAGGTAGTGGATGAGTACAGTACTATCTTGGGGCGTGGATAAATAATGGTGTTGAGTATCTGACAGAGCATGAAAAATATGTAATGAATAACGCTAGTAGGAATGCAGCTGTCATGAAAAATAGGGCACTGTGGAATTACAGGTGGTAAGAGGGATCTGGAAAGGGGTGATGGTCCCTAGCCTGACCTTTGGTAATGCGGTCCTGTGTATGAGGCCAGATGTTCAAGCAAGGCTAGAAATTAAACAACGGGGAGTAGGGAGGTTAGCTTTGGGAGCACATGGCAATACACCAAATCAGGGGGTACAGGGTGATATGGGATGGGCATCTTTCGAGAGCAGAGACATTAGCAGTAAGACAGCGACAGCGGCGGCTGCGTTTTTATGGAGGAAAAATGCTAAGGCGCCCGTGTGCTGTGCGATGTCAGTGCACGTTAACGATCCCCAGGTGGTCGAAATTACTCCGGAGCCCTCCACTACGGCACCCAATTCTTCCTTTCTTCTTTCACTCCCTCTCTTATCCCTTCCCTTATGGCGCGGTTGGACCCAACATATATGAGACAGATACTGCACCATTTCCTTTCCCCAAAAAACCAATTATTATTATTATTTGAGGAACGATTGAGAAAAATGGAGGAAAAGCAGTGGGCTAGGAAAGTTTTCAGATACCTGTATATAAAGGATGTTGACACGAAATGGAGGAACCGAACTAGAAAATTGACAAGCAAATATCTGGACAGCAGTAAGGGGGCAAATCAGCAATTATTGGTTAAGAAAAAGGTTAAAGAAACAGAGAGAGCTCTGTGGAAAACAGGGATGCTGACGAAATCGGCACTGGGAACATACCGGACCCTTAAACAGGAAATTGTCAAAGAAAATATCTATGATAATTGTAGGGGAAGCTCTTTGTTGTTTGAGGCCAGGACTGGAGTTTTGCGGACTAAGACGTATAGAGTCAGGTACCATGAGATAGACACTGTGCATTGCGTGCGGAGAGGAGGAGGAAATGGCTGAACACTTGATACTTTTCTGAAAAGGGCTTCACCCTACAGTGGAAAGCAGCGGGGCTGACTTACCCAAGGCTTTGGGGTTTAAAGATAGTGAAGGGAAAGTGGATTTTAAGAGGTTAGAAGTAACCAAGCGAAGGTTATACGATTGGTGGCTAAAAGCAAGACAGGAGTAAAATTTCACAAGGCATGGCTAGGTGGCTTGAGCCACCGTCCAATTTAAAGGGTTCAGCGTTATCCATCCATCTATCCATCCATCCATCCATCCACCCATCCTAGCTCCGCGCCGTGCTGGCCGGGCAGTAGGAAAGGCTCTCCAAGTGTTGAGCCCGTGCGTTTTCGCGCCTCACTACTGTTTTAGGTCCAAATTGTGCATCTCTTGACTAGCTTCATTTATTTACGTCGCACCTGAGCGAATGGGAAAACCAGACTAATGGAATGCAAGGCTTTTATAAGCATGTGGACAGTTGCAAGACTGCGTGTGACACTCTCTAGCGTGTTGTCACTGTTCAAGTATCTAATAGAATGTGTAGGTTTCAGTTACCTGATGACATGTGAGTGAGCAAGAATCCAGCCGGGCATCTTATCAGAAGTGTGCGCCAGTCTTCGTTCTGGCTGCAATACTTATACCCAACACCTGAGCAGACGTTTGTAGTTATACTAGTAATCTGCCTTGCATTTAACAACCTTCCCACTCAGTTTCTGCAGGAAACCTCGAGCCTAGCATCCTCACTGCCATTTTGTACGCAGATGCTGGCCAACAAAGCTGTCCCAGAGGCACACAGGAGATTGATGATAAACTTCTAGATGCAGGCAATGACATATAGATGAGCAGCAGACGCAATGCTTAATTCTGAAAATACTGACATACCATTCCACTTGCACTGTAGCATCAAGTGACAGGCAGCTAATATTCTAATGGAGAAGCTTGGATCATTCTTAAACCAGCGCTAATAATTGGAAGGCGCAGAGACAATACATACACACGAGCGCTGTGCACGTCTCGTCTGTGCGCCCTCGTATTGTTAGCTGTATAGTTATGTAGCAAAAAAAAAAAAATCGCGCGTTGAAGACGGGCTGTGAAAGCTGCCGGCATTTGCTTCTAATGAGCAAAAGTGAACTCAAGCCAGCAGAGTTCACTCGTATGAACGACAAAGGTGGCTTTCTGTATCTCTCTGCAGGGCCCCCTCTACACATTGAAGCTGACCTGCAAAATACTTACACGGCATGCTTTAGCCTCCTATACAGCCACATGCATACAGTATCCTTGATATTGTACAGGTAGTTAAGGCAAAAACGGAGCTTAGACCTGGCTGTCCTGGCCGCTGTGAAAATGTGGCAGCCGAGCTCACTGCTGTACTGCCTAGCTATTACTGCTTTTTACACAACAAAACCGCTTTCCATTTTTGAATAACCGGAAGTGTCAAGATTCTAAGTACCAGAAAATTACTCGGAGCGCTTAGGCCTGCAAAGCACCTGCTAGGGTGAAATTCCATATAACATATAATTTCGGCTGGTTACTCGAAGAATGTGCCTGCCAGGAAGCCAAGATTTGCTATAATTTTTCTTTTACAAATGTTTGCACTTACGCTGCAAGGCTCGCCTAAAATTGGAGTGAAAAGATTTTTAATTGTGGGAAAAATTTTGTGAACAAAATGCGTTTCTGAGGCCGCTGGGCTGCTTCAGGAAAAGTAATTTCCGTACAAGCAGATCACTTGTACAGTGCTCTCACAGATAAATCACTGAGGTAGCTCACAATAGTCGCATGTAAACAAAATTAGCTCAGTAAGAGATGGATCTACAGAAATTACATCTACCAGCAAAACTATGAGCATTTCGCATTGCCCTTTGACAGTAGCAGACGACACAGAACAGCGCGATTTTAAGCAAAAGCTTCACTACGCTACCTCGTAACGATTTCGCGGTGCTTGCGGTTTTTACCTTCAAGTGAGCCAGAGGTCAAACTCCTTATCGCCAGTGTGTCCATGGTATATGTGAGAGACAGTTACTATGCCACTTCCTTTCCTCAAAACTGGTTCGGGCGTCCACCGTTATATGCGAGACAGTTGCGCGATTTCCTTTCTTCAAAACGAATTTCAAAAACCAATCTTTAATTTTCTTCAAAAGCAAAGCAAAGGTGCATAACTGGCTCCCTCGGACGGTGGACACTTCAGTCGAGCTTTAAACTAGTGGCAGTAGTGACAGATATGCGTTGCATGCGTTGGCATTCACAGCGTTGAAGCAGAAATGCGGCACTGAAGCTATAGACCGTCGGCGTTCTGTGTTCATTGGCTCTAGGCTTACAATGCTCCAGACTCCGATGATTTTGAGAAAGGAAGGTACATAACTGGCTCCCTGGGGCAGTGGACGCCTCAATCGCGCTTTCATGTATGTGGCAGTGGCGGTGGGGATAGAGAGATGTGGGCTGCATGCATTAGAGCTGACAACAATGTGGCAGACACGCGCAACTGCAGCAATAAGCCACAGCATTCATTGGGTGACCAACCTCTCGCAACCAACCATTAATTTAACTGCCATCTGGCAGGGTGGGCACGTTGCCTATCCAGTATGTGGAATGTACTCAAGGTTAGAGGCCAAGCTGAGTCTACTTATCCGATACACCACAGCTTTCGCTCTCTAAGTTCAGCAGTAGTTGAACCGCAGCTAATTTTTTCACCATCGCCAAAATGCTCAGAGGCACGGTGGGGAAAAAAAGGTGCCTAGGAGGTTACACTGAATTTAGTTGAAGCCAATGGCATGCAGGTTTCTTAACTAGGGGCGTAATACACCCCTAGTAGCTCACCGGCCCATGATGCTTTGAGCGTCCATGGTGGCTGAGGTGCAGCACCGCCAGCTTTTCCTTTAGTTAATAGTAAGAAACTCTATGGCCGCAGACGAAAGACCTTGGGAAACATGGCATAGTAGAGCGCACGCTTTGCCAACCGAGCGAAATAAATATCCGAGTGGTGTCATATTCCGTATCACAGAGAACTTTAAAAAAACAAGAAGCGAGACTTCATCGTTGCGGACGATGTCGGCACTAGCTTGCCAAGCTGTCCAAATTTGCTCTGTTGAATCTTTGGCTCGCAGATGATTGCGGGTTTCCATTCTACAAATAAAAAAATATTTTCCGCAACATTCAAGAGTAGGGTTTTAATGGTAGGGTAGGGCTTTAACGCAGTTTTTTTTATTATGCCAATATGCCATTCAGCGTAAGAGGGTTAAAGAAACATGTACACGGTGGTGTCAGCTATGAGTGCCAACAAGGCCCGGTATTGAGGCCGATGGGTCCAAATTCGAGTGACCGATGGTCGGCTGGGGTGAGGGCCCTGAATGCTGAGGTGTCGCTTGCGTGCGACGCTTGCATTTAACGCAGTTAAACTGAGTAGGACGTGCGAAAGCACTTGAGGCAACACCACCTCAAAGGCAACCACATGCAAGATCTTATCGTAAGCCGCGCGTGGGGAATGGGGGAGGGTGCCAGTTACATGCATTGACGGAGCAGTTGTGCAAGGCCTCCGCCGCTGGTGATCAGTCAAAGCTGGAGGCTTTACACACACTGTGGGGCTTTCAGCTTTGCCAGTGAAGTAGTGCTTTCGCACTAAAATATATGACATACGTGTACCATATTCATAGCACCTGTACTAGTGCAAATTTAAAGAGAGGGAGTTTGACAAGTACTGTCCATTGCAAAAAGGCAAGAGCCACAGGCCAGCTTTGGCTCATGGTGCTTATTTTCTTGCAACAGACAGCACATGCAAAACCATGCGGTTATATCAAATCTTATTTCAAATCAATCTGCATCTTTTAGATCAACAACTTGGGTTTCATCCCGTTTGTGTTTTATGTACAAATAATGTACCACCTTTCCCAAAAGTTCCCAGGCCAATATGCCAGTAGTCATGAAGTCGCAAGCACATTTTGGTGAAACTTTGGTTGATTTTTTCATGCAAGTTTGCGAGCTACATCAGAATTCCTCGACATATTTCATACAAACTGTGAGTGGCAGCAACCACTGCATTGTCATACAGTCAGCCTTAGCCAAGGAACTTTTGCAACAAATAGTACACATTAAGCTCTGAAAAAAAAAAAAAAGCTTGCAGCCTTCAGTTGAATGTGCCGATCTGAACAAGCTCTAACACCCAATCAGGCCCTGCATATTCAACTTTTATAACATGACCACTTGTGAAATATGCAGTTAATCTGTGCATGCCTTATGCAGTGTCTTAATATCTGGCATGATAAGAAAATACCACAAGATACCAAGTCAGGAACTTTTACTCAATTTTGGTACATAGAAAAGTGTTCCGAAAGACAAAAATACCAGATGTTACCAGTAATGGTAAGCAAACCTTTTAAGTAAAAAATAAGTGAAAATGTTTAATACCCATGAAACATGGAATTGGCAATGTCCATTGAAGGTTGCAAATCAGAGACAATGAACAGATTTACCTAGAGCTATGCAAAAGGTATATCATATAAAACAGTATAAAAATGTCTTTTAATAAGTGCAACAAGTGACAGATACAGGCATTCTTAACAACATTCAGCAGCACTTCATTTAAGTGTTGCTGCAGAAATGATAAGCAATTTCCATACAAAGCATGCTTCTATGTTCAGCTATGTTCAGGGTGCAGCACACTTGAACCACTTAAAAATTTCAAGACACTTCTAAGCAATCCAGTTTCCTTGGAATGATGAACTTACATATGCACAGCAGCAAGAATATTTGCAAAGACATAATTCTTTAAAGGCTGAAATAATATTTGTTGCACCACTGTCAACGGGCAGCTTCGGTGGCAATTGAGACGATCGGGATCAAACTCGATGGAGATCCGGCATTATTGCAAGGCCAATTTGATCATTATTAAGCCTGATTCTGCTAGATCTCAAGGCTGTTAGCCTGCAACGCTGCCCTTGTGCTCAGGAAACAATCAAATGCAAAACAAAAATGAAATGTGCCGAAAGGTGCTCAATAAAGGCTACAAAATTTTACAAGTTTTTATTTTGTCCAGTGCAATTTGATTTTCGATATTGCATTTACACTCAATGCCGCCCACCTGCCTGGGCAGTAAGCACGGCAAGCCCGTGCACAGGCCTGCGGTACAGTGTTTGGTGTGCGTTTGTGATTCCTTTGTCAGAAAACAGGAATGGGGTTTTTTATCAAAAGTGTTTTCGATTATTTTTCCTTCATTACAAACATATCTGCTTGCCACAATGTATACAACTACGTGGGCGTGCAGTACCATCTGTCACGTAGCAGGCTTACTCGTCAATCAGGACAAAGTAGGAACGTGCAGCAGCAATGCACATGGAGCATGCTCGGAAACTTCAATCGGGATCAGACTTTATTGAGAATTGAAGTGC
The DNA here is from genome assembly GCF_052857255.1 of Amblyomma americanum. Taxonomy (NCBI): domain Eukaryota; kingdom Metazoa; phylum Arthropoda; class Arachnida; order Ixodida; family Ixodidae; genus Amblyomma; species Amblyomma americanum. The sequence goes on from NC_135497.1 coordinate 146,724,165, forward strand.
TTATGTAACAGCAGTATTAGGGCTAATTTTGGGCCTCTTTTCTATCCTGACCGTGTGCTGCGCAAAGTTAGCTTCAAGTTTTCTTACAAGAACATCTTGCGCTAAGTACTTTAAAACAGGCAATTTTAGTTGCTACAAAAAAACAGTACAACTGCCAACAAATTTCATGGTGCTCGAATGGGGGTAATGATAAAAAAAAATGACAATGCTAAACGATCATTATATCCTCATAATTCTGAAAATTATAAAACGGCAAGAAATAATTTGAATATCTCAGCATGCCTCCATGATAAAACACAATAGACTCGTCAATATCACATTACCACAGCACCAGAACAGATAAACAGACTAAATTAACCTAAATGCCATCTGGTACCAAAAAACACACTACAGGCACTATTTGTTGGCACATTAATGTCGCATGTAATTGATATCCTGCAACATTCAGTAGTAAATGCAGCGAACCCGGTGAAAAGGCACATGCTCAACTTCATTTTCATGTCGCCTACGGTAGTCCCAAAGGCAGTAGTCCACCAGCACGGAGTTAATTTCCGCAGAAGGCAGCTTTCTTTTCTTCAGTTCTTTTCGGACCAGCTGCAAAAGACAACACTCATCCTCTGTAGAATTCATCTCCAAGGTTATCAGAAGTTACATTACCAGTACAACTTACCAAAAGCATAAAAAAAATTCTACACCTCTACACTGACCATAAAAATCTAATGAGGTCGATAGAAGTTATTACAGAGAAAGCATTATCAGGGAGGTCTTTTGAAGGCTATGGCGCAGCTGTCATTGTGGTATGTCCGTCATAATTGAAACCCCATGACATCATCCCTGAGCAGTGAATGTGACCCAGGTCTGCGATCTGTCTAATATGCATGCTGGCCAATGGGAAGTGAGCCCTCCATGCAAGGGCGCAGTTGTCTCATTCGCCTCTTTGCACTAGGAGAGGGCAAAAATCTAAGGAATTTTTCTGTGAAAAGGAAACAGTTCTAATGCACACACAATTTGGAAAGCACGTGCCTGCTGAAATTCGGCACGAAAGAACACACGAACAGAAATAAACCTTTCCATCAGTCAGATCATTTTTTTGGTAAAACAGGCAAGTTGAAACACACCACAACATAACAAAGCCCAGAAAACACAGACAAAAAACAGTTTTAATGCTTTGCAACATGATTTGGACATAAAGCAACACATACTGTTAAAAGACAACATCTGACAAGCTGCTCATATGTAAAGTGACTAACGCATTCATTTTAGTACATATGACAACATTTTGCCAAACACATTTTACCTGAGAATTGCTAGAATCTTTTGTTTCCTCTGCGAGTGTTTCTAGCAATTGCATAGACTGGCCGGCAAGAGAAGGAAAACAGTGAAGCAACACTGATTAGAAGTGGCAGTAAATGGAATCAAGAAGGGCACAAGAATGAAATAGAACAGTGCAGTGATGTCTCGTTGAGCAAGCAGGGTTTGTCTTACTAAAATGTCATGACTAAAACAGAACACTGCCAAATAACATTGCTGTAAAGTGTTGTTCATTTTCGTCTTCATACTTTGCTTAGTTCTTTGTTTATTCCTGGTGGCATGCAGCTTTATCCCTCTACTAGCTTTACGAAACATGACCAGGTTACACAGGAAAAATCATGATGTTTCCAAAATGTTTGAGACAACTGTCAGTACTTCAGGCATCTTATCTTGAAAAGTTGCTGATACCTTTAAATTGAGCACAGCCAGAAGCAAACAGCATTCCAATCTTAAAACGATCACCAAGCGCACTTGCTGTTATTTCCACCACTGAGCTGCTCTATTCTTTGTGAGCACAAGATTGCCCTAATAAAGTTTTCTTGTTTGACGTAAGTCTAGCCGTCTCCCTCCTGGACTGCCTACCGTCACCACTATGAGACAATAAATCATAACATCATAATGTTCACTGGAGTTCTCTCAATGCCCCTTTTAGCAGGCACTAAAGTAACAGCAGCTGACAGTGCCTGACAAAACAGTATGGCGTACGAGGAGTGCTCACCAAGGTTTGCCTCCTGGGTTATAAAGAAAAACAGGAAAGAACAATTAATTCAGCACTGGCAGTAATTATAACCAAGGGAAACACAAGAATAACAGAACTGAAAACTTTTGTATTCAAATAAAATTTTGCAATGCCTTTCCCAGATGCACATCATTCATCAACATAGCCACCACCAGCAGCAATGCATTTCTGCCACCAGCACACTTTTCTCTGCTTGTCACCATAGAAGAATGAGGGCACCTTTTGGAAGACACCAGAGGTAAAGCCTGAAGTTCAATAATCTTGGCTGTAAGGTGGGTGAGCCAAACAGAAAACCTAATTCTTTTATGATGGGATGCAGAAACTAGGACACCAATGGCGAAACTATATCGTTGGTGGAAAGGACTTTATTGCAAAATGATGAACTCCTGTTAAAGAAAAGACCCAAAACATTTTGAATTTACCTTTTTCAATTCCATCATTTATTAGAAATGTTACACACCAGGAAGCAAACCTTACTCAACACCCTTTGTACAAGTAAGAAATGGTCCACTAAAGCTAGGGTATTCTAAATTAGAGTGCCTCTAAGGCATCTTGTGGCCACATGCTGCACATATAATATTTTGCTCAACATAAAACAGGTTTTTTTTTTCATTTTCAGACATCACCATTGGTTGTTCCTGCCTCTAATAATGCCATAGTAATGGCACTTTAAAGGGGACCGCGGCTGTGAAAGCCCCAAAAATGGCCGAAAAATTGATTTTTTGATAGCTATCGTAGCCGCTTGCACGCCTCAATTTTTTATGCTGTCCCGAAGTTTCATTGCTGAAATCAACTGGAAAGTACCCTAAAAAAATTGTTTCATGACCCACGGTGCTATGCATTACGGGGAAATGCTCAAACAATAGCCGTTTTCTGCCATTATGGCTTTCTTCCTAGATACTCACCTTGCATAGCAGATTTCATGACTGTGTTAACTATATTGACACTGTCTTGTTGCAATCCTAGGACCACAAAGCAGGTCAAGAAATTTTTTTTTTTTTTTTCAAATATGTGAATTTTAAACTTCTTGTATGAAATTATTTTCCTAATTTAGATATGTCAATAGACACTGCTTTGCAAAAGCTTGAAACCAAAATTTGTGTCTTGCAAAAAAAGAAAAAATTACAAGAATGTCTTGACCTGTAACATGCCAGTAGGAATGCAATGAATGTTTAGCCAGCTTTATGCCACATTTTTTTAACTCTGCAGTCTTTTCACAAGATTAAGAGGGAAAATATACATTAGAAAACAATTTTCTGCAGGTATAACAGTGAAATAAACTTCTAATATGCTCAAAAAATTTAATGTAAATAAACTTTTGCTGAAAGCCGCATCACTCCTTAAACGCATCAATTTATCTGCAAGAATATCCAAGTGATATTGTTGTAAAACTGCGATGCAAGCTTCCCTTACACACCGACCATTCCACTACACAGAGTGATTTTTTTTTAACATTTACAGGTTTTTATTTTAAAAGCTGCGAAAGATACATTGGCGTGGTCTATTGAGATGGATTGTACAGCAAGGCAGGCATTATGCACAGTCTTTGTCAAAAGTTTAGAGCCCAGAGGGTTTGCTTTTAAGCCACGTAATAAGGCTCCTGTAGTAATCGTGGAAGGCCTACCGATTGGACGTGGCAGAAGCAAAAAGCTTCCTACTTTCAAGAGATTATGATCACTAAGGGTGCATTACAAGCTGCACAGTGTGGCTCAGAAGCAAATCCCCTGAGCTCTAAACATTTGATAAAGGCTGTACCTCATATGGATCAATAATTAGACAATTAAATAACTTAAACTAATCAACTTTTTTATTTTTCATTTTGGGGGAAAGGTTAAGTTGCAAAATTTATGGCAGTCAACATCGAAGGTGTTTTTAAATTTTCTTAATCGGCATTCTGGTTCAAAAATTGGAGAGGACACTTAAGTTCCGCCTTAACGGTATGAGGCAATAGTGTAGTGGGTTAGGCTTTTCATTCTGAGCAGTTTGACACCTTGGAATGCATTTTCCATTTTTTCAATTCTTTCAATTAGTTAATTTATCAGTTACACACACTAAATTTTCTTAATTTCCATCATCAAGCATTGGATTTTCATTCTGAGTATTTTGATACCTTTGAACCCATCCTTCACATTTTTAATTAATCAATTAATTACACTGATTTAATTAACACACCACCACCTATCACACATCAATCAATCATCAGTCATTGGAACCACAAATTACCACGGTACGATTTTTTTTTATGCAGCCCCTGATTATTTCTGACATGTGGTGCCGACCACTACTGCGCTGACGGCTTTTCGACCGAACGAGCTGTATACACTACCGCATAAAAAACTGAACGTCAAAATACACATTTGAAAGCTTATTGAGTTGGCTTTCACATGTTACCTAATATTAAAGCGGCTTTTTGCATGTGGTATCAGCATCAAAATCAAGTTAACTTCTTCTACACCTTCAAGTAAACCAACTGCGGCTCTATTTGAAGCATAAGAAGTGCAAGAGATGCCAGTTGAGCCAGACAGACAGTGGCGACATCGCTGAGTGTGGGCTTAAGTGCTAACACGCTAGAACTATCAGACCTTTCAAACTCCCCCACTCGGGCCCAGTCCCCAGCCCATGCAGGCCACATTAGCACAGATAGTGTTTTCTCATTCACCAGTGCTCTCACTGGACAGACTGCAGACCTGAACCACATTCATTCATTAGGGGAGACTGATGGAGGCTCTGCAATCTGTGCTATGTTCATGTGACATTATAAACCCTACAAGCCGTCCATAACACGGCGGTTACTATAAACCAGTGCTCTACATAGGGACGCAGTATTCTGACAAAGCCATTAACTGCAGCACAACTCGAGCAACACGGTGACGAATCAGACATGTCACACATACCATAATAGTGAGAACTCAACATGCATTAGCAATAATGCGCATATCAAATATTTTTTCTATGCATAAGAATACTGTGATAAAAGAACTGCAGTTTTTCCCTCTGGGCATCGCAACCTGTTCTATGATCAAAAACATGCAAGAGTGGACATACATAACTTGACATCAGTGAACATAAGAACAAAACAGCAAGTTTTGATGCTCTGAGGTACTTCACAGCATTTTATAACTGCTTACCTCACATGCATGAATTGTTGCTCCACGGATCTCCATTTCCTCTTTACTTCCATTTTGGAAAAGGTTTCCTGTTGGAAGTTACATTACACCTTATTATGTTACACCTTATTATGAAACTTTGAAGGGACACTATAGGGGAATAGTAAGTCTGCTAAATTGCAAAATTAGTGTCCCAAGATTGCAAATAAGTCATTCTGATTGAGAACAAAGTTTAGACAAGCCAGAAAATTATATGAAAGTGGTAAATACGCAGCAATAACCCAACAGAATTCTAATCAAGTGGATTCATCACCAGCTATGATTAGTTCCTCGCTTTAATTCCCATGCAGCACTATGTTGATAAGCAAGTAACATCGAAACAGCAGGAAAAGAGTATGGAGAGTTCTGCCAGTGCCAGTAACCAGGCAACAGGATTTTCTTATGAGCCGTATGTTGAAACCCTTATAGCACCGATGAAGACCAAAAGGTTTCGACAGGTGAGGGCAAGCGTTCTCCTCACCTTCCACAGATTTAAAGCTTAAGGGTGCCACAAGTGCTGCACTACACAGTTAAGAAACACAGTCCGCTGCCTGGTTAATTTTAGGAAAGACAGTACAAGAATGCAATGCATTGCTTGCTTCACATATAGACTAGATGGCCTGTGTAAAGCAGTCATGCACAGAAACTTAATAAGTGTAAACCAAGCACAAGCTCATGGGGTCATTCGTTCTGTCTGAATGGTCTTGTGCTCTCGTCATACTCTCTGAATGGTCATTTGTTGTTAAATATTACAATGAATGGGTATGTAAAGGGTAGGCAAAGCAGTTTCATTTTTCTTCATTTTTTCTGATTTGCTGAGGGTTTCGAGGATTCCACGCTATAAATATGACATAATACTGCTCATGTTGTGTATGAGTGTTGATAAATTAGGAACACTGACACTTAATTTGTAATTTTCTCAGCATTACAATTAACTTTTCATGCAAAAAGAAATGCCAGTAATGTTCCCAAAGCGTAATCTGTTAGACTGGCTTAGCTTCTTTTTTCCAATATTTCTCCTTGGTGTGTATTTATGATGTCATAAAACAAACGCTTCCTTGCATCTTTTCCACTTTCACCAAAGGATATAAAGAAATATTTTAAATTAACATTAAAGCTTAAAATGAATAGCCTCCAAGGTACCATTCGATCAGAAGTGCCAATCTAACCAATATTGTGTGCTATAGCACAACATGCCTTTACACAAGGTTCTGCCCTATCATTGATCTTTTGCATTTTGTACCTTGTACTTTATCCCTTGACCATTATCCATAATACTGCCAATTACTGGACCGGAAATGAAAGCTTTGTTCAACTGGACACATCTGAGACACTGCAATCAAAGTGCAAAGGTAAAGTGAATGTTTTTTTGGCCAAATCCACCTTTTCTCTTTCGATGTTCATAAATTTTTGCACTTAAATCTATATACATTTTGTATAAAAAAAGTTACAACTGTACTCCCGAGCTTTCCACCATTTTCACTTCCATTAAGCAAGCAAACCATCCCTAATTGGGGCACTTCTGGTGGAAGAAGGATTCAGGTCTTTATAAAGTCATGCTAGACATGTGGAGTAAATGGGGAACAAAGAGATGCATGAGAACTCACTGCAGAGCCTTAAATATAGTGTGCTGATATGGAGATATTACAGAATAGTCTGAGTTTATGTTTTGACCATTTTATGATTTTGCTGCATATTTTGGCTACTCAGCAAGGATTCTGAACCGTAGTAACTAGTGTGTGTCTAAAAATCTCAAAATCAAATTTTATACATATGCTTTTTAACACAGCGTTATCAAAACTTTGACCCTTCACTTTACCTTTGACCTTTCACTCACACTACAATATTCATGGGAGGGATATAAATTCATGTAACAATAATGGGGATGACTGCGCTCTTGTCACAAGAAATAGGTTCAAGACTTGAGCAACATGGCCCAAGTACAAAAAGTGCAAGTTATGCTTCAAGCACTTTTTCAATGCTACCAAGACAGGACCATAAGAAAACATAAAATTCACCTTTAGCAAGCAAGGCAGTCAGGCGTGGAGAGTAACGTAAAGCTCCAAAGTAGGCAAGCACTTGAGGCACACGGTAGTCGGCAAATGCGGTTAGTGTGCCTATGTCCTTGAATTCACCCAATCCTTGGCCATTAAAGCAGCTCCAGAGGTCAGCAACAAGAATCTGAGCCCGTTTGTAGAATGACACTGTATAAGTTAAAAAAGAATATGCCTCATTAGCAATTATGTACGGTTCCCAAAAGGCAACAAGGGCAATCTGAAGAATAGAGGTAAAATTGATGAATTAAACAGCACTGCACTAAATAGAGGAAAAAAAAAAAGAACTGATCCAAATATACAAGTACGGTACAGAAGGGCAACAAATGCTCAACACAGCTATAAACCTAGCCCATTTCATGAGCGCTCAGTAAAGTTCAAACAGTTTCATGATATAAAATACAACAGTGAAAAAGCATTCATGTAGTCCCCTTCTCTTATCTAGCGTTTAAAGCCGTTATCTCCAATATGCAGACTTCAGACTTACTAAACTGACTTAAGTTCTACAATTTCATTATTGCAAACTCAAAAAAAAATAGAGGCAATATTCCCTGAATATGTACTTTCACGAGAAAGTGTATTCATCACCTGCATTGCTCTGGTTCCTTATACAGAGTGTTTCACCCAAGACTTTAGACAGTGTTTAAAAACAGCTTTATTGAGCTAGAACAGCGCTTTTTTCGGCATAGCATTGTCAGCGGTGTAGTATATCAGAAAACAGCTAAGACGTGCTAACTACCAGGCTGGTTAACCAATACTGAATAGTTGACTTTTTAACTATTGCTGTTAGGCCCCTTAATTATTTAGAGGTGTGTAGCCCACCATAATTAATATCCACATTAGTTTTAAGAATTTCAAAAACGCGGTAACCCTCGGCGCTGTGGGCAAACAAATTTAGGCTATTTCAATGAGTTACATGCACCACAGAGGTTGCTTTGCCTCCAAGGTTCTCAAAAGCACATATATTTTGGCACGATGTTGACAGAATTTGTTGGGCTACAACGCCAAAAGTTACCGTGTTTTCGAAATTCTAAAAACTGATATGGACATTACTTAAGGTGGGCTACACATCTCTCAGTAATTAAGGAGCCTAAAAGTTTGGTTTGGTTTGGTTTATACGGGTTTAACGTCCCAAAGTGACTCAGGCTATGAGGGACGCCGTAGTGAAGGGCTCCGGAAATTTCTACCACCTGGGGTACTTTAACGTGCACTGACATCGCACAGTACACGGGCCTCTAGAATTTCGCCTCCAACAAAATTCGACCGATGCGGCCGGGATCAAACCTGCGTCTTTCGGGCCAGCAGCCGAGCGCCGTAACCACTCAGCCAAAGCGGCGGCAGGAGCCTAAAAGTAATAGCTTAAAAAGTTAACTATTCATCATTAGTTAACTAGCCTGCTAGTTAGCACATCTTAGCTGTTTTCTGATGTACTACACTGCTGACAATGCTATGCCAAGAAAAGGCGCGCTTCTAACTCAAGAAGCCTGTTTTTAAAAATTATGTAAAGTCCTAGGTGAAGCGCCCTGTAGTATAAAGCACCTCAGGGAAGCAGAAGCAAGTACAACCATTAGTTACGGTGTGATTCGAAGCCTCTTCATGCAGAAAGCAAGGTCATGTATTCAGTCTACTGTGGTAGAAGGTACAATGTGTCAGGCTTAAAGTTCGAAAGCTGCACATGGGCTATGAGAGACGTTGTAGCAGAGAGCTCTGCAGAAATTTTGACCATCTCGGGGGGTTCTTTAATGTGCAATACCATTGCAAAGCACACGGGTGTTTTTTTTTTTAATTTCTCCTTCATTGAAATGCAGCTACCGTTGTTAGGATTTGACGCCACATCCTTAGGCTCAGTAGCCCAAGCACTACTGCCACTACGCCACCACGGCGAGGTTGTCTACTGTATGGTAGAGCTTTTACAATACCACTTCCACCTTGATTTCACACGCACGTGCGCATTCAGTTGCTGCAAACAGACTTTGCATGAACGCTGGAAGAACGTTTTCCTTTAGCTAAAATTGTAAATGAGCCTCTATGAAAACAGCACATACCACAGAGAAAACTTACTGCTCTTGTGAAAGCAAGAGAATCCTTCTCGTGGTGCACTAGAGGCCTATAGGCAACTATTCCATGATGACAGCAGCACAGGGAAAGAATGAGTCACTAAGTCATGCAGCATATCAAGCATCATAAGAACTCTTTTCTCTTAGGAACAGCAACTGTGCTCTAGTTGGGAGTAGTGTAGCAAATTATACCTTAAATGAAATATTAACCTCATGATGAGGACAAAAAACTGCCCTTTTACTAGCATTTATGTTCTTCGTTGCTCTGACCACAACTAACCTTTAACACATATTCCCGTGCAATCGTATCTTCAGAGCTGTCGTTTCCTTCAGGCTCTCACTTTGAGCAGAGCGCTAGCTGCATTAAGCTGCCTTGACACTACAAATGGCCAAAGCTTGCCACATGAAACTGCCAACAATGCTGACATTCCATGGAGTTTGATCTGGCTGCACTTCAGTTATGAGAAGCATCAGATCCCCATGTGTGATATTTAAATTAGCACACACACAGCAGGCTGTTTTGATCTGCAGTGCTGTCCTTGTGACAATGAAAAGGTGCAGAAGAAAAAATATCTTCACAAATAGCGCATTCAAGTGCTTTACCAACATGTGCTACCTAGGAATTCAACTGTCAAAAATTCCTAAATGTAAGGAGCTCAAAACAAATAAAATTTTTTCAGGAACAAACTGTCAGCCTTGGCAGACATCAATTACTATAAAAATAATTCTTATCAGGAACACAATTAACTAAAATATAATAATTATGTTTTAAATTAACACAGTCTGGTGGTCAGCACGAACGGGGAGTTCAAACCCATGGACAAAACAATGGCATTCTCCAAATGCCATTCTCCAAAGATCTGCAGCGTGAGAAAATCTGGTGCTTATTTCTGCACAAAACCGAAACTGGGCGCATAAAGTGCACAGGAAACTCCAGCACAGGAACTTGGAAGGAACACAGGAACAGGAAGCCCGAAGTGCACAGGAACACAGCATCTGTTAATGACATCTTGCAGTGCATGTGGTGCCTAATTCGAGCTGTCTGAGCTATTCTACCATGTCATGCACTTTCATTTCTTTTGTTTTGCTGCTTGGTGTAAGAAAAAGGACAGTCACTGCCAACAGCATGGTCGTTATTTTTGAGATAGATAAAAAATGAGATGCAGACGATTTAGCAGGGTTAGGCCAGATGCAAATTAGGCGCACTCATACTTCGGTATTCACTTCGGTTTCAGTTTGAAGCTCAGTTTAAGAAAGCAATGTGATAATGGTGTGTTCTGCATACATTGCACACGAATGGAAGTTTGTGAAGATGACGACGTCCAAAGCACAGCACGAGAGACTGGCAGTTAAACATCTAGGATGTTTGGCTGCAGTGACGACATAGTGGTTGAATGCAGTGGCCAGCGAAGCCGATCTGTTCATGCCACCGCGGGTTCAAAACCCATTTGCTGCCATAGAGTGTTCTACCTAGTTGGCCATAAAGCCTGTTTGCTGGCAGGGTGCCCACAACCCAGTGGTAAGGTGGGCCACCTTGCCACAGGCATCGAACAGACAAACATCGGCAAAATATGAGATTGGGAATTTAGCGCCAGAGCACTAAAAGAACGTGCATGCTATGGAACAATATAAACGGCAGTTCGAATTTGGTGCTGTAGTCACTGCAAGACGTCATCAGTGGATGCTGCGTGAGCATCGAGCTTCCTGAGCAACTGATGTACTCAGTTTCAGTTTTGTGTGGAAAAAAGTGCTGGTGTTGCATGTGCTGCAGAGCTTTAGGGAACAACTTTTTTCTTACTTTCAAAAACTAACATGGCATCATCTTGTCCAGATTTTGAACTCCCCATTGGTACTAACTCCCAGACAATGATGTTGATTAAAAAGTTAACAAGTTAAATAACTTAGTGCTTAACTTGTTTCATAGTAACCGATATCCATCGTGACTAACAATTTATTTCTGAAAAAAAAAAAAAAAATCATTGGCTTTTAGCTAGGGGCTAATCCTGAATTATCGTGCACCAGCATGGTTAGCCCTTGTTTTGCACGATTTACCTTGACTTTCTATAGTTTTGCTTGATTTTAACTGGCTTCCCTTGGTTGATATACCATATGATGTAAGCTTGCATGATGTTGCACCATTTTAGACTTGTACTGCAGTAGAATTGGTCATTGTCTACATTTATAGATCCCTGGGAGTCCACATACCCCTCCTGGTGCAGTAGTGCAGCGGTTAAACGACACGCCACTACCCTGCGAGCAACCCGGGTCTCACAATCCCACCAATGGCAGCATCTGCCATCAATGGAGCTTGTGGTTCCTAGGGACGAGCAACCTGTCTCATAAGCTCCATTGATGGCCACACCTACCATCAATGCAGCTTGTGAAACTCAGGTTGCTCGTCCCTAGGGACCTCTCGCAACTAATCATAAATGCCACCTGCTATGGCGGGCAGTTTGCTCACAATAGAGTGGGCAGGTTGTGATGACGTCACAAGGTTATGTGACCTAGGTGGCCTACCTGCCACCCAGACAGTTGGCACCCAGCTCTTCGGAGGTACCAGACAGATAATGGCTTTCCGGCCAAGTGAAAGCCCTAATGCGCACTAAAACTCTCCAGTTTTAGCAATTTTTGAGAGAGTTCACTACGGTGTAGCTTATGTATAAGAGCCGAAGTTTTCGGTTCTTCATTTTTTATTTAATTTGGCCAACATTTTAGGTGCTTATCTCAGAAAGCATTTTTCGCACTTTTTTTTGCAAATATTATTTTCTACAGGTCAATTGCAACTTTTCTGGGGGAGATAAGATCTGATATTCCTGCTTAGGTTTTATCTAGGTCTTTTTGTCACCACAAGCAGTCTGCCGTACTTGGAACTGTTCTTGCAGAAGTACTAAGTGCTACCACCCACAAAAAAAAAAAAGCAACGGAAATGAAATGAGGTGCTGTCAAAAAGAAATGAAAGTGTGAGCTTACAGCTATAAACTGGGTTGTGATATGAGTTGAGCGAGAGCGCAGGGCATAGTGTGGTCTGCGTTTTATGCCAGCAATGGCACTGTCTCTGAACTGTTGTGGTAACCAGAACAGCACCGCTTTTCATAACACTTGTGCATAGTTTCACTTCAGTGCCCTTACATGCAGTAAAGAAACTTATACCCCTGTCAAACGGGCACACTAAAGCCACTTTGAATTAATGCTCCTTTACGCTCCCAAAGGAGCACTACTTCAAGGGAGTTCGTTCGTGCTACACGGTCGCAGAACGACTTTCACAAGAACTTTTTAGCGCCCTCATCGGCGAAAAGCGTTATTAAAATTGCAAACCTCACTGCACATGTAAATACATAGAAGTCACATTTTTTTAGTAACTTAGTTTTATAACTGTATTATGTTAAAGCAATGCAATTTTAACTGCAATAATGACATGATTTTCCAAGTACAGAGCATAACATCACAGTGCTGGTCACACTCAGCCCAACACGCTCGTATATCTGGAACGAGAGTATGGCGTGGTGAGACTGCCACAAAACAAATGATCTTTTATTTTAAAACACCACTAATCTTATGAAGTGAATTTATAAAACGGAAATTGAACGTTTCTTTTCTCAATTTATTTATGCTGTTAACTCGCTGGGAGAGAGAGTACTCCCTTGAAGCCTCAAAGGACGAACTCGAGCTGCCTTGTTTCGAAGCTTCTTTGAGCTAGGTGTCCTTTGGCGCGTCCGTGTGGCAGCGCGCGTTCGTCCTTAGAGTAATGGAGCATTAGTTCAAAGTACCTTTACAGTGTCCGTGTGACAGGGGTATTAGTCAGCCAAGTACTAAGCCTGTGATGACAATGGACAAACAGCGCTTTTGCCAACAGACGACAAGGGGGTGCGGCTTCCCGGTTTGCAGAGGTACGTAAGGTAACAGACAATGCATCAAAGCGCACAACTGTATTAATCAAACAGTACCAATGTCGTTCCATGCGCCTGGTTTCCGTACTTTAAATTTTTCCTTTGAGTAACTCCTACTCAGTAGCCAACAAGCTGCAATGTGCCTGTCAAGGATATTGACCTTTATTGGTTAAAATCAAATTTTGAAATTTTAATTCAGCATACTTTTTAGGCCTGTGTGAATAATTTGATAATTTCTAATATTCGGTTCAATAGCAAAGTATTCTATATTCAATTCGATCTGACTGTTTGATATTCAAAATCTCAAAGTATTCGTCTTGAGCAAATGTTTCTGGAACTCTTCCTTCGTGTGGTTTCGGTCAGCGAACCGCCTACGGGATGGCACCGCGACCGTGCTATTAAAGCTCTGACTACACGCCGTGTGCCTGCGCTCCCATGCACATGCCGGAGCCGGTCTGCACATTCTCGTGGCAATAGGCACGAGCAGGCACAAGTGCGGCGCCCAGATTTGTACCTGCTAGGTGTCTGTGCCTGCGCTACCCGCGGTGTGCACGCACCGGAACCGGCACGGCGGTGTTCATCAATAGGCCTTTCCAATAAGGGCTTGTTGGGCGCTGCCACATTGCTCGCTGGCCTGTTGTATACACCCCACCCTACCACAGTGGAAGCAGCAGCAGAACTGGAGCCCGAGGGGGGGGGGGGGGGGAGGTTCAACATCCTCCTCGTCCAATGTAAAGGCCTATATATAGAGATTTAGCACAACGCCATCTGTTTCCGTGTGCATGCACACCGATTGGTCTCGATGGGGCAGGCGTGCAAACAGCTTGCCGGCGCCTGGTGCCCCGTGGCATCCTCAGGGCAAGCTGTGCACGGCAGTGGCTCCCCGTGGAAGCGTATCAAGCCATACTAGCAATCCCTAATCGGAGCAGCACCAGCGAGTTTGACAAGGCTTCAATGCACCCTTTCTTCTTTTCATGTAATGGCCTTGTGTATTAGGAAAATACGTTTTGGAAAAAGCCTATTCTACCTTGGAAAATGCCTACTGTAAAACTAAAAATTTTTCATGTACCAGAAATACTCAAAATATTTGCTTCGAAATTGTTTTTTTCAAAGTTACTAGTCGATTCGAATTCCCTTCAAACCAAAAAAGCACTACTTGCACATGCCCAGTGCTTTTATCATTTTTTAAAATTTAAACCAAAAAGTCCAATCCCTACTTATGTATTAATTTCCATTTATTAGCAAGCACAAGAAAGTGCTATTTTACTTGATGACTCAAGGGAAGTGCAAGACATTTAAATGTGAATACTTAAGAGTAATACATGCTCCTCCAATTCTGTAACTGCCATCCTTCAGATACTCGGAATAACTAGTGTCCCCAGCATGAAATGCCGCTTGGTACTTTTGCCTCATACTTTTCATTTAATTTACGTCCTACAATACTCAAATGAACACTTCAGGTGTTTAACAATGATGTTGCTGCATTATTACACATTTTAGTCCAGCTTCATTGTTTTGCAAATGTGTCGAAATGTTAGAAAAATATGTTTCATAGAAATCGATATCGAGGTGCATCAAATTTGCCTCTATATATCGTCATATTTTGTGGCTCAATTCTTATTAAGGAGAGGGACAACGCAGTGAACATCTGCGTTTGGTCATTCACATCCTACTAACCCCACTGTGAAAAAATGTGAAATACTCGGCCAAGAATTCATTTGGAAAATTTCCTTAGATCTAATAAACTGGGAAGATTTATACAAGCCAACACCAAGCTTCTATCTGAGAGCTATGCCCTTAAAATGTTCTGTTATGGCTTGCCGATATTCATCTGCATATAGCCACTGTTCTCCTTGGTATTATCATTGATCCATAGCAAGCTAAGTGGATGAACTGAGTGCAAATTAGAGGGCCCAAAGCTAAACTACCCTGCAAGGCAGCTAGGGCAGAGCTTTTCAACAAATTAAAAGACAAACCTTTCAAGCCTTCAAATGTTCCTTCATCTTGGAATGAGGTGAAGTTTTTCACAACCATCCTCAGCAGCACTTGGCACCATTTATTGCACTCCCGGATGCAGTTAGCAAACGATCCATCATACATCTGAGTTCAGGAGTGGGAGAGAAGAACTTTAGACTCATCACAGGTCAAAAGGCTAGACAATCGTGCTATAAGTTAAAAATAAATTAACCACCGTGCCAGCAGAAAAGTAGTTCGCTGCCTAACTGCACACAAGGTTACTTAATCTCAGCTACCTATTTGCTTTTTCAGATAGTTAAGAGATGGCAGACGGTGGAATATTAAAGCTGGTTAAGTAGTCTTTTTATTAAATCAAGAGGTTCTTACATAAATAGTATTCAGAAATTAAGCAGTTTAGATAAACCACCCATGCATTGGTGCAAAGCAGAGAGGAATAAAAATTAAAAGGATTTAATGCTTGCGACTGTGCAGTAATGCAGGATACAAAATAAAATGCATTTCTTTCCATAATAACAATAGTCATATTGAAAAAGCCTGCAATCAATCACGCAGAACGAAACTTGTCGAATGAACAAATACAGAAGCAGGTTAGATATCAAGAGGGCAAGGACCAACAGCACACTGATGACGTGACTGGTGCTCCTGGGAAGCATCTCCCATTGTTTGTTCTTCCCCTTTACTGTAGCCTGCCATAAGCTGCCAACTATCAATTACCACTATACCTAAACAGTGTTTTTAACCCTGTTTGTTGCAAGCCAGTCTAAGTCAGTGCATTTGTTCAGGTACAATTTCATTCATCATGATTAGTGCAGAATAACAGGTGTGAGAATCTGTGTTATTCAGCAAACACCACACGACACAGATGTGAACTAAATACAAAGAAAGAAAACCAACAGAACTACCTACATATATTTACAAGATTAGTAAGGTGAGTATTAGGTCATCAGCAGAAATTAGAAATCAGGCACTTTGAACTGTTCCACAAGACCTTGCCACTAAGTCCGGAGTCTCCTGCAGTTTACATGCAAGCTGCATTGTTATGCAGTGGAGAACTACTAACTTTTGAAGCTATCTGTGTCCTTTTCTACCAGACTGTAGGAAACTAATAGTTTTAAAAGCAGGTAACCTGTTTTTATTTCAAGAACTGTAATATTGTTGGCTCAACATCTTTTTGGCCTTACTGACATTATAAAATAGTATCTATGCAAAACAAAGCAGTCACAAAAAATTGGCACAAAGCTCTAAAATAATTATGACCACAATAATTTACTCAGCGTGAGCAAAAGAAACATAAAAACCATAAATTATTAAGAGAGAAAATGTGCTCCAGCATAGCTCACTTAACATGTCTCATTACAAAAATGTGCACATGCATAAGAGACGGCCTGAAGACACCCACACTAGACAATACATGGCCCCACTCTTGCAGAACTCTATGTCTTTCTTCAAGCAGAGGAATATCTGTGCTTGTGTCTGACCGAAATATATGCTGCACTTGCTGCAGGGAAATACTGCGGCAGAAGTCAGCACTGAGGATGGGCACAC
Organism: Amblyomma americanum; assembly: GCF_052857255.1. Classification (NCBI taxonomy): domain Eukaryota; kingdom Metazoa; phylum Arthropoda; class Arachnida; order Ixodida; family Ixodidae; genus Amblyomma; species Amblyomma americanum. The sequence goes on from NC_135497.1 coordinate 146,740,881, forward strand.
CTTCCTGAAACAGGCAAAGCATATAAGAAAAGTAGAACTGAATACATACAGCAAGAAGTACACATTAAATAGGGTGCTTTAAAGGCTTGCAACCTTGAGTCGACAGCAATATCAGTTAAAAATGTTTTTATACATCAAATGTACATACTCACGTCCAGGTCCTTTTTTTTTTTACTTGCTACTTAATTTGTATTTGATCAATAAATATGCACCAGCAGCTGCTACTAACATCTGCACAAAATAATGTGGCCCACATTGCCACTACCATATTTTTTCTCAAAGAATGCCATAGTTTGTGCTCAGATTCTCTGCAGGAGTCTAGTAATGCTACTATGCCAACAATCTTTCGTAAAATATGATTGCAGAGTAGATACAACAAAAATCATGCAAACTGTGACTGCTCCCTATGATAAAGCAACTCTTCATTACCGTGCAAATGAAGTGCAGAGAGCCAAAGTGATTGCAATGCCATTTACTTTTTTATAGTCTAATCTTGGCCACACAGTGATTGCATCCCCATTCACATTTTTCCAGTCCTACATTGGCCAGCTTCTACTCAGTCCTGCCTTTAGTACCCTACAAGTAAATCTTTGGCAATAGCAAAGAAAGTGAATGGTGCTTGAAACAATAAGCTTACCTCCAAAGCACGAGCCACAACAGCACACAGCGAGTAGTAGCCACTGTGCAAAGCACCATTCCAGCGCACTGCAAAGTACTCTGCGCTGTTGTCTGCCCAGAAGTTAAAGTTCAAAGCATCGACGAGAAAAACCCACTGAGCAGCAGTATCATCTGCAACCTTTGGATGCAAAGGGTGGTCCCGCCAAGCATGAGTCCCAACGAGTCCTCTGTTGTAGCAATCCAGTACCTGCAACGGCCACACCCCAGAATTGTATACTAAATTTTGAGCCAGTCAATAGATCTATTTTTATAAAAGGAAACTTCAAAAAGAAACATCTGGAAGACAGGTAAATGAAAATGTAAATAAAACAGTTTGAGAGCTGACCACCTGAAATGCAAAAGCTGTTGGCTCAGGTTTGCTTCCTACACAACTAACAAGTCAAACTTACAGTGAAGAAACAAATAGGCAACATGCATGCTAAATGGGCTGGCACAAACAGCTTTCTTATATGCAGGTTTTAACAGTAAATCATGCCAAAGTTCAAAAGCAGTAATTTCATCACTACAGTGGTTCTGCTGTTTACGCCCTCTGCAAAAAGCTGGAATATAAACATCACTGCATTATGAAGAGTGCCTGAAAACCAATTTCATTCTGCTATGCCTAGGGTTTGTACTTGTGTACTCTAAGAGTGACTATGCCGTACAAGCCTTTGCTCACTCAAGAAATTTTCCACAGTAGGTTTTCTGAAGGCATTCCTAAAACTGGAACATTTCACTAATAGAAGTTTTGGAGTGTCAAGTTAATACTAAGCCCCCAGTATCCTCTGCTGCCCTCCACATTTCGATGGAGGCAAAATACAAAAATGCCTGTATACAAGATTTTGATGCATGTTAAAATATTTAAGAACCTTGAAATCAAGAACAGCACTTTACACCACCATGCCCGACTGCTCTGCATGTTTCTTCAGCATGTAAAAAAAGCTTGATATGAATTCCAAGTTTTAAGTCACGGTTAAGAGATCTCTCAAGCTTCCGATACCACTTGCCCACAAGCTTGAACTACTACTAATGAACTTTATAAATACAGCCCATCGTTTTCAGGCTTGTTTTTTTGGAAGTCAAGGGGTGAAAATTAGGAGCCAATTTTTTAGTTGAAATTTAGGCCCAAATCGAGTTATTCAAGATTATGTTCCATACTTCATTTTTTTAGTAACTAAGAAAAAAGCTAACCAACCAACTGTTAGCGTGCATGTGTGTGAAAATTAAGTGCTATTCTTTTTCTCACTATTTTTCATAAACAACCTAGAAATGAGAGGCTGCCCCAAGAAATGATTTTGCTAAATCAGAGCTTTTTTTTTCTAATTAGTTATATTGCTGCATAAGTTACCATTCCCATGTGAAACACCTCTGCATCTATGCAAGACCTGCCGGCTTTTGTTTGCACACTGCAAGAGCACTGAACGCTACAGTAGCCACTGTAATTGCACAACTTTCGAGCATGGTGTTGTTAGGTGTATAACACTTAATATAGTGATACAATTAAGACATCCAGTCAATATTTGCATTCTGGCCTTTTGCTTCAAAACCATAGTTTTAGAACTTATCCACAGATTAAGCCACACCATGAATAATAAGCGTTAAAGGAAGACCAAACTGTTAACAGTTACCTGAAAACACTACTTAGAATTGCTGCAAGTCATCTGCTAGTTTCCATGCAATGCCTTCAGCTCTGTGCACTGACATACTCCATTTTTTTGAAGCTCCATTTTCTGGGCATATATAGAGTTTAAACTTTTCTTTTTTTTTTAAATAAGCTTAGTGTGCAGAAGTCAAGGGACAGAATTATACTTGAAAATGAAGCACCCTATTCATAAATTAAGGCGTCATAATTTTTACACACCCACATTAGAGATGGCTGCTATCTGCGACACTGAAATACATGAGCTTGACTTCTTTTACCGTGTGGAATCAGACCATCATAATACTCTTCACAGATTTTGAAAAAATGATTAATGCTAACTGGGCTGCAGTTCTCACTTGCAGATTCATTCTAATCAGATATTTTTCCATTTCACAGTTCATTATGTGCATTGTTACAATTTACCAGAGTTACAGGACTGCCCTGTTACACACATAAGAAAGCTTTAATACAAATATTACGCCACCTTTCGCAATGATGTGGCAGACAGTGAAATTTTTCTTACTGCAAAAGTGCATTGCAGGCACTGCACACGAGATTTCCACCTATTTTTGCATCGGCACTGCGAACCTCACCTGGGTAACAATAAGCATCACCAGTGTCTTCAAAAACATACACGAAATGCATGGCCACATTAGCATTCACTGCATATAGACTTTGCAGGTAAGAACACTGGCTATCCACGTTAGCCAAGCTTCAAAGAGTATATATCTGATGAGGAAGAAGATAGCTGTGACAAAATACAGGGGTTTCTACGGGCATTTGATGTTGAGTTTCTGCAAGAGTTGCAGAAAGTATTTGCATGCGTACTTGCATATTTAATGAACTTTAGTTGAAATAAAAAGGCATCAGAACTATCTTACTGTCTCAACACTGCGTTCATAGGTGTGTATGCTCATAACCCTCCCCAACCCTGCCCATTCCTGAAACGGCATAATAGGGCTCGAAAGGGGGCAGTATGCTGCCCTCCTCCTGTGTTTTAAACTCCTGTATGCTCCTACATTTTAAGCTATGGTTGGGCTAGTAGATATAAACCATATGACATACATGTCCATAATTGTGTTGATGGAACTTGCTGGGTAAATATGCTGTCAAAGAACAGCGATTGGAAATTAAATGATTCAATAATACATAGTATGTTATTTGCAAATCCACAATGCATAAATCTGTATGCATATTAGTGCTGCACAAAGAAAGGCTCAAACAAGTAAGCAACTGTAACTACTCACTGTGACCCTTCTGCTTGCGAGTGGACACATTTTAGCACTACTGAAAGCACCTAAGTCTCTATGCATAGTCTACTAGCACCATTCTGGCAGCTATGCTGAATACAAGCTTTTCTTCTATATGCTCAAGACACACATGGCACGCATATGGCGTATATTACATAGGTCGCGGGTTCGGCTCCCACTGACGGCATATGGTTGTTTTTTCTTGTTTTCTAATTACCATTAGGCGATAAAATAAATACAGTATTAATCTCCCATTGCTCAACACCACAAATTAAAGAACAAGAATATAAAAATTCCTCAATACTCTTATGGTTTCAGTGTCTGTTGGCTTCCTTCATAGCGACTGTTCCGTCGATCAGGGAAAATCGAAAAAAAAAATTATCTGCTTAACCGCCCGTTCCTGCGCGCTCAAATTTCGCGTAGAGGTGGCATTTTTGGCGGTGTTTTATTCTATATTACGTTTGGGTTGAGTACTTGCCCGATTCGTAAGCATGTCATAACGAGCCCCTCATTTTCCTTCCTTTGTCTGCTCAGTGTTTTATATAATCGGGTTCTTCTGTTATTACGCGCATATTACACCTAATACCTGATAAGGGGCACTACTACTGGTCTCGCTTATGGGAAATAGGAAAATGCACGCTTCTGACAGCTGCCCAAGCGCTGCAAGACTCCAAAAGGAAGCCACAGCGTCATATGTGTGCCGACTAGTCCCCGAGCTCGTATACTGGTGCAATTCGCGCTTGTTAGTTTTGCCCCAAGCGCGAACACATATATCGAACCATGTATAACGTGGGCTTAATTGTATACTAGCACTACCTTCCATTTTAATGTGAAATTACTCGCTACATGACAATGCAATCACACTCACCACATTCGAAACCTTGCTGATGCCATTGGGATCAATGGTTACATCCCTAGCGTTCTTGACAATCAACTCCGCCGAGTCCTTCGGACTTAGCACGCTCATTCCTAGAAAACAATGCGATATTTAAATGAAGTATCTCGACAACAACCAACAAAAATGAAAATGGCGGCGTATACTATCACTTGCTTATTGTCAAAGCACGTGCAAGGCGTGTGATGAACGCCACCACAGCGGCACTGCCGAGCCTTCGTCCTTCGTTTCGAGCTCTTCGGGGAAACAAGTGCCCAGGCTGCGTAAGGAGCTCTGACCTTTTACCAGTTTTAGTACGCTCAAACCGGCAAATATACTGCTTTCACGCGTGTACTACCCGCACCACTTCTGGTGCTACAGAACAGAACTCTGACAAAGCCATATGCTGACGATGGAGCCCCTACATTGGTTGCACGCAACGCACGTGACGAGCGCTCCACGTGACTGCAGCGATCCAGCCGCAGTCAAGTCGACAGGCTGATTTAAAAATGGCGGCGCGCAACCGGCGAGGCGGCGAGGGGAACCACAACAATCCTTGCGCAACCACCGGTGCACGGCGGCAAAGGGCAAGCGTCACGTGACGGCGACGTACAATAACCCGTGAGGGGGTGAATGTCCGGCGGTCACCTGTAAACAGTTGCCCCGCGGTCCGCCGGGCGGCCCACGATACCGCGGCGGTGGCGGCTGCTGCGACCCGAGCCCGGAGCGAGCAGCCAGGTCAGTGGCCGTGATGCTGTCGCGCAGGTGTTCCTACGTGGCGCGCTGGCTTGCCCCGCTGCCGCCGCGATGACCCCGTTCGCTGCCGGCTAGCCATGGCGCTCAACTTCTCGGGCGACGACTACGGCAGCTTCAAAGGTCGCCTGGGCCGCGGCTGCTCGTGGACACGCGAGGAGACCCTGCTCCTGCTCGACCTGTACGAAAAGGAGCGGCTCACTGACGAGCGCGCCGACTTCCCGCCGCACAATACGCCCAAGTACCAGAAGGTGCACCAGGCCATCTCGGGCTTCCTGGGTGCCCACGGCTACAGCAGGACGCCCATGCAAGTGCGCGAGCGGCTCAAACGGCTTAAGCGCGACTTCCGAGAGAACCGTCACGGCGAGTTCACCGACCGCGTCGGCACAATCCTGGCCAAGCGTGCCGCGCTAGGCGCGCCGGCGTCTCCTCCTAACGGGTCTGTGGCCGCTACCGTCGCCGGTCCGCAGAGCTCGCCCGAGCACTCCCTCGAAGCGTGCTGCCCCGCCGTGCTGGTCAAGACGGAGCTGGGTGCGCCCGAGCAGCCTCAGCAAGGTAGTACACTGCGCAAACCCAGGACTGATTGGCAGCCACTGCCTATCGCAGGGGTGCGAGCGCCCGAACCCAGCGGCAAAGTGGAGAAGCAGCGGCCCACCCTTTCCGAGGAGCAGGCTGCCGAGCGACCGGCCGCATCGAGCAACGGTGGCCCGCGCGCTCGTAAAAGCCTCCAGCAGCGGGTGGTGCGCCTCTTGGGTCAGCTGCTTGCCGAGAGCCGGCGACAGACGCAAGCGGCCGAGGCCTTCCAGCAGCAGCTCCTCTACCAGATGCACCTCATCTCGTGCTCCCTCCAGGTGTTGGCTGCAGGCAGCCCCCAGGGCCCGCTCAAGCGCGACGATTCCAGCTGACCCTTTTCTCCGTCCACTACTGCAAGCAGGGGCCCGGGACTACCTCTACGGGCCAATGGCCAACACTAACTGCGTACAGGGTTTCTAGCTCAGGCCAGCTGCCACCCTCAAACACAAGTGTACGGAACTGCAGCCCAACACCGTTAGTGACTACTGGCACTTGCCTCGTCGCCAACTTGGCAGAACACTAACTGGACACAGTTGGTAGGGCTGTGCGCTGCAAGGCAAGATGTGAGCAAAGAGGGTAGTGTGCAGAATGTTGCATGCAAATGGAAGCTGTGTTCTGTCCTCCGTACTTGCATCCATTATAGTGCATAAGTTGCACTCCCACAAACCCTTTTGAGCTGTTTTTCAGTTGGCACACGTGCATATACCTCATGGTTCTGCTGTTTTAGAATGCAGTTGTCATCTCTTGATAACTGCATTTCATGTTTACTGTGAGGCAAAGCTTGAGCCATTACAAAACCTTAAGGTGAGGTTGTTGCTGTTCTGTGGTTTATTATGAATATCTATTTTTCTTAAACACCTGGGATTGTATGGAGGCAGAAACCAGTTCTGTGGAACTCTCGGGAGATGTGACGCCTTCTGTGTATAACAGCGCCTTGAAGAGAAATGTTATTTATGGTCAGATGGTTGGCAAGACTAATATTAGTATATGTCTGCATATATACATTATATTTATTGAGGGGCAATACTAAGAAATGCAGTTTGTATTCATAAATCTGTGGTGTATTTTTAATGCTATTTCTTGAGCAACCAAAGGAATAATTGCAGTGCAATTGGAGAAATAAAGCAAGTTTTTACATTTGTTGTACTTGTTATTATAAATGATTAACAGAGCTCATATCGATGATGATATTGAAAAAAATCTGGTTGCATGGCTAAAAGAATTACAAGCGTATAACAGGTTGAACAGTGTCTGCTTAATGAAGATAACTGGTGCCTGATGCAAGACTGCTTAAATGTTTGAACATCTGATGTCATCATTGTGCCCTGATGTTTTGTTTTTTTTTTGCTGTCCGGACTTGCAGCACTGAAACATATTCTGCTTAAGGCTTCTGCATGTAGTCATTCAGACTGGCCTGCTGAGGTGGTACTTGAGTTTTAACCCAAACTATGTACTGCCTTCCCTGTGGTTGGGTGAAACGCAGTGCCAAGAACTCTTGCTTTGTTTCATGAAAAGTGGTGCAGTTTGATGCAAGGGGTTGGTGCTCCAATCATGCTTTTCCCTTCCTGCTAACCAAGATTGTTGCAGCAGTTTGACTCAACTGTAAGCCGACATGAATAGCTTTGAACAGTTTTGCTTGCAAACGGTTGTCATTCTTAGAAGCCTAACAGGAGTGTTGGAGATTGTGATAGGTCTTTTCACATTTAAAAGGATTGAAGTCGGCAGGTGTTCCAATATTATGCTTGCTGTTCAATGTTCTACCAGGCTAGATTCAAATGTGAGCAATCCATACGCAGTATTCCTCCAGCATGTCGATCAGCATCAATATGTAACCCGCGCCATTTTGGCTATGGAGTTCGGCTGCTGAGCCCAAGGACGCGAGATTGAATCCCAGTCACTACAATTGCATTTCGATGGAGGCAAAGTGCAAGAACGCTCATGCTCTGTGCAATGTCAGCACACATTAAAGAACCACAGGTGGTCTAAATTAATCTGGAGCACCTCTTAGCCCACGTGCAGCTTTGGGATGTTGAACTCTGCATATTATACCATTGTGCAATCAGTTCGAGAATACATAAGAACCTTTTGCATAGATCAATGAATTGCATTAGTCGCTCGCTCATGCTGAATGTAAACACTCGAAAGTTAGTGTTTTGGTCATGGGTAGTGTTCATGTTTGATTCCAGCGTGGTAGTGCTTAGTGCTTTTCTCTTTTGGCAGTTTAAGCTGCTGTGGCACATTATGGTACCTAGTGGTAGTATAGAACTGCTACTGTCAACATTTGGCCCATAGCTGAAAATTTAGCACTGGAGCTTTTTGGACAACATATTTGAAGAGCTGTTGCATTGATGTCCATGCCTGAATCTGCAATGCAGGTGTTTTCTTTTGTGTTCACGCATTTGCTGCACACTTAAGCAGCCTCCCCTTAGCATGGTGGAACACCATTATCTTATGTTAATACACGAAAAATGGCATTGCTGCGTAGTTCCTAGAATGAAAATGCCTGAAGAGTCGCACCTGTGACAGTTTCATCTGCTTGCAGTGAAAAAAAATTTTTCGAGTATAATTCAAGTCTTAAGTTACCATTGGACAACTTACCAATTATCTATTTGCTCATTCCTGTTGAGAGGCAAAGACCTCACTTTCTGTTATAACTTGGAGAGCTTCTTGCAAGTAGTTCTGGGCAATGTGGTTTTGCATGAATTAAGGTAGACTAAAGGCAATTTCACCCATTGTTTATTTTTTGCCAGTAACTGAAGTGGGTTCTGCACCACTCCTACTTTTTATGCCCATTTAAATGCTATTCCTAATAAGGTAAGAACCTTGAACTCGGCTGTTTGCATTTCCTATGCTTAAAGTTGACTTTAGTACATCACCTGCGACATTGTTACAAATGTCCGTATGGACAAGTTTCTAGTTTTACTCTCGACAGATGCTGTCTGCTTGGCAGAACTTCATCACGCTGGCTTAGCTAGCTAACAGGATGAACCACTGCTTAAACCAGCGTACTCATGCTAACATGGTCAAAATGTTGTGCAAGGTACCGGTATGTCACATGCTATAGGTCACATTGATTCGAGTTGCATGTAATGGCATTTTTTTTTATGAAGTAAAAAAGGGCTGTCTGAGTGGTATCAACCATTTATGATTGATGCCACTATGCTTCCTGGCACTGCTTTTCTGAAAACAAGGCTGAGCCATGGCAGAACTCAGAAGATTGTGTTTTTATAAATTCATCAGCCATGGGAGCAAAGTTGTCACATTACAAGCAGCTAAAGGAACTAATCATAATATTGCATGTTGTATTTTTGAATCCCTGCATTGGTTCGAAATCTATAAAAGTGGCTGTTCATGCTTAGAGAAAATTTGTCTTGTGATGGCAAACATAGGAAGTCAGCTGATTCTACAGCAGACTCTCTGTGTCTGTCATTCATGTAGGTTAACCGTGGATGCATCAGCATTATCGTTTGTAATCAATTGAGCTACTGCAGACAGAGCTGTGACAATATTAGTGTTCAAGTTGGAAGCCCCCATCCCCCCAGACTTGATAACTTTTAATTTAATTTTACTTTGCTGTGCTCAGCAGCAACCATGCATGCTGCAGGTGGCGAGCTGCTGATGTGCTTTTGGATCCATACTTATTCTTTATTCTGTCATTTGTTACAAGTGGCTAAAGTGGTCCAAACTGTTAACTGAACTTCCTCTTATCAATTGTTGTTTCAAAGCATAACAGAATCATCATGGAAGTTTGCTTTGACAACATAACACTTGAAGTTTATTCTCTGATCTTTCGAAATGTGTTCAAATCTTTAGTTACATACCCTACAACACTCACCAGTACTTTTCCATTGCATGCACCTGGCATCCCATCGAGGCAATTACAGATGCATGCCGCTAGCTTCAAGTGTGCCCCAAATGAACCTATGTCATTTTCCACTTTTGTTGAAAGCAAGCTGCTTCTAATTTGTAGGTATCACTGGTGTACACTAGTCCATCTCATGGCCTGCAGTTAGTTTTTGAGGATGGTGGCGATGGTATGATTTTAGTGGTGCAAGAGCAGCTTGGCCAAAGAGCACCATGGCTGACATGCTTTTTGGTATGCATGATCAAGGTGAGATCACAGACCCATTCTACCAAGCACTCCATCCCAGGGAAAACAAGCACCGTGCCCAGGGGAAAGCCTGCATGCATTGAAAAACAAGTTTACGTGGTGGCATTGGACATCAAGCCTATCATTTCTCGCATCAGAGGTGGATGTTGAAACCACTAGGCCAAAATTGTGGTCAACTGCCACTGACACAAGTGCCCTTGCCTAGCCAAAGTTCCATGCACCCTGCAAAAGTTGCATCTCTCTCTCTGTGTCTCCGTAAAACATAACAGATGTATTACATGAGTGAGGATTTTCTGCTGGCCTAAAAATTTATTTGCTTTGTGAGAGGTAAAGGTTCACAGAAAGTCATCTTCCAGTGTACTGGAATGCAAACGTTTGTTGATTTGGCATTTTGAAACTGCCTGTTCATGTCTTCTTTCCAACAGAGGCTAGCCCTGTGTAAGTACAATTATGGAAAACTACTTGTAGACATAGTTGTTTCGCAAAGCACTGTGTGAGAATGTGAAATAAGATGCCATTCTTGCTTTTGCATTACTAGCCACCACATTTCACCTCTGGGCTGTAGTAGCTTAATCTGTATAGGTGTGCTGGTTACTTACCATTTGAGAAATACAAAGTGATCAGTCATGAATTAGCCTCCAAAATACCCAATAGCAATCTGCAGGAGTTATAATCACCTGTAAAATGCCCTGGAAAGTAACTGTGACACGATTTAATGGCACCTCAACAGAGTCCTAAAGCAAACTCTTGGAAAGTAGAAAAGAGACTTTCTGGATTTTGCAAATGAAGTTCTGCAAAAACAGCGACTGTGAATTAGTTTCTACTGTAGTTGCCGCTGGCAAAGCTAAAGGTCAAGTTTAGTTTTATTTTGTTTGGAAACCATGCATCATTAAAACTGCATAGGCGAGGTGGGCTCTGTGCAACATACAGTGTAATGTGTTTCGCACCACATAAAGGTGAACTAAACGTGATATGTATGAGGTGTAGATTAAAAAAAAAAAGAATGTCGATCGTCGCGAGAAACGTTAAGCCCGCGAAGTTTAAATCAATGCCACGTAACAGCTTGCCTGAACGCGCCGAGCACCGCCGCCGATTCTTCAAAGATAGAGACACAATAACAGTGCTCTCAGCATAGATCTAATGAAGGGGCTCGCTTTGCGTTTTCTATGCTACCCATGATAGGCCTTCGCGCTGGCGCTGTATCCGAGATACAGCGGGAACTGATTTCTGCTTTGGCAGTAAAAGCGAGATGTGCCATCAAAACGAGGCAATAGTTAAAACTGTCCTATTAAACTTAGCAAAAAGAAAAGTTTGTAATATTTCGTCATTACTCTCATCCGTAGTGCTGACCTTTTAAAGCAGAACTGTAAGGATGCTCTCGCGTGCCCGGCTAAGCAGACGTACAGAAGTGCCGCTGGCAGCGCAATTTGTATGGTCCGTTGTGGCGGTCTTCTTGTGAAGCTTCAACCGAACTGTTCGCACGACGGTGCAGAAAGCACACTCCACAATCGACTGAGATGAAGAGCGTCAAGAAACGAGGACGACCTAGAAAACTGCCTGGAGAGCAGAAGAAAAACTACCGGCCGGTCTCCGCAACTGTCCGGGCAAGGACCGTCGATGTGTCGAGGCGCGGTGGCGACCTCAACCAGCTCACTGCCGCACTTGATATAAATATAAAGACTGTCCGGTCGATTGCAGCGACTCATAGAAAAGAGGCAAGGAAACGCGGTGGCTCAACCCAAAAGTTCGGCCAGACTGTCAAGAGGGCTTTGTGCGACATTGTTGACAGCATTTCTGCTTCGACACTCGATGAGATTAGAAACGCCCTAATTGAGAGGTTCCCGGAGATTCAGATCAGCAAGTCCACTGCTGATCGCCTTCTCGACGGGCACGGCTACACGCTTAAACTTGCAACGCCAAAGCCAGTTGAAAGAAACCCGATTGACGTGAAGCGCGACCGCAGAAATTACGCGCAATGGCTGCAGAACCAAGGAACTGCTCTGGCCCGCTACTATATGGATGAAACGAACTACGATGTTTGGTGCGCACGAAGCTTCGCGAGAGCCCAGCGCGGCGTGCCAGCTGTGCGACTCGTGCCAAGCACGAAAGGCGCAAACCTGAATATCTTGGTTTGCATGTCGTCAGAAGGACTGCTCCACTACAGCATAGTGGCCAAAGTTCACTGGGCCACATTCAACGACTTCCTTGCCGAGGCTGCGCGGAAAGTAAGCAAACAGGACCCCGATACACAGGCAGTGTTCATATTCGACAAGGCGCCAGCGCACAGCCGCGCCGAAAGTGCAATCCTCGCTGCGGAAAACTACTCTGAGAGGCGGCTTCCTCCATACTGCCCGTTTTTCAATCCCACAGAAGTATTTTTTTTTTCAAAATTAAAATCCTCCGTAAAAGGCTTCCTCCGTGAACAGGAACACGATTTGCTGACAACCCCAGCGAATATCACAAAGGAAGCCAATAAGCGCGCAATGCTGGCCAGTGCCGCGGAAGGATCCTAAAGCAATTTAATGCTTAAGAGGGCACCGCATACGACAGCCACAACTTCACCTTCGTGTCTCCCGCGCTGAATTGTAATGACATGTGACATGGAACACGCAATGCAAGGCGACCGACACACGTCCACTGTGAACTCCAATTAAATCATCCTTGGCATGTAAGTAATTTCACTCTCTCGGCTAACGAACCAGTCCTGCCTCGTCTCCCACGAATAAATTTGTCCACTTCCGGAGCGCATGTTGAGTCATCAAATTCTCATGCAGATGAATATATACAAGATTTACAAAAAAGGTGAACTCCTGTAAATCCATGAAAGGCTAATACTTCACACTGACGCTGATTTTTCGGCGAAGTATTCTGGATTATTCTGTCTGTAAGTCATTCAAATCATCCACTCTGCGCCGAACCGGCAATACCTGTTGTGGAACAAATTTGTCTTGCTTCCACAAAAATGCTGTGGTGCAGACCTATCCACAGTTTATTTACTCTCTGAAAACAGATTAGTTTCATAACAAGCATACTAGGATTGCAAAAGTGACGTGTTATGGCGCACGACACCACACGTCACTTGGTTCTGCAATTCTGCAAAAACGCATCGTCCCTAGACAGCCTTATTACTCTGAAAAAAAAAAAACGATTCATTTCATACCAATCTCTCTATTGACGCTAATATGCCCATCATGATAAGTTGCTTAATGTCACCTGACAACTCGTAAAGACGATGCGAAAGTGCTTGGGCACATCGATAGAATTATTCCGCACGAAAATCCGATTATTTTCACACCTAACATGATAGGGTTGTCAAAGTGACGTATCGAGATGCATGATACTGCAAGTCACGTGACCCCGAATGACCACTCGGCGAAAATGAATGATCTTTACGACAGCCTTATTCCGCACGTAAAACCGATTTGTTTGATACCCAACTTTATAGGGTTGCCAAACTGACGTGTCGTAATTTTCGATCCTCCATGTCACGTGACCACGGCCGATGACTCGTCGAAAATGTATCATCTTCACAACAGCCTTATTACGCTAGGAAAACAGATTGGTTTGATACCCAACATCATAGGGTTGTCAAAGTGACATGTCGGGATTCACGATCCTTCAAGTCACGTGACCACGGATGATGACTCGTCGAAAATGTATCATCTTCACAACAGCCTTATTACGCTAGGAAAACCGATTGTTTTGATACCCAACTTCATAGGGCTGCCGAATAGACTTGTCGTGATGCATGATACTGCAAGTCACGTGACTCCCGACGATGACTCGGCGAAAATGAATTATCTTCACGACAGCCTTATTCCTCTCATAAAACCGATTGGTTTGATACCCACCTTCATAGGGTTGACAAAGTGACGAGTCGTGATGCATGATACTGCAAGTCACATGACCCCGGGTGATGACTAGGGGAAAATGTGTCTTCACGACAGCCTTATTCCGCACGTAAAACCGATTCGTTTCATAGCCAACTTCATAGGGTTGCCAAAGTGATGTGTCGTGATTCACGATACTCCATGTCACGTGACCTCGCATGATGACTCGGCGAAAATGTATCTTCACAACAGCCTTATTAAACTGGGAAAACCGCACCGTTTGATGCCCATCACTGGAAGGTAGCAATAAAGTCTCGTCATGATTAAAGTCGATCCATGTGACGTCACAGCTCATAGTGCCGCATCAAAAGTGTTTTCGACCTAACGACAGCCTCATTCCGCACGAAAAACCGATTCGTTTCATACCCAACATCATGGGGTTGCGAAAGTGACGTGTCATAATTCATGATACTGCAAGTCACATGACGCCAATTGATGGCTTGGCTAACTCGTATCATCATCACGACAGCCTTATTACACAGGGAAAATCGATCGGTTTGATACCCATCACTGCATGGTTGCCATAACGTCCCGTCATGATGAAAGCCGCTCCTTGTGACGTCACAACTTGTAATGACGCGGCCAAAGAGATTAGAGTTAGCGATAGCGATAACGTTGCAATAACGACTTGATGTGATGCATGATACTGCAAGTCGCGTGAGACCGGACAGTGGACTCATCAAAATAGCTGTGTGCAAACGATAGCCGTATTATCCAGGGAAATTCGATACCAATGTTGTTGGGTCGCGAAATTGCCTCCCCTTTGCTGAAAGTCACGTGACTTTATAAGGTGGGAAGAATTGCACATCTTTGTGCAGTTTATTAATGTCATGTAGGAACACACTTAATGGGCTAGCTAAAGGTGTGTCGAAGTGATAGCGTCATTACATTCGGCATAACGTTTCGTTCCATACCCCTCATGACTTCGGTTGAGAATGTGGGAAGTCAGGTTGCAAGTGATGCGAAGTCATGTGAGTGGACTATCGGCTGATCACAGGGAGTTTATCTTAGTCATCACCTTAGAGTGAGTCGCTCATCTTATCATGATAATAAAGGTGTGACATGTTGATGCGAGTTGCTGGACACCGCCGATGCATATCTGCAATATGCTTCGGGCTCCCCTTGTACTTCGATTGATGTGGTAGGTGGTATAAATACCAGGCCCTTATTTGTTATGATTAAAAAAGTTATTACTTGCTCATTGAGTGTCTAATGCTTCGTCAGTAACAACTCATCGACAACGCGTCTGGGATTTTTAGACCGTGTTTTAAGTTTGAGCGGTCTAGTGTGAGAATGCATGAGGATTAAATTCGCTGGCGTTTGGATTAAATGCTTTGGCGCTTCGATTAATTTCTTTGGCGCCTGGATTAAATTGAGTGGCACTCGGATTAAATATTCTGGCGTTTGGATTAAATTGAGCGGGAAATACTGTGGTACATTATCGCATTAACTAAGCATCATATTCAATAATAAATATCGACGTCCGGCGCGGTTGACGGTTTATGCCTGAAAAGATTTTTCTTCTTTTTCGACCACCCTATATTTAGGTATTTTTGAAAGTGGGACACATACTTTTGATACTTTATTAAATGCATACTGCACCAAAGTACCAGGGAAAGCAAATGGAGGAGAATAGACACGACAGGGCAAAAAAAAAAAAAAAGTGGCGCAATGCGACCGACGACGAATGTGTGCAAGACGGGCGGCGTGGTCGTGTTGGCACAATGCATTTCTTGACCTTTTTTCGTTGAAAAAAGTGGGTGGCGACGCGATTTTCCTACAAAAAAATTCTAGTTTTTGGGTAGCACAAAATGAGATAGAAGACGTCTTCAAAGCAACTATCCGAAACGAAACAAACGGCTACAGAACGTTCGGAGAAGATAAGTTTTGGGCAATGTCCGGGTCAAAAGACGACGTAGAATCCGTGTCCTACCCGCCGTCAAGAAACTTCGAAACATGGACCACTAGCAAGACCTTTCCCATGTCCAACATTATTGGACAAAATATTTGAGTATTGGAAAGCTGTAATGTATTGATATGGAAATATTGAAGGTAATGGTCCATTAATATGATATGTAGCAAAATCTTTCTTTTTCAGTGTTTCCATCGCTCGCATCGAGCAGTCAAGACTGCCATAGAAAACTATGGCAGAATTATATGTGGAAAAATGCGTTCAAAAACTCTTTCATGTTCAAAAATGCTTTTATCCAGAATTGTTTGGTATGATACGAATACAAGCAGTTTAGACGACGTCTGCAATGCGGCACCCTTTTGGTGCACGCGAAATGAGAACAGTACTATTTATTATGTTCAATAAAAGATCACATCCAAAACAAAATGCCCAATTGGCAGTACCCGAGTTGAATACAATTTTGAATGGTGCAGCAGAGTAAAAAGAGTGTACCTAAAAAAATCGTATCACCATCACCTGACGCAGATGAATTGTGCAGCAGAATAAAAAAAGGAGCATTACCACACGAGCTGCTAAAATCCCATTGGGAATCTCGTGAGACCTGCATGCTATACATTTACTCCATTCGCGTTGACACATGCATGTATGCCCACGCCCGTAATGTCGTGAAACAAGCAGAGCACGACTTTTACCGCCTCTTTACACAGTGTTGGAGGGGCCCTTGAGTAGGCTGACTCGTTCAGCACCGCAGGTCCCGTCCCCGAATGACGTCGTCGGACTCCGTTAAGAAGTCCGACTGTACAGAGGGTTTATTTACATTTTTACAGGAGTAATGATCACAATGGAGAATGATCTTCACTGCACTCGCTGAGGATTTTTATACAGTTCTTCGTCCCTAAATTCCCTAGGTTGAGGACGCCCTCGCCGGGTGGGAGTGGCCTGAAACTTGCTTTCTCGTGCACAAACTCGCACCGCCGCACATAGGGACACGCCCCCGTCACATGTCGTGCCTGGGAGAGAGGAGGATGCCGGGGTACTCGGGTCGGGAGCGATCCGCTAATACAGACGGGTTGTCGCTGAATGTAATAGCACCTCCGCGGCCCGAAAAATCTCGAATGGCCAGCGTTGACGACCGCTGGGCAGGAAGAGATGAGGCTGGAACCGTGCTGAAGTGTGGCTCCCAGAAATTACGTCCAAACTCGAACATTCAATAAAGGAAGGCGTCAGCGGACTGCTCCCCGCGACAGTGCGCCACCACACAAGCAAGCGCTCGGAATTCGCCAAAGAACCACTAGGCTTCTCCCATTTACAACAAGACAGTTAAAAGAAGTGCGTTTAAATTTGGGTTAATTTTGTGCCGACAGAGGGCGAAATATCCCCTTTTGAAATCGCCATAGCCGGACTACTCGGAACAAAGATAAGAAAAAAAAACACACACATACAGGAGGAGAACCCACTAAGTTCTCCCGATTACATCAATCTGCTCAAGCCATCAGCATTTCCGTGCAGTTTCTCCTTCTTGTAACGCACCGAGAAATTGTACTGTTGAAGAGCTGGACTCCATCTGAGCAAGCGACCATTTTTGGGGGACATCTGTCGCAGCCACGTTAAAGGACAATGGTCAGTCTCAAATACAAACTTTGCTCCGTACAGGTAACACGACAACTTCTGTGCCGCCCAAAATAAACATGCGCACTCTTTTTCGGAAGCGCTGTACGCTTCCCCTCTACAGGTCAGCTTGCGGCTGATGTACAGAATCGGGTGTTCTTCATGGTCGTAGCCAACTTGGCTTAAGACAGCACCCATCCCTCTACCACTGGCATCACACTGGACTATAAACTCTTTCCCATAGTCAGGGGTCCTGAGCAAGGGTCGGGACATGAGTGCTTCCTTCAGGCTCTTGAAGGAGTTTTCTTTTAGCTCATCCCAACTTACGTCAGTAGGTGCTCCCTTTCGCAAGGCGTCAGTTAAGCGACTAACCCGCTGTGAGTAGCTAGGAGTATATTGCTGGTAGTACCCAACTAATCCCAAAAAGGAGCGAATGTCCGTTTTCGTCCGTGGCTGCGGCAATGCTGCGATCGGGGCAACTTTTAATTCGGATGGGCTCCTAGTTCCCTGGCCTACAACGTGGCCCAAGTACGTCGCATGAGCGCAAGCAAACCTGCACTTTTCTGCTTTCAGTGTCAGGCCGGCCTGTCGCAAACTAGAAAACACGGTCTTTGGGTGTTCTTTCCAGGTTTCCGAAAAAATAGCGACATTGTCTAAATAAGGGAGTGCAAAGCACTGCATGTCCCTCAGTACGATGTCCACGAGTTTCGAGAAGCTGAAGGGGCCATTCTTCAACCCAAAACTAAGCATTAGGGGATTTGGAGCCGGCACGCTTGCCGACATGCGCCTCACGCTGCTGTTGCACATGCAGGTCTTTTTTACGCTCGGAACCTCGGCTGTGCTCGGCCCGACAGGACAGGCGATGTCCCCTTGCCTCATCGAGCCTTTTTCATCGGCCGCGAGCGGTTGGAAGCTGACCGTCGTGTCGACCACCGTCGACAAGAGGGGATCGCCGGTTATCAACGTTTCCAAGCTTCACTCGGACACTGATTCCATTGACTGCGACCCACCAATCTTCTTCGAGCATCAGGAGCCACGTGACTACAACCAAGCCTACTTAAACCCGCTGCGCTTTGGCTACGTGGGATTTGGAGCCGGCACGCTTGCCGACATGCGCCTCACGCTGCTGTTGCACATGCAGGTTAGTTACCGCTATTCTATTGTGATACGAGAACCTCTGTATGCATTGCCGGCTCCACCCACGCCAAGTGCTTTTGTTGGTCGTAGCAGACGAGTACGCAAACTTGTATGTTGCAGGCAGTTTCGCCTGATTGTGAATCGGGTGTTGTACCTGGTGCTTCTACTGCTACTTTCCGGAGATATTGAGCTCAATCCTGGCCCTCTTAGTGAATGTCAAGTGGAACTGCTTAAGAGTTTACAAAGCGGTCAGGCAGCTATTATGGCTAAGTTAGATAACATCGATGCGAGGATCGCTAAGCATGAAGCCATCATAGGGGATATAAGCAGTAAACTTGACAAAGCTGGAGGACAGATTGACGCTCTCGACAAAGTGGTTATTGAACAGGCTAATGTTATTGAACACTTAACGCGAGAGGTAAAGGATCTGCATAGCAAGAATACCGATCTTGAAAATCAAAGTCGGAGGCAAAACCTTGTCTTCTATGGCGTTAAGGACAGCAACCAATCAAACATGGGAAGAATCTGAGAACCTAATCAAAAGCATCTGTCAGTCAAGGCTAGGGATCGAATTGAAAACTGTACAAAGGGCGCACCGTGTCGGGCGTTTCAGTGATAAGACTGCACGACCTATAATAGTGAATTTTGCCGCCTATAAAGAGCAACAAGAAGTCATGAGTTGCGCGAAAAAGTTTAAGGGTTCTGAGTATAGCGTGGATCAAGATTATTCAACAGAGACACGTAATGTTCGGAAGCGACTGTGGGAATACGCAAAAATTCAGGAGGCCGACAAAAGCAAGATAAAACTAAAGTACGACAAACTTATTCTGAACGGAAAGGCTTTTATATGGGACAAAGAAAAGCAGGTGGTTGTTCCCGCCATGAAACGATGACGCCCCATTCATCCAAGGAAAAGCCTCCAACGAGATTTAGTTGCCGTAATCGTTAACTGCAGAAGCATTGTAAATAAAGTCGATGAGTTTGCTGGACTTCTAGAGTCTGTAAAGGCAGACATAGTATTTGGTACTGAATCATGGTTAGATGCATCAATCAGGGATAGCGAGGTGTTTCCTAAAGAATTCATTGCTTACCGCAAAGACAGATCCCGGTTTGGCGGGGGCGTCTTTCTGTTGGTGCATTCCTCTTTAAGATCATCATTACTAGATGTCGATTACAATGATGTTGAATCAATATGGTGTACACTTACGCTGCACGACAACTCGTCATACGCTGTTGGATCATTTTATCGCCCTCCCGGTTCTGATCTGAGCACTTTGCAATCACTTTATGAAATCATTTCCGAGGTTTCCCAAAAACCGATATTGCTCGGGGGTGATTTCAATCTGCCGGATCTGCACTGGGGTGATGGCATGTGTGTAACCACAACAGGTTGTGGAATCGATATAGAAATGAAGAGCATCATAGATACTTTTGGCTTAGTACAGTACGTTCAGGAACCAACTAGGGATAAAAATGTTTTAGATCTTTTCTTTTCCAACTCTCCGGATCAAGTTAATGCTGTTCATGTTATTCCAGGCATTAGTGATCATCAGGCGGTCATTGCATGCATGAAAGCATCGCATAGTAGACAAAAGAAATGTGAGTCAAGGCGAGTCTTTTTTTACGATAAAGGTGACTATGCTAGAATGTCCGAAAAATTACAAAATCACTTGCCCGTTTTTGAGTGCTTTTATGATGAGTGCGATATTCATGAATTATGGCGTTTATTTGAGCAAAAACTTTTTGAACTGAGGGATGCACACGTGCCAAGTATAGATTCAGCTAGACTGAAGAAACGCAGAAAGCCGTGGGTGACTGCCAGTTTGATAAAAATGATAAGGAAAAGAAGGCGTGCGTACCTCAAGTTTAAGAGACCAAAACGTGAAGATGACTTCAGCAGATTACTTGTACTAACGCGTGAGCACAAAGAAAAACTAAAAACTGCGAAAGAGGAGTACTTTAAAACGCTGGACGTTAAAATGAAGAAAAACCCTAAACTTTTTTTGGCACTACTTAAGGGAGTGTGGAACAGATTCATCTGGTGTAGGTGAAATCGTTTATAATCAACAGGTCATCTCAGGTGACTTAGAGAAGGCAACGTGTTTTAATAATCACTTCAAGTCTGTTTTCTCCCCTAACCATATCAACAGTCACCAACATTACACAAGTTATGCGCCAGCAATGCCGCCAGTCGAAATAAGTGTAAGAGGGATTCTATCGCTCCTAGAGGATATAGATGAATCAAAGGCCTGTGGTCCCGACGGCATATCACCCCGGTTGCTAAAGAACTGTGCTTATCCTATCTCACAGTATCTATGCCTTATTTATAAAAAATCTTTGGATACAGGTCTTTTACCACGACTGGAAGATAGCTCATGTGGTCCCGATTCACAAAGGCGGATCAAGAAAGGATGTATCAAATTACAGGCCTATTTCTCTAACATCAGTTTCATGCAAAATTTTTGAGCACATCTTATACACAGAAATAATGAACCACCTGGTAAAGAATGATTTGCTGATGAAGGAACAACATGGGTTCTGGAAAGGTTTATCATGTACTACTCAACTTGTTGAATTTTATCACGAACTTGTATCTGAAGTTGACCGCGGGGGCCAAACAGACTGCATATTTCTGGATTTCCGGAAAGCGTTTGACACTGTGTCACACCCACTCCTTCTCTATAAACTAAAAATGTTGAATCTGGACACAGCTGTTATAGTATGGATTCAGAATTATTTGCTCGGCCGCCGCCAACGTGTAGTCCTTAATGGTGTATGTTCAGATTACGTTGATGTGACATCAGGGGTCCCACAGGGGTCGGTCCTGGGGCCACTCCTGTTCTTAATCTATATAAATGATATTTCACTCGGTATCTCCTCAAGTATACGTCTGTTTGCAGATGACTGCGTTTTGTACAGGAAAATTAACAATGCCAATGACGTCGTTCAACTCCAAACTGACTTAACACTTATCCACGATTGGTCTCTGAAATGGAAAATGTCTTTGAATACGGAGAAATGCGCTCATCTTTGTTTTTCACGAAAAAAAATCAAAGTCCGAGCTCAGTATCGCATAAGTAATGAATTGATCACACAGAAATGTACTTACAGATACTTAGGTGTTATACTAACGGATGACTGTTCCTGGAATGCTCACGTGGATCATGTGGTTACCAAAGCCGGTAGGGCACTAAATTTCATACAGCGGAGTTTAAGGTCTTCGCAGCCAAACCTCAAGAAAACTGCTTTTCTCTCTTGTGTTCGACCTATCATTGAATATGCCTGTATTGTATGGGACCCTGCACATCGGGTGTTAATTGAAAAACTTGAAAAAATTCATAACAGAGCAGCAAGGTTCGTCTTGGGCAGGTACGGGCGAAGGGATAGTTGTACAGCAATGAAAAAAGCATTGCAATGGGAACCACTCGCTTCCCGTAGAAGAAAATTGAGGCTAAAATTGCTGTACTTAATCGTTCACGGAAAAACGGGGATTGATTTTGAAAATTACTTAAAACAGCCCTTTTACGTTTCTCAACGACATGACCATTCCCGTAAAATTAGAGACTACCGTACCAGGACGAACTTGTTTGCAAATTCATTTTTTGTTAAAACAGTGCAACAGTGGAACCGGCTTTCCGAGGAGCAAGTGTGCTCTGCAAGTGAAGATGTATTTTTTGCCAATCTGTAACCCCCCTGCTATAACGCCTTCGGGCAAATGCGGGGTAACTCTTGAATAAAGAAGAATAAAGAGAGGTGCCTGCTTCGACTTCGCAGCAGCGGCGGCGGCGGAAGCATTTCGTCCTGACACGTGCGCTTGCTATCTTTGCAGATCGTTGCTGGCTGGAATCGCTGACAGTTTCCTGACCGCTCTTATCAGCTGACTACTCCGGATCATCTGAAAAGAAACGTCATCAAGAGTGCCGCCACCAGGGGCAAAGCCTATAAGAACAGCACTGCGGACCAGCGATCACTTGGCAGCAGCGGGGGCGGCGGAAGCATTTCGTCCTGACACGTGCGCTTGCTATCGTTGCTGGCTGGAATCGCTGACAGTGTCCTGACCGCTCCTATCAGCTGACTACTCCGGATTATCTGAGAAGAAATGTCATCAAGAGTACCGCCACCAGGGGCAAAGCCTATAAGAACAGCACTGCGGACCAGCGATCCCTTGGCAGCAGCGGGGGCGGCGGAAGCATCTCGTCCTGACACGTGCACTTGCTATCTTCGCAGGTTAGACACACTTTTGCCTTATGTTCAAGTCACGCTAATTGCGCTGCCCTGGTTGCTGCCCTTGTGTTTCCTGTTCTATTTCCTAACATGTCGGAATTTACTCGGTTCCGTGACGAACCGCGAAAAGAAATGAATGAATTCAAAGGAAAGCATGAGCGTGAAATGAGAAAGGAAATAAGGGAATTTAAAACTAGTTTGGAATTTTGCAATAATGACCTTGAAGAGCTAAAGAAACAAAAAACCCAACTCCTAAATGACAACAAAGCTCTCAAGGAAGCTAACGAGGCACTGCTCAAAGAATGTGAAATGTTAAAAAAGAAAACCTCGGAACATGAACAACGCATGACTGCTTCAGAGCAGTACTCTAGAAAATGCAATCTAGAGATAAAACCCATAACAAAAGAGACAGACAAAGATCTTTCCAAGACCTTGAGTCAAATCGGCGAGCTGATAAACGAACCGATAACCGAATCAGACAATGCATCCCGGGAAAGGATCCAAATACAACTCCTAACGTCATTGTGCAGTTTAAGAACCGTTCCAAGCGCGACACGGTGCTACAAAAAGCAAAGAAAATGAGAATTACAATAGAGGATTTCGGGTATTCAACCAAAACACCAATATACATAAATGAACATCTCTGCCCTGCTCTCAAGTCCCTGTTGAGTAAGGCTGTAGCACAGACAAAATCCACAGGCTGGAGCTTAGTTTGGACAGTTGGCGGAAAAATCCTGGCAAAGAAAGACGAATCTACAGTGAGCATTCGAGATGAGCAGGATCTGGCAAAAATTGCATGAGTAAGCACGCCGGGTGCTTCTTCGTTTTGTTTTTAGCATGGCAGTTTTACCCCGTAATGTAAACGCTGTAAAACACTCTTACACCGATGCATATCTAGCCTGATTTCATCTAAACATTCGGTCTGCAAGACACAAAGAAGACGAACTATCCGTCTTTCTTGATGATTTCAGTTTTGAATTCGATGCCATGTTTTTGGCTGAAACTTCGTATACACGCACCACTGAAGTTTACAAACGAGACTGCTACCAAACCTACTTCCTAAATCGGACATCTAAACATGGGGGTGGAGTGGCAATACTAATGAAACATGCTCTAAGCTGTGATATTATACCCGAATTTTCTTTCATAAGTGATCATGTAGGATGTTTAACAGTTGTGTCGCGAAGAAATGTTCTTTCAGTCATGTACAGACCACCGGATTCTTCTGTTGATGTTTATATCGGTCATTTAGATCACTTGCTGAATTAGTCAGTCAAAAAAATCTTAACCTCATTCTCGGTGGAGATCTCAATATCTACTTATTGAAGCCATCTCCTGCTCAAATGAGGTTTGTATCAACGGTAGAGTCCAGTGGCCATCTTATATTAACCCAAACTGCAACCCGGGTCACAATGCAAACTGCTGTCCTTCTTGATATTTTTGTAACCAACAAAAATAGTAATTATGTTTTCTCCGGAGTTTCATGCTGTGATATTGGTGACCACTACCCGATTTATGTACTTGTACGAGGCATCAAAAAGCAAACAACTGGTTTACTCGCTGTGAAAAAAACACAGTGCATCACACCCGTGACCCTTGAAGCGTTTCGTTCAAGTATTATTAACGAAAGTTGGAATGATGTATTTTCTTCCGATGATGCATATGAGCTATTCATTTCTCGTTTTAAGTCATTATATCATGAACATTTTTAAGATAAGGTGATCAAGAAGAAATCGTAAACCTTGGATCAACCGCGAATTTCTAAAGATGATTAAAAAGAAATCCAAGTTGTTCAAGAAATTTATGAAAACAATGTCGCTGGCTGATCGACAAAGATTCAAAGAGTATCGAAATAAATTAACTACTCATTTAAGAAATGAAAAAAAGTATCTGCATAACGAGTTTATGAGCGAAAATTGCGATGGAAGCGCTCAAGTCTGAGTGAAAATAAACAAACTACTCGATTGCAAATCAAGTTCTGCGGGTGTTGCTAGTCTTACTCTCGAAGGTCATAAGGTAGAAAGAATCGAGCTTGCAGAAAAGTTCAATCATTTTTTTAAGGATGCTGTTTCACAAAACATCCCCCCGAAAACTGTAAATCCCAATATAAAAGCCAATGATCACAGTGTCTTTTTAGTACCTACCAATGAAAATGAAGTTTGCAGTATTTTTGCCTCCTTAAATAATGGCAGAGCTTTTGATATAATTACTTGTGAGCGGTTATTTATCTCTTGGCTGGGGATACTTTCTGGGCTCAAGTAACACGGCTTCTGTTAGTGGATTGTAGCAGATCATTGGGCGCCGCTAATACTTTTGTTCTATAGTAACATTCTCGGAAAATGCAATGAAGAAAACCCCAATAACTTTCAAACAAACAAAAGACAAACAAGAAAGCAATGGTTCGTAAATGCGCTTGCGAATGATTTTGCTGACGTGTGACAAACCAAAGGTGAAAGGGGGTGGGGGAAGCCGTTTTTACAGGCGACGAGGAAAGCAGCAGCTGCACCATGGAATGGGAGAAGACATTTCCTCCTCTCGCTGGCGTGGATGATGGACTAGTGGCTGCGCTGCATGGGCATGGAAACGAATATATTTCTTTCATTTTGAGCGCGTTTTAAACCAACATGATTTTCTTCATAGCATACGTAGGTCCCAGATCAGCTTTCCGCTCGAGTATGTCTCCCTATTCGGATTTATAAATACGTATAAAAACTGCAGTTGCTCTGCTCGTGCACTATTGCGTTGTCGCGCATTAAACAAAGAATCAAACCGGGCTTCCACGGATATGGTTGCTATCCAAAGATGATGTCTTCTTTCTTCTGTATTTACAAAGGTGCCGGCAAATTTCCGTGGCATTTATGCACAGACAATATTGTTTTTTGATGAGGCTTAATGTCAGTATAAATGGCGACTTCAAACTGTACTTGCGCCAGCGGAAGAGGACAAGAAAGTGATGTAAAGAGATGAAGCTTACAAATGAAGGATATTTAAGAGGAGCCGATTCGTTGGCCGCATTATGTGTATCACTGGAAGACTCATTAGGTAAGAAAAATTAAATCTGTTTTGAGAACTATCCGGCTGGCGACTAAACGCTAAACTGAATCATTACGCGCGAGTATTTGCAAGAATTCAGAATGCATGTTCTTTGAATGTATGCTATATATTGTTGATTTGCATCCGGAGCGCCGAACGTACCATGCCACAATTACTGTTCCACTGTATCAACACTGCAAACTCTGTGGAGCGCCCTTCTCAAGTTGCTGTTTACACAGAAAGCATTCGCCTCGCTTTAAATGTGAATGAACATTCACTCGCACAACGGGCGGCCTGTAAGTTTTTCCCGCACCATCAGTGCGCGCGACTCATCATCTCGCAACTCTTCCGCTAATTAGGCCACATGCTGCATTCTTCCAAGTAGATGCAGATTGCTGGTCACTGGCCAAAGTCAATGACCAGCAATCTGCATCAACATGATTCCTGACCAGACGGTATGCCGTCAAACCCTCGACTACATTCTTCCAAGTAATCGATGCTCATCGCGGCAATCTTCCATCGCAATTCACCCGTGCCTCAAGACCGTGCTCGCCCTTATAGAGTATTGCCGCGAAGCTTGCTTTTTGTCTGGAACCTGCTGCTCTCGCTCGCGGGGCGAACTTTTGGCTCAGTCACCCCCCGGCGCTGCTTCGCTTGGGGATCTTCTTATCGCGGCAGGCACGCCGCATTATCAATTTTCTGGGACGCGAGACGCGACCAGAGTTATCTCGATTTTTCCTAGCCTCGCGCAAGTGTGCCTACTATGTTCTGGAACTTTCCTTGCCGCCTTTAAAATCGAGCACGGCTAAGAGCGGCGGGCATTCTGTTAGTCGACGACCGCCGAGCACGTTCGCTGCTATCGCCGCCGCTGAGTTTTCAGAGCTGTTCTTAGTGGGCGTAAGCCAGCCTATTAAAGTATTCTCTTACGAGCTGCTCTGTGCCTTCCTCAAGACCGGACCCCAGTCGGTGCTACGTGACCCCGGCGGAGTTCCCGTCACCACCTCGTGACAGTATGCATAAACGTCTGGTGCACCTTGCTATTCCTGTAATTACGAAGAATGCTGGTATATCATTGGCTGCTCTCCAACAGGTCACGTTGGAACGTCTGCATTCCAACCACAGTCGCCGCATCCACGTCTACACAGATGAAGAGATCCCGGCGAGGTCCATGATCAAAGTGATGACCTACCACACTTCCTCAACTGGTGCGGAACTAGCTGCCCTTCGGGCTGCAGTTGAGTTCATCAGCCAATAACCTCCACAAGAGTGGTAAGTTTTCACTTATTCCAAATTAAGCAGCCCTTCGAGGCCTGCAAGCTGCTTTACGCCGCGAGTCGCATGAACAACAAGGCTGCAGGGATTCGCGAGGTGTACCACTGCGTAATATCGATAGGTCATATCATTTTTCAATGGCTGCCAGGACACTGCGCTATCAATGGAAATTAGCGCGCGGACGAGGCTGTCCGATCTGCCCACAATGACGGACTTCCCAAGTCTGTATTCCTATATCAAGAGTTGAAGCAGAGTATGAGCTACGCAGGTTGGCGCTGGAGCTCACACTTTCTGCGTAGAACACTAGCCAGTTTTTCAACCGTCGCCTGAAGGCACTGGATCCTGGACTGCGCCTTCGTCTTCCCCATAATATACCGCGTCGCGAAGCAACGATGCTTTACCGTCTGTGGCTCGGTGTTGCATTTACAAAGTAATATTCGTTCCGGATTGAGATGGCCGACAGCCCTGCCTGTGAAAGACGTGGCTGTGATGAGACAATTGCACATCTCCTGTGTGAGTGTCATGCTTTGGCGACCGAAATAATTAAATACGCTGCGTTGTGCCCTGGACCGCCTCGATCCTCGCCCTTTAACAGATGATAACATCCTGGGGACGTGGCCACGGCAATCGACTGCCCTCGAGGCCTAGGCACTGTTTATATAGCTTTCTGAGAGTGACTGGCTTGAGAAGCCAGCTGTGACAGTGCCCCTCGCCCATTCCCTTCTCAATCTCATCATCCCTCTTCCCCAGACATCCTTCCGGTTAACATCCCTGCCTTCCCTCTGCCTCTTTATCTCTGTCTCCCCACTATCCATTATGATTGCACCCATACATCTCCTCTCGGCTTATCGGTTTCTAAGCACACCGACGAGGTCACTATTGACCATCCCATGGCAGAGTTGCTGGCCTCAATAGATCGCCTCAAAACTAACACTACTCCCGGACACAATGGCATACTCAACTCCTTGTTCTGCAACCTAAAAGGGAGTGCTTTACAGACCGTACTTGATACTTTCAACCAAGTGTGGCTTTCTAGTCTTATGCCGGGAGAGTGGAAACATTCTGTTCCAATACCCAAGTCGGGTCAGCCTCCAGTACCTCTCTCGGCTCTCCGCCCTATTTCCTTCACGCCTACAATGTGCAAGCTTAACACATTCTCGCAGCTCGCTTGTCATCGTGGTTGGAGTAGTATGGTCGTTATCCCCAAATCGGTTTCCGCCCACAAATCGGAACGAAGGCCGGTCTTGCTGCTTTTGTTACTTCGGTCACCATTATCCTCACGGTCACCTGTGCGCTCTATCCCGGCCACTGGTAGTGTACCAAGCACAATTTCGTCGTCTCACCCGTAGACAGCGGGACTCTCTTGAAGCTATCAGTCATGAGGCTACGCGCGCCATAACATATATCCACCGTCTTACAACCATACCCCTGCTTCAGGAGTACGCTGAACTCATCGACCAGCGTGAGGCAAACAGCTAGAGCTCGTAGACTGTCTCTTCCACTTCATCATTTAAAGATACTCCCTCCGTGGTCGTACCTTCGGCTTACTGACAATCGTTCCACTGTTTCCCCACCGGTATCAGCTGCGCATTTATACCTCAAGGGGGCCTAATGTATACCGATGCACCACACACTGCACAACGGGGAGTTACCGCTGTCTACAGACCCTTCCCATCCTCGTCTTAACTCCTGCGCGACATATAGTGTGGATACGTGTACCCCTCTGGCACTGAAACTTGAAGCTAATTAGTGTCATTGCTTCCCTTCCGCTCGTACCCACATTCAGCATACCACGTATTTACCCGAATGTAATGCGACCACGATTCCAACGCGAAGGCCGACTTTGCGGGCGCGTAAAGGAGGAAAACGAAAGAACGGGAATGGATTGTGAGGAACGATGGCGCAGTATATACAGAAATATGAGTAGAAGTTTACGAAACAAAACTACCTCAACAAATGGCTTTCACGCGCCCTTTCTGTTTCAGGAGAGCCGCGCAAAAGATTATCCGATAAGACCGATACGAAAACAAGTGCGGAGCCCCGTCGCGCCATCACCGCGTCAGAGGCGTCGTAAGAAAATTGCTGGCGGTGTAACATTGCTAAGCACGCAGTATTGTGCGAAATCAGTTTTGTGTAGGTGCACACCACCGCCACGCACCTGGAAGAGCGACCGAAGTGCCCACTGACCCAGGGAGCCAGTTATGCGCCCTTACTTTGCTCAAAATCAACGGAGATCTACAACATTGTCCACGCCAACGTCAATGAACACAGCGAGCGCCGGCGGCCAATTGCTCCAGTGCCGCGTTTCTGCCAAAACTTTGTGCACGCAAACGCATGCAGTACACATTTAACTGTCACTACCGCCACGTAGCTCAAAGTGGGATTGAGGTGGACAGTGACCCAGGGAGCCAGTTATGCGCATTTCCTTTCCATTCTTCTCTTGCTGGGCTCTAGATAAGCGTCGTTGCTCTAGGCGCGAGGCCATTCCGATTGTTAAGGAAATGACTCGAGCACCGCAGCGCGGCAGACTACACTGTGGCGGATTCCACGCTATCTCATTCTGTAGAAAACGCGACAGCGAAGGTCATGGACCGCTTGGTGGAATTTGTCACTGCATGCACCTCTCAGGACATGATGTCACAGAATTCCTCTCAGATGTCAGCTGTGGATCCTGCTGCAGCTACCGCTCAGAGTGTGGTCAGGACTTCTATTTCTTCAGTGCAAACGCAAAAAGAACGCTAATTTCCAACTTGCGCCTGAGAAGTCTCGGCTGGTGCAACTGTTCAGTGTGTTCACGTGGTGGAGCTAGATGCTCCAGCCCAAAAACGTAGCCGGTCTCCTTTGGCCGTCGCTGGATCGTCTAGCCTTCAATCTAAAACAGAAAAGAATAATTTAGGCACAAATGTTAAGCGCAGCGGTCTGGAAAAGGCAGTTGCTGCCGCAGATCTCTCGGCAGAATAGGGCCTCTAAAGGCGCGCTCACACTAGCGGGAAGCTTCCCACAGCGGGACAGCGTCAACGTCGACGCTGCCTCGCAGCTCCTCGGAATGGCGCTCACACTGCGCGCGTTTTCTCGCTGCGGTTGTCTTGGAATGTGGAGAGAGGAGGCGCTGAGGGAGGACCCGAACGAGCAGAAAGAGAAGGGGATAGTCACGTGACACCAGAGAAGACTGGAAAGCGCGCCCTTTTCTTGCGTCGTCGTCTTGATCGTCTGCTAGCTCTCCTCCCGTCGCCCTTTTTGTCTCGAGGATGACTGGTTCGAACGATGAGCTGTTGGCTACGGTAATCGTACTTTATTTGTTTGTTCGCTGCTTCTGCACCGTCTCAAGTCGCATGTCCATGCTGGCAAAGCAGCCGCCTCGAGGATGACTGGTTCGAACGATGAGCTGTTGGCTACGGTAATCGTACTTTATTTGTTTGTTCGCTGCTTCTGCACCGTTGCTTCTGCACCGTCTCAAGTCGCATGTCCATGCTGGCAAAGCAGCCGCCGAGTGCCCGGCCGACCGGACGCGCGCAGCCTCCGCCGACGGGGTCACTGAACTTGCACCGACGTCACAGTTCACGGTCGGCGCCCACTGGCTGTTCTCGTCAGCGGCACGGGAAAAATAGGTACCGGACCCATCGCTCTGCGGGACGGCACAGCAGGCTGTCCGCGGGAGAAAAACCGGCTTGTGCGGGAAGCGGGACGCGGAAAACGTCCTGCGTTGCGCGTTTTCCCGCTAATGTGAGCGCGCCTTAAGAGCATTGCAGTGGAACTGTCGTTCCCTTCAATCAGCTCACACTGATTTAATCTGTATTTAGAATCGAGTTTTACCCGACGTTATAGCGTTTCAAGAAAGATGGTTAACTAAAGAAACAAAATTTAGTGTTTATTTCCCAACTGGAGTTCACGGCACGCGTTCTCTGGATTCTTTATTCTCTGATCGCATGCGTTGCCGGTCGGGAGTTCAGTTCACACCACTCCACATGGGCATTTCGAACGGGTCGGTGAGGCTCTCGAGTGTGGGACTGGACCAGTGTAAATAACCTAACCTGTACGAACTCGGATTTACCAACTTTTTTTCTGGGCCCATTCACGCTCAGTATTAGATTTAAAGTTCTCTACCCCAGGGGTAACATCTTCCTGCTGGACTCCTGTTGACTCTGCATCTGATGACTTTGATCGGCAGACTCAGCTGCTTCTTAATAAATTATAAGAATTTCAAAAGCGCACTCACTACATAACTAACAACCGTGCCGAATTTATCTGGTGAGCGCACGGGGCATTTGCTCCGCTATAAATCGAGCACGGAAGCAATCGGAATTTATAGTGCGGGCTGGTAAGGGCATTTCTCCGAATCCTTGCTGGAAATCTGAGTGCATACAAGGGATTATAGGTGGCGGAACAGGCTGCCATTAGCTCACAACATTCCCTCATCTGTGCTGAGGCCTGCAGAACTTCCAAAGCCATTCGATGAATTTCCTAATGATCTATTGGAGCTTGTAAATTACTCGATTAGAACACCATGGATTCTGAATGTCTGGCGTCTTTAAAAAGTTGTCCCTGTGCTTACAAAGCAAGGCAAATGGTTTGTCTTAGTCAATATTAGACCAAATTCTTTGGCCTCGTGTGCTGTATGGACGAGTGTTACGTTCGAAGCCTACCGCAAGGTCACCTGAGCACCGGAAATGCGCGGTTTCCTCGAGCCAGCCTGGGTGCAATGGAAGAACGTCATTATAATGAACGTTCACCCTCGACTGCAGCTGGTCAGCAGACGACGTGGCAGCGAGACTTTCTCGTGCAGCAACGTACGGAGAAAGGCCCGGAGGGCACTGCATGAGAAGGGCCACCTGCCCCGGCGCAGCGAAACAAGTGGTGGCGACACGTGCACAGTCGTCGCCGGGGTCTAAAGGGATCAGCGCTGGTGTCGCGCAGTTCGACAACCCCCCGTGTGCCGGGCGGGGCGCGGTTCGAGTGTCATGCGTGAAGGCTTGGCGGTTGTGCTACTCCATGGCCGATCTCGAGGGGGCGCGCGCGCTCCCCTCGAGACCGGCCGTGGCTACTCCCGGGTGGCCGTGGCTACTCCCGGGTGGCGCCATGTGGCGAAAAATTGGCGGAGACTCCAGCACTGAAGTCATTGCGCGGGTGCAATACGCGAAGGTTCGCGCCTGACCTTGGCGGAGACGGGGCCGGCGGCGATGATAACAGCAGTGAGGGCAAGACAACCTCTTCTCAGAATTAGAGAACACACAGATGAGGGCCAGCTGTGCGATATGGTGTCACCTGTGTGGCGAGGGTGTTGTGCATCCGATGTTGATTTGCGGCCATCTCCTATGGAAAGAAGGAAGGTTGTCGGAGGGCGGGCGTCGCCGCCCTGGAACTGAACATCGGACCCTATTGGTGGGCATTGTTTGTGAAGGGTATTTAACCATGTAGCATGTAACGATGAAAGGAGACTTTCGATTCGTATGATGACGTGAACGAATAAATTTCAACCTGTAACCCGATGTTTGTCTGGGAAGCCTCTTCCACGTGCCGACAGATAGAAAGAACATATGGAACATATAACTAAGAGCCGCGCCCTTGATTACCCAAAAGATGCTGCTGAACCTCTGTCAGATTGGTTTTATGTATGGGTGCTCCGTATGGTGTGCGCATATCGACCTAGAGAGCCGAGCCCGTTTAGCTCGCCGCCTTCAATATGCTGCGCTTGTTACTATTGGCGTCAATGAAACGTAAGACAGTGCAAAATATGGACCCTTGATGCTCAGACCAGAAACCCTGGGCTTGCCAAGATACTTTGCGCCACGGGTGTCAGCATTCCTGACCGACAGAGAATTTTATTACTGTCAACGCGGGGTATCTCCAGCTAAATTTCGTCAATCTAGAGGTGTGCCCGAAGGTGCATTTCTTTCCCCGATGCTTTTCAATCTCTTACTCAGTTGTATTCCGACCACTCCTGTCGTGACTACGTACGTGTATACAGACGATACAGCTTTCTTTACTGCTGCGAGTGACTTTTATGGTGTTTACATGTTGTTGCAGTCATATTTAAATGCCTAGAATTAGGTTTGCGGTGTGATATAGTAACGCTTCAATTTTTTTTTGAAGCGATGTTTATTACCTCAGGGCATAAAAACTATGAAGTGAAAGATGAGTACGATGCTTAAATAAATAAAAAAAGTTGAGCTGATCTGCGTTAGTAATTGCATGTATACAATGTTTACCTATTATTTAATTGTGGTTCTATTTCTATACCACAACCCATAGGGTTTTATTTGCCTACCAAATTCGGTATACAACTGTCCCCGGATGGGTGCCCGTTGTTGTCGGAATATATATATATATATATATATAATCTATCGGAATGTATAGCGGTGGGACAGTTTTCCTACCGGTTTTAAGATATGTTTTGGTGAGGGGGGAGGAAGGGATGAGAGGGCACAGCCAATCTTAATAGCCGCCATATTGGATTCGAGAAACGGAAACTATGCCACCAATTAGTCCCCTGACGTCATATGCACGTAGTTCCACCTTTATTCACCATATTGGACAGTGACGTCATAATCGGCACGCGGTAGGTGGGTATTTCTACAATGCTATTGTAGATGGCGCTACAAGTTTCAATGCGAGATGCGCTGTTTTCTAGTTGCAGCCACAGGTAGTGTTTTGATCTCAGGGTAGTAGGAGACCTCACGAAATCACAGAACGTGAGTAGTTGCTGCCACAGATGGCGCTGTGATCAAGGGTGGTAGCAGGCCCCATGAAATCTCGAAAGGTGATGAGTAAGAGCTAACCCTTTTAAAAGGAAGGTAAAAGATTTATGCTAACCCCAGCATCTGCCATCACTACGGCGGCACCTGAGCTAGGGCAGCGGAAATAAAGGATAGCAGTCAGTTTGAAGTTAAATGAAAGATGTGAGGGGACAGTAAGAAACGATAGAGAGAGAGGTGATAAATACACTATTAAGGAAAATAAAATTTCTGACAACTAATCATAGATTATAGAAGAATATCGACTAAACAATGGCCGGGGAAAGAAAAAGCCAAAACTGCAATTCCCTCGACTAGCCAAACATTTGGGAAAGGAGAGGTTGCAACCGAACACACAGACAGCACAATTACCACACAATTTCCTACCCCACAGAAGTTACTACATTCCTAACCTTGGTATTTGTTTTCTCTTTCGCGCAGGTGCATGCGAGACAATCATATGCCGAAGGAACGATCACTCAAAAGGTCATCTGGTTCTCTACCGAAAAAAAAATATAGTCGTCAAGGGGGTAAGCACTTCATGGTCACTTGATTCTAAGAAGTGCCTCTCACTCATGCCCGAAGCCCTTTTGGCTTCACACAGGGACTCCGGAACTTTTTTGGGAGTGGGGGGGCAAGCCTGGTCGTGTTTCTATGTCGTATTTACTTATGTATTTATTTTTGTGTCAATATTTTATAATTATAATATTCTATTGTTATTTATTTATGTTACATTTCATTAATGATAATGTTAATATTATCATTAATTAATATTATTATTAATTTAATGAGTAATTTCAACAGTATTAAATTTTAGATATTTGCATTCTTGCTTATTCTGCATTATCATGCACTTTAAAAATGGTTTGAAATTTCTGAAGTTCCCAAACCATGCGCAGACTAAGCAAATGACCCGTTCGAAACGAAAAACGAACGGGTGCGAAAGCTGAAAAAAGTCTTTTATTTGTTTCTGCATTCGCTCCCACAGTAAGGTAAAGCTTAGGCACTAAGTACAAGAATATTCCCACGCAT
Organism: Amblyomma americanum; assembly: GCF_052857255.1. NCBI lineage: Eukaryota > Metazoa > Arthropoda > Arachnida > Ixodida > Ixodidae > Amblyomma > Amblyomma americanum. The sequence continues at coordinate 146,775,580 of NC_135497.1, forward strand.
TGATGAGCTTCGTGGCTGGTATGACAAGGGGGTGTCGGGCAGGAGAGGATATCAAAGGAGGCCAAAAGTTGCTGTTCGTTGTGCCGTTCTGGACACGAACTCTTTCATAATGACATCCAGTTGCAGGTCCGCAGCTTTCCTCTTGTGCACGTGCAGCAGGAGAAGGTGCGTCAGCCTCCTCTGCGTCATTCGATTGCGCAAAAATGTTTTTACTCGCCTCAGGGCACTGAAAGAGCGCTCTCCTGAAGCAGCTGACGCAGGTACAGAGAACACGAGTTGCAGGTGCCGTACAACTTGATCCATCATTTCACGCATGCCTGCAGACTTCCCCTGTAGAATTTGCAAAATGCGTTCGCTTGCGGCCGGGCCCTGGTCACGCAGGAGCGTTGGGAGAAGCACGAGTTGCGCTGAAAGTCTACTGGTGTCAAAATCTGCAGCGTGTGCTCCTAAAAGCTCATTTAAGTCGTGTGCCGCGAAGTTTCGGCCTCCAGCAGCGTCAGTCAGAATGCGCTCCAGACTAATCAGCTGCTCCATGCCAGGCTGTTCGAATCGCCTTCGGATCTCGCTGGTAATCCGATCGATAGCGGCAAAAAACTCTTTTCTATGTAATGACTTGCAGTCAAGCGCTGCAGGCTCCTGAGGCTTGTCTGTGAATTTAATCCTTCTCGGCGGCTGCGAGACTCGGGGCACTCGAGGCTCCTTTAGCCCTAACTGTGTTGCTCTTGAGTGCGTCCGCTGCCATAGGACGCCAAATGCGGCGTCAGACCGTAGCCTGTACAAGCTGTCACAAAGAGCCTCTTCTGCCTCTTTTGCTCCTGCAGCGCGATAAACTGGGCGTTGAAGCATCCTCGCTAGCTCCTCGCATGGACCAAATAGGGCTATAGAAAGGTTGATGCCCAATAATGTTTCGAACTTCCCCAATACTTTCTCATATCCTTTCAGTGCTGTCTTGCTGGTGCCAATGAGAGAGCTTTGAACTTGTACCAGTTCCTGCAATGTCGCCTGCACCCTTTCATAGTTCTCGATAAACCTTTCCATTGATTTCACTCTTACTGTCCCCCTCGTTGGACACAATGGTAGCAAAGTGTTCGGCCTGGAACAATCCTGCTCATTGGCATCATTACCCGGAGGAAGGACAACGTTCGAATAAACAGTCTTCCTGTTTTTAGATTCGAGTATTGCATGGGAAACATCCTTTACAATGTTCAGAGCATCGCCGACAACCTCGCAGTTCCTTGCGACCTCCTGGAGTGCCAAGTCTAGACAGTGGTTACTGCAGTGTACAAATATTGACCGCGGTTCAGAGTCCGTGATCCTTTTCTGCACGCCGGTAAATCTGCCTGCCATATTCGCGGCCCCATCAAAACAGTGCCCCCTTAGGTTATGGAAGTCCAGACCTAAACGCAAAATCATGTCCTTCACGGCTCTATACAAGGTCTCAGCTCTACTGTCTGGTGCATTGTACATGCCAAGAAATTCCTCACGAACTTCCAGTGCAATCCCATCTACCCACCGCACACAAAATGTGAACGGCTCATTCCCTGTTACATCGGTAGTGCCGTCAGCGATTATCCCATAGAAGCGAATACATCTGACGTCTCTTATGATGCCCCGCTGAACGCTGTGAGCCATAATTTCTATGAGCTCGTTCTGTATGTCGCTGCTCAGCCATCTATCTCGCTGCTCCATCCATCTCTTCAAAGCAGGCACGTCTTGTGATCGTTCATCTAGCAGATCAAGAAGGTTTCCGTCATCCTTTGTTTGCCCTTGCAAAGCTTGGCCTGTGCGGCATAAGTAGCGGACTGAGCTTACTATAGCGCGCAGTGCCTGCCTGGCTTCCTCTTGCTGTCTGCTGCTGTGTTGAGATAATAGCTGCACTACGTGCATTCCTTTTTCTCTCGACAGTTGGCGACTTGCGGAGACGCAGTGAAATTGGCTCTTCTCGTGGCACTGAAACTTTTCGATAGCCTTTTTCCAGTTATTGAAACCAGCGCGAATAAAACATGGTTCCACTCCTGCAACGGTTCCTCCTCTTTCTTTGAAGGCTATGAGGCACACAGTGCAAAAGACGACGTCGCGCTCATAGTCGTACGACAACCATGTGAATTTCTGGAACCATGCATATTTACAGGACCTTCCGGTTTGGTTGCTTGGAAATTTGTAGCCCTTGGGAGGCAGTGATGGGACATCCTGGGGCGAGTCGTCGCGTCTTGCGGTTTCCACCGGAGCGCAGGCGCCGGAATTCGATGTAGTCCGGTCCAAGTCTGTTGTGAAGGAGGGCTCTCCATCTAGTACAACCTCTGCTGGGTTCTCTGCAATAAGTGAGATAAAAGGAATTCTTAGCCGACCACTGTATGGATCTTTTATTTTTATTATCCCTTCAAAGAAATAGTAAGAGAAGTTAAAAAAATGCATCAAGCGCTAAATGTTCATGAACTGCTCATGAAGAGCATGGTATAAACAAAATATTGCAAAGACGTACCGTTAATACTTGTTGCTCCTATCGCACGGTCAGCTGGCTGACTTTCGTCAGAATCGTTTCCCGCTGCCAGCCCGAAGACAAATACAAAGGGGCATTAGAAACATATCGATAAACAAAATGGCGACAAAAATGTGGCGCAATATACCTTGTGAACCCTCAATTCCAAGGCATAAACGCTTCTGTGCCGGCATGAAGAAGTTGTCGATCTTCTTTTGAGACCCCGGCATCTTCCGAGGCAACGGCATTGTAAATCTGCAGTTAAATCAGCAGGCGGGCGCACGATAAAAAAAAAAATGCTTCCACTTGGGCGCACGCTGTACACAAACAAACGAAAAAGAAGCGGAGCTACGCGCACAGCAGCCCGCCGCTGTAGAAAAAAAAAAAAGGTGCAATAAAAATGAAACGCGCCACTGTTAAGCCCCCTAGGCTAGCGTAATTTTTTTTTCTCTTTAGTCCCGCGCCTCCTCTCCAGTGCGGGCGTTCTACACTGTGCGCGCGCACACGTGAGCGTAAAGGAACAAACAACCACAAACAGAAAGCGCAACCGCGTGGAAGCGTAGCATGCTGGCACTGCTGGCCTCTGTGTCCAGGCTACATTCCAACCAGCATTCAATCAGAATGAACAACCAAAATTGTTGGTTACCACGTGTTTTCAACCCTTTCTCAAGACAAAAGAAAAATAGAAGAACAAGATTCCTTTTCTACGCCCGGGGCGCGTCTCTGCGCCTACACGCACGTGCGCTTCCCACGTTCGAGTCAACGGAAAGAGGAGGGGGGTGGGGGGGGGGGGGGGGGGGCGCAAAGCCAGCAGACCCCACCCCTGTCAACCACGCTCCACGGTAATTGCATCCCCACTTGGTCAAAGTGCAGATATGGCGGCTGTCTGAGGTTGTACGCTCCTCGTAGAGCATCTGTCGACGGCTGCGTATTGGCATGGCGGTGCGGCGCCCCTGACCCTCGCGAGCTGATCTCTTCGTACACTCTTCGTTGTTACTCGCTCGTCTGGTGGAGACATTGCGGTCGGGTGTGATGAATGACATCGGACCTTGTCTCTACAACCTCATCTTCTCCCTTGCGTCCTTTCCGTCCCCCTGTTCCCAGAAGAGCACGTCCCGCCACCACCGTAGGGTCAACAACCTGTTTTGTCCCCAAGAATGGGTCTCTCTGGCTAGCCGACGGAACAGCGGCGCTCGCCGCTCCGTCTGAAGCGCGTCGCCTGGCGCCCGCAAAAACTGGCGCCACGTGCATTCCAATGCCCACGTAGCGAACTTAAAATAGCCTCTCAAGGTCCTTCGGTATCATCAACAAATATAGAAATCTTTTACCTGTCTGGCTTAAAACATTCCTGTACTATTTGCTTATAGAATCTCGACTCCAGTATTGTTTGTTAGTTTGGTGCACCACGACAAAACAGAATACTACTTCATTCCTCTTTGTAAAAAAAAAAAAAAGGCGATTCGTGCCATTTAGTGTTTAAGAACTGAAGATCACACTTTGCATTACTTAGTAGATTCCAAAGTACTTCGTTTAGAAGACATAATTTTACTTCGAACTGCTGTGTTTGTTTCCAAAGAAATAAAGTCAAACTTGAATTATTTCAATACAAAAAACATGACGCATACTCCCTCAGACTCACACGCCCTCATACTCATACTCAGACTCATACTCCCTCAGTTTTTAATCAAACTCCCGTTCATTACACCTTATCTCAGGATTTTAAAACTATTCGTTCCTTTAAAAGCATTATTAGACTTCACCTTCTTTCAACTGTTTGTACTTCACATTTGTTTTAATAATTCCTATTTGCTCGATGCATTATGTTTGGTATACCTGGCACTATGGTTCTTTGTTATTTTTTGCATTATTCAAGGAAAATTTTCCTTTTAATAAATGCCTTGGTTTCTATTTTAAATTGATACATGTATCTTTCTTTTAAACATTGCCCGCAGTGCTGCTGCTGCTGCAGTAAACGTATCTCTGCACTTGATATTTCCACCGGGTGGTGCACGAAAGCACCCGATGTCAGAAGCCCCGTGTCAAATGCCCCGCGCCGAATGCCCCGCTGCATTTGCCCCGTTTTCAAAAGCCCCGAGTTCAGAAGCCCCTGGCACGATTGCCCCTTTTCAAATGCCCCTTTTAGTGTTGAGAAGCTGTCGGCGAGGATGGTGTTTTGATTGGGAAGTGGTGGCTTTTGTGTATTCAATGGCTTTGATGATGGCCACAGCCTCGGCCTCAAAGTTAGAGCTGTATTCAGAAAGTTTAAATAGTTTATACTGTGTGATTCGATTCTTTTTTTTTGTGAGAACGTTATATGCTAGGCCACAGCATGCCTCTGTTTTCGATCCGTCGGTGTAAATATGCAGGTCTGGTGGTGTAAGGGGCCCGGAAGAGTAGTTGATTTTGATGCGTTGCGTTGGGTGGGTGAGGTGGAGGTCCGTTTTCGTGGTGATGACTGAAGGGGGGATAGTGAGGGTGTCGTTTGTAAAGGAAGGGTTGTTATTAAGGGCGTTGAAAAGTGCGTTTTATCTTTCGAATATTGTGAATGGTGGGTACGTTTGTAGTTTCCTGCGCACTTGTGATGTTTGTTTGTACCAGACTTGGAGTACAGAATGAAGCGTTCAGTCGCCCTGGTGTAAACGTCCTTTAGGTGTTTTGGTGCCATACCTCAAGTGTGTCCTGTGAATCGGCTGTGGTTAATTGTTAGTGTTGAGATTTTTTTCTTGGATTCGTTGTGAGATAGGAAAGGAGAGTTTAGTATATTTAACTTTTTCAATATATCGAGGATATATTGTTTTTTTTTTCAGGGGGGGGGGAGGTTACATTTGTTTCCTATGATGGGAATTTGGCATTTGTGTGTGCTGAATGATTTGTTTGTTTGTTGGCCATCTCTGTACTATGTCAATATTCTTTAAAATTATAAAGCACTAGAACTTCAGCACTTATCGAAAATTCGATTTCAGCGTAAGCGGTCGGAAAGTGAGGAGGGGGGGGGCGGCGCCCCCTGGATAAATGTTGGGGGGGGCGACCGCCCCCCCTGCCCCCCCTGTTCCGGAGTCCCTGGCTTCACACACATGTAGACCGCCATACCTTCTTCAAGACGGGTTATGCCCTTGACCACCTGAAGAACACAAAACATCCCCTGCAAGATGGGGAGATGGGGACAGGACTGGTCCCTTTGTTGGCGACGCGCTGACCACAATACAGCGGCTGCCGGACAACACCCTCTAAAGTACTTAAGCCCCCCCTCCCTCCTGAGCTATGTCACGCAGAAGAGGCCTACAGAAGTTCCGTGCAGCACGTTTCGAAGCTACGAGCGATGTAGTTGTGTTGAAAATGAGGCCAGGAATGTATACAATGGTTAACCCCACCTATTCCGGGAAGTCGGAGTGGGGGACGACGGCGACAGCAATGCGATCGGTTCCGCATAGACACTCCTTTGATTGCCTCGGGGAAAGCAAAGTCGTGGCACGTCGCGACATGCTTCCGAACGCACTTTTTTTTTCTGTACCCTGACCGTGCATGCAGTCTGCTTTGCGCTGCGGTTGTGTCCGCCAAGGTGCTGTGCTAGTGCCTTCATTGGAACGGAACGTGGATTACCCTGCTGCCAGGATATGCCTAACAAGTGCTGCCTGCCCAGTTGCCGGATTAATTTCAAATCATGGGACCAAAAACCACGTTCTGAAGTTTCCCCGGGGTGAAGAACAGAACGCCTGGATGAGGGCTATACCACGAGCAAATTTCGTGTCACCGCACTCCAAGGTAAGACGTTTGGAACGTCTCCAATCATAGAGGTTTAGTATAGCGTACGCAGACATACGCAAAGGCATAGCGTACGCTATAAAATAGCGTGCTTCGTACTGCGCATGCGCCAAATGCTATTCCAAATCGAGGTTCAACGTACGTGCGTGTTACGCTATCTCTCGAATTTAGCGTGCGTGCTCTTGCGTACGCTAGAAAAAATAGCGTTGTCAAGACGGCGGCGCCCATGTCACCCGCTTCGGCGAGAATTCGTCAATGTTATTGGGTTTTTAGGCATATTCATTGCCTTTAAATGGCACACGTGATATTCGCTTTGCCTCCCCTCGCCAACAGCATAACGAATGAGGGATAAACTCGCCCAATTTTTTATTGTGTGACGATTCCGCCGTTCTTAACCCTAACAAGACGCCGCTGACTGTGGATTGGCTTGATTTGGATTTTTACGACAAGGCAATCATAGCCTTTTCGAACTAGTGTTCCTGTATATGCTCCCGCAAGCGGGAACATATACAAGAACGCTATACCAAACGCAATCGTTTCGGCGGTAGGCAGAAGTGTCCGAAAGACCTCAACATGACGTTTTTAAAACCTTGCTCGGTTCAATTACCTGAATGAAATTAGGCCTTGACTCGACTGAACTGGTGATGAACTGGCTATCTACGCGCTACGATTTGGATAACCTTGGCTAAGTGCAAAAAGTGTGTCACAAAAATCTTTCTTTTATATTTTACCACCAGATGGCGCCACTGCGGCCAGCGGTATCGCTTTTGGGTATTTGCGCTTGTACAGTGGCGACTTCTCCACCGTCCTACACGGGAGGACGCTTTTTCCGGAGCTCCAGCGACTATGTCCGAAGCTAAGTGGTTTTTGGTATTTCCGCTTGTACGTGCTGTCGGCACTAGTTTTAAACCGAGTTAAGGGTAGGAAGGCTAGCAGAAGTGTGTGTGCCGAAGGTTTTTGTGTAGGAATTTTGGCAGGCTTTTACGATGCGTAGTGCCGAAGGTTTTTTTCTGTAGGAATATTGGCGGGCTTTTACGTTGCTATATGCGGTACAGAGGGAGATAGATTAGGTCGAACGTTTAGTGCGGAAAAATCTGCACTCATGATATTTAATGATGAGGGCGGCGAGCATAGAATACAGGAGTTCACGCTAGAAGTAGTGGGTGAGTACAAGTATCTTGGGGTGTGGATAAATAACAGTGCTGAGTATCTGACAGAGCATGAAAAATATGTAATGAATAAAGCTAGTAGGAATGCAGCTGTCATGAAAAGTAGGCCACTGTGGAATTACAATAGGTATGAGGTGGTAAGAGGTATCTGGAAAGCGGTGATGGTTCCTAGCCTGACTTTCGGTAATGCAGTCCAGTGCATGCGACTAGATGTTCAAGCAAGGTCAGAAATTAAACGTGGCGTAGGGAGGCTAGCTTTGGGAGCACATGGCAATACACCAAATCAGGGGGCACAAGGTGATATGGGATGGGCGTCGTTCGAGAGCAGAGAAGCTAGCAGTAAGATAGCATTTGAGGAGCGATTAAGAAAAATGGGGGAAAAGCAGTGGGCTGGGAAAGCTTTCAGATACCTTTATATAAGGAATGTTGATACGAAATGGAAAAGCGGACTAGAAAATTGACAAGCAAATATCTGTACAGCAGTAGGGGGGCAAATCAGCAGTTATCAGTTAAGATAAAGGTTAAAGAAACAGAGAGAGCTTTGTGGAAAACAGGGATGCTGACGAAATCGGCACTGGGAACATACCGAACCTTTAAACAGGAAATTGTCAAAGAAAATATCCATGATAATTGTAGGGGAACTTTGTTGTGTGAGGCCAGGACGGAAGTTTTGCGGACTAAGACATATCGAGTCAGGTACCATGAGATAGACACTTTGTGCATTGCGTGCGGAGAGGAGGAGGAAACGGCTGAACACTTGATACTTTTCGGTAAAGGGCTTCACCCCACAGTGGAAAGCAGCGGGGCTGATTTATCCAAGGCATTGGGGTTTAAGGACAGTGAAGGGAAAGTAGATTTTAAGCGGGTAGAAGTAACCAAGCGAAGGTTATCTGATTGGTGGCCAAAATCAAGCCAAGAGTAAAATTTCATAAGTCATGACTAGGTGGCTTGAGCCACCGCCCGATTTAAATGGTTCAGCCGTATTCATCCATCCATCTATCGTTGCGTTCGGTTTGGCGTACGATAAACTAAGTGTTTATGCGATTTCCACCGTAACCTCCCGCTAAATGCGTGTGTATAACGCACGTAAGCGCTCATACGCTATACTTAAAATCTCTAATAGTTTCTTCTGAAAAATAGGATTCACTTAGCGTTGCATTATAGAAAAGTGTTTGTAAACCAGGAATCTTGTTACAGTTGTAAGCAGCGAATCCAGCACTTCATGAGAGCTCTCTTGCCAAGTTTCAGCTCCTATTGAAGCAAAATTGAACTTCGCTCTAGATTTGCGAACTTCACTCGTGCGAGAGCCCTGCCACATGGACGAGCTTGCAGAGAGCACCACAACTGCGCCGCTTTCGCACAGCCACAATCCCAATAAAGTTTCCAGAATGCCCGTCTGATCTTTGTAAGACATGCACCTTAAGGGATGTCCTCGACTCGAAGCGAACGCGCCTTGAGTATGCTGCTTTGAAAAAAGCGCTTGAACAGTCTGCCGAAGTATTCCGAAAAGAGCAGGAAGTGGATAAGATTCTAAACTTAACAGGATATGAAACCAGCAGGATACATTCTGGCATATTATCTAAGGAAATGAACGCCTTATTTACTGCACATATTGAAGAACAGGCTCCAGGCATCAAATATCCAGCTGCAGTAAAAGCTGACTTTATCATGACAGTTTACTTTGTAAAGACGCCGATAATGAAAATGGGCACCAATTTCATCATTCCATCTGCAGCAAAACAGCAAGAAATCGGCGGTGGAGTTACTTCCAGCTACGGTAGAGCTAACTCTACCTCAAGTGACAGCGACTGAGGGCCTCTTTTCGTGACGTCACGGGAGGGGTACTCAGGCTTTGCGCCGAGTCCCCGTCGGGCATCCCTCTGAGCCTAAGCGCCACAAAAGCGGCCTTCCTCGCGACCAAGAGACTGAATGGCGCCATGGAAAGTTCAGCGAGCTTCACATCCACTTACATGTATGTCTGAATGTACAAAAGTGTGCGTTGGTAATTGCCCGATTTGTTATCAGTTAAACATCTCACTTGCTTACTGGCATCACATGATTCCACAAGTCTGTTCTGTAAAGTATCTCTGGTTATATTTGACATCTATCTCTCTCTTGGCGGTCAGGTTGCTGCGAAATGGGCTCGGACGGTCGGACTGCTGCGCAGGCTGAGCGACCACGGCTGAGGTATGTGCAGACACGCTCTTCTGATGATTTACAGAATGTATATCCTCCGCACTTAATTTAGAATTTGGCTGCGTTTTGTTCACTGGAGCGGCTGCATACAAACTGCGCCCTCTTCTGCTCTTAAAGCGAGAAGCACTGCGTCTCTGTTTGGGACTTCCAAAATATGTGGCCAACATGTTCTGTATCTTGAAGCGCGGGTGCTACCTCTTATCGTAAGGTTTCGCCTTCGTGGCAGGTATGATGATGCTGGGTAGGCGAACGGGCTCGCTGCAATACCCGCTCCCAAGTCCTCGCTGTGTTTTGTATACGACCGCCGGCCGTGTTCTTGCGTTGCATCGTGCGCTGTGCTTTCCAATGCCGCAAGTGGCCTTTTCTGGTTTTATGCCCATTAAAGGCTTATAGAAATACGTTGTTCCCGCCGCTCTCAAGGGCCTAATTCTGTTGCATTTTATTTTATTGCTCAATTTTATTCTTTGCCATCAGTGGAACGTACGACTGCAATGAGTAGTTTTTTCTCTGTTTTATGACTCGGGCTATGAGAGACGCAATGAGTAGTGTATACCATGGTTGTTATATCGGATGATTATGAACCGTCTCGTAAGGCCCTGAGTGATGAAATGCAGACTGCTCTTGCCAAGAAAATATTGGAAATTCAGTATGAATGTTGCACGTACAGCGATGCTCCTGGTATTCTTGATACTTTCTTTGACTATTATTGGAAGCTCTTTGGGGGTTGCTGGGGGCAAAAGTGGGATATCAGATAACAGTTACTTACTCGAAGCCTTTCCTCAACGTGACGATGAGCTGTATAGTGGAGGGGCCTATCACTTTGGAGAGAATTAAATCTGCCATTACTGACCCGCAGGGTGAGAAATCTCCTGGCCCAGATGGTACTACTAGCGAGTCCTATAAAACATTTTCCCCTTGCCTTGCGCCTGTTTTGAAGGATGTTTTTCAGGCATCCTATGATGATGGTTTTTTGCCAGCCGCATTTTATTCCGGGCATACTATATTAGATCCGAAAAGCAGATACCGATCGGTTGAAAACAGTTGAGGGATATCATCCAATTTAGATTACAAACCAATGTAGGCTACAAACTTTTCGCTAAGGTTCTTTGTGGTCGTCTGCAGTTAGTTGTCGCTGACTTAATAGGCTCGCATCAGGTCTGCAGTATCAGAGGCCGCAGGATCCAAGCGCATATTCATATTGCACGTTCGGTATTGGAGATAGTATCAGATGAGACTGGCTAAGCTCTTATTCAGATTGATCTTGCAAGAGCATTGATAAAGTCCGCCACTTTTTCGTGTTTGTGGTCTTAGAGCATGCAAATATTGGAGACGTTTTGCTAAGGGACTATGGGGGTTATTCTTGTAGTAGCTCAAAGCGTTAGGAGCAGTAGTCGCTCTCTAGCACCAGCGTGCCAGCCCTAGCAGTCAGAGCTGTGACCCCCAACTCGCGGTGCGGTAAGTCGCAACCACGGCGGGTTCGGGCCAGAGGGGACAAACACGAGTATGCTACTCCGATGAGCGTTTATTGTTCCCGAGCAATACGAGCAGCAGCAAGCAACAAAGCAACCGCCGCAACGAGGGAGTGTTCCGCTCGCCTACGGGGGTGAAATGCACAGAAAGGGTGGAGCGCACACAAAATGGTGGGGGAGGAAGGTTCCGCTCACCTCGCGTGGCTCCTCGCTCACGGCCCGCGGCGGTCAGTTCACACACGGTGGCCGGGCGATAACGGCAGCGGTCTCCGTGGCAGATCTGCATCCGCGCGGCTCCCGTCAGAAGACACGCGGGCCCCGGGAGAACCGCGCCTTCTCCCGGGATGTGGAGAGGAGGTCTCTCCGTGATAGGAGGGGAAAGAGGGAAAGTCTCCGCGGCGGCGTCGCAGCGGGGGCGCGAAAGGAAGCGGGGGCGGCGTGAGTGCCCTCCCTCGCAAACCTCCCGAACGGCGCGCGCATAACATCGCGTGATATAATTACGCGCGGCCGTTACTATGGGACAGGGGATTCGCGTGTATCCCCACAGGGCATAAGACTGTGATATAAGGAATTCTATACAAGGCTAATTGTTAGCCAAGAGCTAACTAAACTTATACCACTGAAATCATCTGTTCGCCAAGGCTGTCCATTATCGCCTTTGTTATTTGTCCTATATCTTGAACCTCTTTGCGTCAGTATTATTAACTGCACAACTATCCGTGGTATTTCCCTGGCGCAATGTGAAGTTAAGGTTTTAGCCTATGCAGATGGTGTTGCCCTCTTTTGTTCTGACAAAAAGGGTGTGCTAGAGGCATTACATTTGACCGAACAGTTTTGCGAGGTATCACGTGCTATTCTTAATCTAGATAAATCCAAGGGGTTTTGATTAGGTCATTGGAGTACAACGCCAAGTCATTATGGTGGCATAAGCTGGGATTGCGGGACCCATCACTACCTAGGGGTTCCTCTTCACCAAATTCGCAACAGTGGCGCCTACTGGGATTCACAGATAGTCTCCGTGATGCGACAAACCCAGGCTTGGATGGGTAGGGAACTGTCAGTGTTTCCTCAGGCTCAAGTCCGCAACATTTTTTTTATTTGCAAAACTTGCCTATACACTACAGGTGCAAGGAAGAAAGTGCAGGTGATGCGCAGAATACTCAAAACTTCATATGGCGCTCCCAATGGAAGCCCATGCGTCGTCACAACCTGTTTCTTTATCTAGAGTTTGGTGGAATAGACCTTATTTCGCGTTTTTTTTTCATATCGGCGAATCACCCTTCTTAGTAGCTGCGCTTATGTGCTCATTTGCCTTTCCTATTCGCACCAAGTGGACAGACTGACTCGTGAGGGGCCTTTATGGGGATTACTTAAGGCAGTTGCTGACACCTTCAGTTTTCTCACAGTGCGCTTTGTTTTTAGACTACCTGTATAGCCTGTCCAGAAGGCAGAGGACTCAGGCACTTGCAGAGTATTTGTTCCCTGTACCGTTGTATCGGCAACCTTTTTTGAAGTTTCTTGACGCCAGTGTTTCAAAGCGTGTCAAGCGAGTGTGCCTTTCGTCTGCTGCAAAAACGTTCTTTAAACTGTACACACATCGATGCCGCCTTTCAAGGCATGGCTTCATGCTAAGGAGTTGTTTGTGCCATCATACGCAATAATTCTGGACAGTCATTACATTCATCTCATTTAGCGCAAAGCACCCGCCAGACAAAAGAAAGGCACACACAAGACGAAACGCGGGTACTACTCATAAATGATTTATTCAAGGAAAGGACAAAGCATATATGCGGTTCGCTGACCTGCGCAGACGCCACATTGCAAGGGATCTTGGAAATGAGCACGCAGGAAGTTAACAGACGAGGCGTGAAAGAAGCGATCTTTTTATCGTAGAGAGCAAGGGAAGCACCACTGACTCTATCTTGTCCCGCTTTCCTGATAAAATAAGCCTCCAAAGTTTCGCGATCGTTTTTTTTTCCGTTCTTCTGCTTAGGATTCTTACGCAACGGAAACGCGGTGTCCAATCAGTGCAAGCAATGCAATGGTCCACAAGGTGCGTGCGCTCATTATTAGCAGCATCTTTTCCGTGTCCCTGAGTCGGTCGTTCACACATCGTCCCGTCTGGCCGATGTACAATTTTCCGCAGGACACGGGTATCTCGTACATGACGTTGGTGGCACAGTTGACGAAACGCTTTCTATGCTTATTCATACAGCATTGCTTTCTGTTATCGCAAGTGAGGCGACTGATCAGCTCCTGAGCAAGCTTCTTTCACACCTAACTTCTTGCGCGCTCATTTCCGAGATCCCTTACAAGGTGGCGTCTGCGCAAGTTAGCGGACACATGTATGTATGCTTTGTTCTTTACTTGAATAAATCAGTTGTGAGTAGCGCGCGCGTTTCGTCTTGTGTGTGCCTTTCTTTCGTCTGGTGTGCGCTTTGCACTAAATGAGATGAATGTAATGACAGAAAACCAACTAGCCCATCAGTTGGCTCTTCTGAATTCTGGATAAAAATATTTTTCAACGAGAAAGAGTTTGTGAACGTATTTTTTTTTTCGTATAATGTAAGATTTGACTATAACAATCAATAGATCCGCAGATCTCCCATCGCCAGGCTTTGCGTTTTTTTACTATTAACGTTTTAGCTACCTTCAAAAGCGTTCCCCATTGGTTTTATGCGGCAGTCTTAACTGCTCGATGCAAGCGGTGGGCAAACTTCAAAAGAAAGATTTCGCTACATATCGGAAGAATGGACCATTATGTTCAATAATTCCAAATCAGTACTTCACAGTTATCCAATATTCAAATTTTTTGTCCAAGAATGAACATGGACGGTGAATTGTGGCGTGTGCAATACGCCAGAGACCTTTGACCTTTGTTTTATTTTGTGCAGTGGTGCTATGTTCTTCATCACATTTCCGATGCGCCGATTCCGCTCTCGGTACGTAAGTGCGCCGTCTCCGGTGATGACATTGTGACTCCGCTGTTTCGGCAGGTGTTGATCACTGTTTGTGGCTTGAAGCTTCCGTTGGTCGACCAATGCGACACTTTTTTTTCGCTTCCCGAAGTTGGCGGCCGACCTGCACAACGCATCGACAAGTATACGGGAGTAAATACGGCATAATGTGCTCTTGCCTCTGCGTAATATTCGATGATCACTTCTATTATTGTAAAAAAAAAAAAACAATCGCGTTACATTCGAGTTAATAGGGCAGTTCACCTCTACACCTGCTACCTCTCTGCCCTTATGCCCTTAAACAGCTGTTCGGCGCACATTCCTACTTACACAATTCATTCATCAGTTCTGCACAAGGTACCCTTGCCGTGTGTGTATACACTGTATTCGCAGCGATGCTAATGATCCACATAATATTCACGTGGATATTATGACACACCTTGACACAGCAGACGGCGACCCGCCACCTTCCCCCTTCCCCCATATTGGTTGCCGTCCCACTTATCCGAATTACAAGCTCTGTGCCAGCGAACACGCGCTCTAATACCTTCGTGTTCGCACCCTCTCCGACGCGCCGGATTCTGGCAGGGGTGGTTCTGACCCCTTCTGTATGTCATCGGTAGTGGCCTTGGACGATTGTGGATTTGATTTCGTCGCCTCTGCCTTTCATCCTCGAAGATAAAGGACGTCTTTGCTTAGTTCAGTCTTTCCTTTTTTTTTATGCTGTACTGTGATGCCCTTTACCCTTGGCCTTCGGATGCTGTTTCAGAGGGCATACGCTAGCCGACACACTAAGCAGCGTTCCGAGCCACCGTTCAGGCGAAAAATCGCCACTTTCAGGGGCAAAACACTGCGTCAGAACGCAAAGACGCCACATGCGAGACGCCATGCTGACGCGGTCCGCCGTCCGCCGATTAGGAACGCAGCTAAATAACGCAGCTAAATAGCACCTTTGTGCTCTCTGGGCACTGCCACATTGCGCACTGAACTGTTGTGAGCACCTCGCGCTAGCACGGTGGAAGCGCTAGCGGAACCGGTTTTAGACAGTCTAGAGAGGAGGTGTTTCGACAACTACCTCGCCCGATGCCAAGGTCTTACCGGGAAACAACGTGCACGATGTTTTGGGCATTGAACGCGGCCAGGTACAGGAGTTACTTTCAATTTTTCTCCCAGCGCCCACTTCATTGTTTTCGTCCCGTCACATTCGCGGCCGTTCACGAAATCCGCGTTCGAGAGTCCTGTTGTCTTGGCGCGCAAGTGCATAGGCATCTGGGATTTTTTTCATATTTCGCGCACTTTCTTTGCGACACGGGAAAAAGTAATCTCTAGCGCACAGCAAACTAAATCTTATTAATCAGACGTCGGAATTTTCGCCTGAAACGCAGCAGCTTAAAAGTTTTTTTTATAGTTTATTTATTCAGTCGAACTAGAAAAATGTTTTGACTTTCTACATATAGGGGTCAAGATGCAGAATTTGGCTGCACCTATTATGCTATGGTGTATTTTTAAACTTTGTCTAAAGTTGGCTGACACAGCTGGTGTATATTGCCTGTACTAAAGCTTTAAAGTGTTAAAGGGACTATGCAATAAATTAATTGAGATTACGTAAAGCAGACGAGAAATAGGCATTCGATCACTCGTCACCCCAGTGCAAGAATTTTTGAGCTAGCATCAACAACAGCGAAGATATAGACGATTAAAAATTACGCTCCTCCTCTCCCCCTCAACTCGTACACGAGGAGCGCCAGAAAAAAAATAAAGAAAACAGCTCTGGGACTGGGCCCCGCCCATAAATACGTCATCCGCTGACGTTTATTTTGCAACTTCCGGTTATCGCTCCTAGCCCCCCAGCAGCAGCATCGGCGGCGTGGCGGCATCTTTCCGGTCTCTTCGCCTTCCTGGATTGCGGCGCGCGTCGGGTTTCTTTGCTTGTCATCTGTGGTAATTAGCAGTAATAAACCCGGACCTCGAGGTGCGACTGCTCGCTTTTACGGCCGCGATGGGCATCGAGCCCTATGCGTGCGCAAGAGCCGTGCGAGTGTCTCCGGAACTCCCGACAGAAGGAGGCGGCAGAGGAAAATTGAAGCCATATGCGCGAAGGCAATGCCCTCTGGCTCGCGCTTGCCCGAGAAGGTCGCGCGGCGGCACGAGCAGACGATTTTCACGGCTACCGGAAGTGTGTCCGTGACGTCGTGGCTGCCGTGGCTCCAGCGAATGAGAGCGTGTGGTGGCCTGGCGATGTCATTGGTAGTGTGACGTCTTTCTTCCATGATTTTAGTTCCAAAATCGGTCACTACGAGCCCACCAATCGGCCCGAGAATTTTAAAAAAACACGGTTTTTAAAAGTTCATAAATTGCCGGCCCAGTTCTGAAGTCTCATACTTGGTGTGAATGCTTCTTAGCATCATTTCTAAGCATTGAAAACATTTACAAGTGACTTTTTATTCGTTGCATAGTCCCTTTAAAGAGTTCATTTTTCTGAAAGTACCTGCTTGAAATTGAGCTCAAAGCCGATCTACAATGACGAGAAAAATGAACCCACATTCAGGAACCGTGAATACATATGCTAAGTGTGAAAAGCAAACACGCTGCCCATGGAATCGCTGTGCTATTCTTTGTTGAATCAAATACACACACAGAAAAGAAATGTTATAGTTGCCACTGAGGAGGTGGGTTCATTGGTTTGGTTAACATTAAAGTGGTAAGCATTTGGATGTTTTGATAAGCAAGTTGCTCTGATGTAGATGGCAGAGGTCAGCTCACCAGGTGTTCCCAGAATCACTTCTCTTGCAAGGAAGGTGCCAATTAGAAGGTAACATTGGGAAGATAAATTCAGCTCTGTTCAGCAGCCTGCAGAATAAGTGAAAAATATTAGGTGAACCAAAAGCACAGTTAGGTGCGCCTGAAATGTCTAATCAGCAGTTGGAAGCCAGTAAGACCAGGCCACGGCAGGGGGTAACAGTACAGGCAAAAAATAAGCCAACTAAAAATATAGGTGCATATATCTTTGTCAGTGGCATTTGTGCATAGTCCACTGATTCGCCATAAACTCAAGAAGCCACCCGATGTAGGCCTTAACAGAAGCAAAATTCAAACAGCCTGCATAGACACAGAAAGCCATGAAAACAATAGACAATCTGCGAAATGCGCAGCGACATATCTCTGCGCTCCGGGAACTAGCCCCGCAATGTTGGTTCGCAAGAAACCGCTGCCCGGCAATGGTGGCTAGCCCGGCGTTGGGTAAAGACGGCTGCGCTTCGTGTGAAAGGCAAAATGCCGATGCACTGTTGCGCTATATGCTATGTATTCTGCGAAGAGGGTTGGCGACCTGTCAAATTTCTGCGCGATATAGCCCAAAAGTAGCCAGATGTCGGCTCATAAATATAGCCAAAAATATAAAGACCCTAAAACTTCACACATTTTATTTGAAACGTTTATTCGGATGTCTGTTGTGAAGGTGAAGAATTGGGATTATTTACAAAATGAACGCAAAGTAACCAAACATCACTCAGTGTGCATTACGGCGGTAATGAAACGCGCCAAAAAAAACCTCTGATGGTATAAAGTCCTCGCAACACTTGCCATTTCCCATTAGTCTAAACATGAAATGCAAGATCTCAGAGGTTCTGCCGACATTCTGTTCCGCAAGTCAGTTTTTGTTAGAGCGACCTGGCTGAACACTCCAACTGTAGCATTGTGCACTGGCAGCGTGAGCAATGAAGTGGCTAGTTGTGACAGCTACAGAAACAGGCTGACTGCAGCGCTGTTTTTGGCACCCAGGACATTCTTCTAAGATACTGTAATGGAGTCGTCGCAGAGGTCATTAACCCTACAATGCAAAATACAATATTCGGGCTTCACAGGGGAAACAATAGAAGGCTGAATGAACTTGGCAAAGAGCCGCCGCGGTGGCTCTGTGGTTGCGGCGCTCGGCTGCTGACCCGGAAGACGCGGGTTCGATTCCGGCCGCGGCGGTCGAATTTCGATGGAGGCGAAATTCTAGAGGCCCGTGTACTGTGCGATGTCAGTGCACGCTGAAGAAACCCAGGCTGCTGAAATTTCCGGAACCGTTCACTATGGCGCTCCTCATAGCCTGAGTTGCTTTGGAACGTTAAACCACATAAACCAAACCAACTTCTCAAAAGCCTTGAGAACATCAAACGACAACTTGTTTATACTGTTGCAGTGTACGAGGTGGAGCCCGCCTAACAGATCCAAGAGGCGAATCAGCCGGGCCAGTTGGTGCATGACCAGAGAATTTCAAAGCGATAAAGATGGGACAAAGTGAAAGGAGACGCACACGCCAGCGCTACTGACAACTGAAAGAATTTCATTGCGTCAAGAACAATATATACCCATGGGCAACGGCCACTGCATAAAAAGATAAAAACAGTAGCAAGGTTCTGTGCATGCTCATCCATCGAGGAATCTAATCTATTTTCTTCTCAGCGTTAAGGAGGGCGCGCTGACACAGGTTTTCCCTCTGCAATGAATAAGATGGGCTTCATACATTTCGCGCACACGCTGGTGCTGGTACACACTTAGAACCGTGCTTTTGTCAATATTGCAGTGCGCTTGCATGTGGTCACGTGGTCAGGTAGGTTTTTCTTCCTCCTTCTTTTAATACCTTGTTGTTCTCCCGTAGCCTATCGTTCAGGCAACGTCCTGTCTGCCCCATGTAAGATGACCCACATGATAGTGGTATCTCATACAGGACTTCTTTTTTTCAGTCAGCGAACTTCTTTTCATGTTTCTTTTCGCATTGTTTTGACGATGGGCGATCCTTGTTTGCTAACTTGCGAAGCTTTTCCAGCTTGTTGGAGGCAGCCTTGTTGGGAGCATAACAAAGCCTTAAAAGAAGGCGCAAGAAAAAAACCCTACCTGACCACGTGATCACATGCAAGTGCACAGCAAACATTGACAAAAGCACGGTTCTAAGAGTGTACCAGCGTCAGCGTGTGCGCGAAATGTATGAAGCCTATGTTATTCATTGCAGAGGGAAAACCTGTGTCAGCGCGCCCTCCTTAACGCTGAAAAGAAAAGAGATTAGATTCCTCGATGCACAGAACCTTGCTACTGTTTTTATCTTTTTATCTTATGTTTTTAAGCAGTGGGCGTTGCCCGTGTGTGTATATTGCTCTTGTCGCAATGAAATTCTTTCAGTTGTTAGTAGCGCTGGCGTGTGTGTCTCCTTTCACTTTGTCCCGCCCTTGGCGCTTTAAATTTCTCTTGCCATATAACAGTTTCACGTTTTATGGAAGCGGCTCCAAAGGCTCACTTGCCACACGCGGCCAAAAATGCACGGCACCGCTGAAGAATGGTGGTCTTGTCCTCGCTGAGGGAAGACTTTTCTAAGGCGTCACAGAGGACACTTCCCAGCTGGCAGGCTCTCAAATGCATTAAATTGCTTACCGCTGCGCATATTTTTTGCCAGCCAGCGTAAACGTGGCGCATTTGGTACTTTGGGACGTAGTGTTTCAATAATTATTAAAAATTTGAACGTCGAAAGCAAGGGCACAGAATAGCTCAAAGATAGCCAAATAGCCTACCAACAATTTTTGCCGCCAAAAACAAATTCAAGTAGCCCAATTTGGCTATTTACAGCCCAACCTGGCAACCCTGACTACGACGCGTGCGAGAACCCGATTCTGGTTTACTATTTTTCTACTGTGTGCGAACGTTTTAACGACACCAAATGGAACGCGAGGTATCGCGATATATCACGTGTAAGCGCGCGCCGGCCCATCTACAGCTTTCGCTTTCTGCGCTGATTGTTCACAAAGCTTAGTGGGCGATTTGTTTTCAAAGCGCAACATTGATCAGATACGATAGCAAGGCGGGCGAGTTGGTGATACATATTTGAAAAATTACAGCGCGGAAAACGGGGACTTCAAGTGTAGAAAACACAGGACAAGCGCTTGATCAGAATATTTCTTTTTTTCTCATATCAGAAGAGGAGCCAATTTCGTGCACTTAGTAATGCTCTGGCACTGCATGGTTGATCGGACGCAAACGTATCGACACGGACTTGAACGGCGAAATAGACGGGACAATTTCTTTTTTTTTTTTTTTTAGCCGACGTGTGCCGGTGTTACTCAGGCATCTAGTCAGGCCGCAGAGAAGAGCTTTCATTATTTACCTGCAAATCGTGGCTATATAAACACTCGCTGCGCTCCGACTACAGGCACCGATCGGCCGAGCCGTGAGGTATATGTCCTACAATGCACTCAAAGAACCATGCGCCGATTGCAGCTTAATTCTCTACGCGTTAAGTTGCCGATTTCTCCCGTGTTCAGTTATTTTTAGAGAGCTAGCAAGGCTCTCTTGACCGTGCAGCTGTTGCAAGGTGCCAGGCTCTATTTCCTTCAAATGTCGTGCGATTGTAGCCGCATGTTATGCGCGTTAATGCGCCCTTGTGATTTAGCATACGCTGTGTATAAAAAAAAAACTGCTGGTGGTTTAGCTCTGGTTAACCCTCGTCGAAAGCGAAAAGCTGCATCTCCCTGTCTGCGTTTGTCGTCGAGCGACTGGCGGTTTCCATAGATAGCCATACAGGCACAGTAGGCATTTTGTTTGTTTGTTAAACATCTTACTGCTTCTTCAAAACGGCATTAAAGGCGCTCACACAAGGCAGTGTATATATTTAACGTAGCTTCGGTGATATGTACAACTGTATTATTGCTCATTGTATGCGGAGATATGGAACCAAATCTGGTTCCAACCGACGCGCAAACCCTGCAGATAACTTCAGAAACCAAATTGAAAAAGAAATTGTTTTTTTGGGGAAAGGAAATGGCGCAATATGAGACAGGCGTCATTTCCTTTTCTTAAAATCAACTTTCATTTTTCTTCGCTTTCGGCGTCTTCGGGTGTCCACCGAGATATGCGAGACAGGCGTAATTTCCTTTCCTTAAAACTTTCATTTCGGCTTCCTTTCCTTACGGCGCGGTTCGGGCGTCCACCGAGGTATGACACAGACGCCATTTCCTCGTTTGACCTCTAGCTACATTCAAGGTCAAACCTGCGGCCCCGCTGGCGGCTCGAAAAGCCGGCGTAGTGAAGCTTTTAGCTTCAAAACTGACATGCGAGTATCGTATTTCTACAGGCTTCCAACAGTCGATATCCACGCGATGAAATTTATCCAAAAAATGGAGGTTCCTTTTCTAGCCATGCGCGCTTTTCATGGCAGCAGGGATTGTCACTACTACATCGTCAGTAGGAAACCTTGCAAATATGCGCCTGCTTTTCTCTTGTTAACATCGAGTGTGCACTATCCGTTGCACGTCTTCCGCTTCGTTTAAAACGCGGCGCTAGAAGCTAAGCCAGCGAAAATGAACAAATGAAACTGTGCCGGGCTGTGCAACGGTGACATTGAAAAGCGTGGATGTGCGTCGCACATCATAGGTGAAGGGATGCCTGTCCATGTGCGATTATATACGGAGCTGTGCGCGCAGCTGCGAGCGCCGGAGCGCACGAAATTTTCCCGTGCCACTGAAGTTGCCCCAGGCCACGATGCTGCAGGCCAACCGATGCCTAAATGCACATATTACAACGACAACGGCCATAGTTCGACTTTTCTGCGCACCTCCCAATGCCGATTATTGCCATCGTCAGCGCCAAAATTCAAGCGAAGCAGAGGACGTGGTACAAGCATGCTGGCGCTCACTAAACGACTAGAACTTGGCGTATACATTGGGAAACGATGAGCGGCATAAGCAGTGCAGCGGCTGATTTTGAAATTTCACTCGCGAGATTCATGACAGCTTCGTCAATGTCAAGAAATCACTCTAAGAAACGACGCACCTGATCTACCGCACCAATATTTCCTGGGAAGCGGAAGCTGCAAGTGCGGTGTGGTGTTGTCACACCTCCGATCAGTTTCGCATATCGTCTATTGCAAGTGCACTGCCTTACCATAAATGCAAGTTGAGGACGTTTGCCTTTTGTGTTTTGTGACTTGCCTGGAAAAAGAGGTGCCTGTCGGGAGTCTGCGACAAAATTAGACGAAAGAAAAGTGTGCACTCGCACAACCACTCGAGCTTTGTCTTGCACACAGGCTTTCTCTTACCTGCACGATGTGACTGCGACAGAAGTGGTGCACCTTTGCACCAAAACATTAGCAGAGACGCTCCTGTCCTCGCATCACTTCAAAACACGCCTGAGGAGGGTCAGTTAGGGCACTGAAGGCAAGCGATCACTTGCAATACTACTGCACAAGAAGCATTAGTCCAAGTGCTCACCTCACAAGTGGGACCATCTCCAGACCCTGCCTTAAAGATTGCATCCCATTGCTATCTAAACAATCCAGTACAAGGCGCCGCCATTTTGCATGAAGCTAGCCAAAGTCCTTGCTCTTCCGGCCAACACTAGCAGTTCTAAAGGTCAAACAGACAATGGGGCTTGCACGTGGAAGCAACGGTAGCAAACAGCCTACGCCTATTTAAGAAAGCATGAAGTGAAAGCAAAATAGTATCAGCTGTGAGGAGTGCTTACCACAAGTTCAGAACACCAGGAGGTCCCCTGGCAGCCACTGTTGAACAGCCTGTGCCAAAAAAAAAAATTACTAAGTGGAGCAGCTAGGGACAACGCCAGTTGTGCACAGTGCAGTGGCTTACCATAAAATTCAAGGAGCCCTGCCTGCCAAGGCGCCACTTCATGACATCGTCAAACAGCCGGCGCACATACTGAACACAACTAAATAGACTGTCTCAGCGCCGGAGCTTTCAATTATAATGAAACCAAAGCTTGACAAGTCCATGCAGTAATGCACCTGGATTGCCACAATTTCCTCATATCCTTTATTTATCCTCTGGGTTAATAACTGACCTCAGACCTAAGGGAAAACACAAAGCTTGCATAAGATTTAGCAATTAGGCATTGAACGGGCAAACAGCAGATGAAATTGCTTAGGGCAGCCCCGCACAAATAAACTGAAATCAGGAAATCGGTGTTAATGGACAAATTATTCCTAAATACATTCCTAATTATTCCTAAACTACACATGGGCTATGAGGACAACGTGAGCAGTAGTGGAGGGCTCCGGATTAATTTGGGCCGCCAGGGGTTCTTTAATGTGCGCTGACTTCGCACAGCACACGGGTGTTTTTGTATTTCGACTCTATCGACATACGGCCGCCGCAGCCGGCATCTAATTACCCGCGACCTGGGATCAGTCGAACGCCAAAGCCACACAGTCACCGCGACGGATTTCATGATCACTTTATGATAGTGAATACCTACTTTTTCGGAAAACAATGTTGATATTTCAGCGCAGCGTTGGTAGTAAAAGATGTAAGCATAGCAATTATAACCATAACCATAGCCTTCTTAGCACGAGTGTTACTGATGGCAACCACAGCAAGGTGAATTGGTACATAGCGATTATAAGCATAACCATAGCCTTCTTAGCCCGAGTGTTACTGATGGCAACCACAGCAAGGTGAATTGGTACACTCACGCGTAGCAAGAAGAGTTGTGGGCAAAAATAAAATCCTGCCTGAATGCAGTCCAGCAGATACTTCAAACAATGTGCAGAAAATATTCGCGCCTTTCGTATACCTGTGTTTAAACAAAGCTGGTAGCTTTGAAGCTATGTCACGTTTCCATCACAAATGATGACACTTGATTTTACTATAGGTTCAAATTTCTTAACAGCATTCGTAAATAGAGCAGGTCACAGAGGATACTAAATATGCGAGAGCAACCTGTACCCACTTAACGAAAGCTCAAACACATGCCAACACACTGTTTTAATAGATCCAACGTTACACTATTACATGTAAAATTGATAAAAAACTCGCTGATACTGCTTCGTGATTTGCAAACCAAAGGAGTGACACAGTAGCCGATGGTTCACCCAGGCGCATCAGCGGCTTAGTCGAAGTAAGTTTGATGCTTTCACCACATAAGAGAAACGGAAGGTGACCAGCTTTTTCGGAAAACAATGCTCACATTTCAGCGCAGCGTTGGTAGTAAAAAAGATCGCGGGAAAACTGCAAACAAAAGCGTGAAGCGCCAGCGAGCGCGAAACAAGGAGCGCACGTAAACGTGCGGTGCGTTCAGTTTGCGCGCGTAGCAAGCAACCGCTAACGTCTGGAGCATTGCAGCGCCAAATGAGGCGCTAAATTTCTAACACTAAAAATAAGCACGGCAACAACATAAAAACAATGATTAAAGTACATCATACGTTTATGGAAAAATAAGCCCTTACAGCTTGCAGAAGGATTAATTTCCTTCGAAATGGTCGAAACCATCCGAACGAGGCTACACCAAGCAGCATTACTGCCATTCTTTCCTCCCCCTATGCCAAGCAGCAAGCTGCGGCGTGCAGGAACAGGACGCACGGATGAATGCTCTCCAGCGGTCGGCGCCGACTGCCCGGGACAGCCGAGCCGGAACGAAGAGGCGTTCGCAACGCAGGACAAATTTCATCGCTTGTGTATCTACCGCCGGCTTCCAGGACCCGCAAGCTGCCCAAGTCCGGCCTTACGAGTGGTGGGTTAACTGCACTCATGTGGACTATGATTTCAGGCTGCGTAGGACAACTTTCAGAGCTTGAGTACAGAGTCGATCACACTTGTCTAGAGCGCTCGGGCGATATCGTCCGGAGGAAATAAAGCGAAATTCTAAAGTAGGTGTTAACTTTCACTGATAATACCTGCGCTGGAGAGCAGCCTAATAGATATGTTAACGGCACAGGCACATGCCCCTTACCCCCAGGAAAGCAGCTGCGATAAGATTTAACTTAATTTCCTCCGCCGCACACCGCTCGAGGGCTCTAGACAAGCTTGAACGACTCTGGACAAAGAGTGGCCTCTGCACCGGCGCGCCTGCTCATCGAAAAGTCGAGTGGAAACTGTATCGTATGCGCGACGGGAATGCTGCGCAGCGCGCGCATAAAAGGTATCTGATACGCACGCAAGGACTTGCCCTTGCCCTCTTTTGCTGCTTTCAGTATAAATACGCGCTGCTCAATAAAGATGGGCTCCCCCCCCCCTTCCCCTTTGGCTTCGGCGTACCTGGACTTCGATGCACAAACATCGGAGTAACGCAGTCATCTGATAGTTTGTGCCGTACTTGTACATGTCTTATTCAATGGCTGCAATAAAACGTGAATGTTCAAAACGCTTTCCGTGATCTACAAAATATTTAATCCAAGGCGGCAACTTTCTCCAAATCGCTTCCAACGTATACACAGCCGCGTACGACTTCTGGACGTGGTCTCCAGTTAAGTTCTTCAGAGACGTTTCTGAGGTAACGTCTTAAAGTGCAGACGTTTTAGAGAAGTTCCCAGGGAAATTTAACGTCTGACTGCAGACATTTCAGTGGGGCCGTGCGGGGGCCCAGGGACTTGTGTGCCCAAACTACCCTGTGTACAACAACAGTGGTCACGAACTTCTAAGAAAACTTGTTGCCGACGTCCATGAGATGGTTCGGTCTAGCGCAAGACATCTGTTCCCATTTGGAGCTGTTTCAGGAAGTTTGTAAGACGTCTTGTGTTTAATGGGTAGTGAAAAATAATGCGGCAGATGTGCGTACTTGGTAGTACTGGTGCTTTCGGATGGTTTGCCGCGCACTTGATAATTATCGTGTGGCAGTGAGGGGAGGCACCGTCTGCTCTTGAAGTAACCGGGCTGCATGCCGTGAACACGAAGAAAGCGGACTGGTGGCGGAGCGGCGACGCTGCATATGGTCGTCAGCCGGCTGCGAGGATCTGTGACCTGAACCAGCCCCGTCACCACCTTCCTCGTGATGGTATCAAGTCTCTTGATTGAAAGACCTGCGGTTTACTTCCAATCAGGCACACGTCTGCAGTGTTCCCCATGCTGCATTTCACGCCGACGGTCTGCGCTATTTCCCGCCCCATCGCTAACAACTTTGACAACAGCTGCTCTATTCTTGCGGAGCTGCACAACTTGAAACGCTATTGATTGAACGAAACACATTGGGCGGAGCGCTTCTGGCTCAAAGCCGGTCACCGGCTGCACCCGCCTTTTGCACACAGAGACGGACATAAGTAGCATGCATGGTCGGCCAGCTGACTCGTGTCTTTCCTCACGACTGCGCTGCAATCAATGAAACCATCGATATTACGCGTGCACTTATATAGTTAACAATGATGACTGGTCATCAGGAAAGGCAAGGTGCAGCAACTGTAATCGCGCCCAGAAGGATGGGATAAAGGGGTTTGTGAGATGAGGAAAGAGAGGGCAGCCGTATTTGAGGGGTCATGTCGACCACGTGAGGATCTTTAACGTGCAGTGATATCATATACAGCACACAGGTGCCTCTAGCATTTCATACATGTTTTTGCTTTATCTTATCCCAATTAGCGTACCTACTGTTTCCTGATAAAGTTTTGGCTTGCATGTGATTTTGGATTGTCGCCACAGCAACACTGTTAAAGCCATATTTGCTTGAAGTGTCCTTCAGTTGCAACCGTTGCAATTGCCAAGAATTGCACGCTTTCGACGTATATGGCCGTCAACACGCTATGAATGTGCCTCGGATATCTTGCAAGGATTCCTCAACATCACCTGTCACACACCAGCTGCTACGCTGCTAAAGCTAGCGCTCTTGTTTGCGCTGCCTACATACGCGGTGAAAAAGTCAAGTCCAGCTTTCTCGGGCAAAAAAAATCTGAAAATTGAAAAATTGTAAGACACCGTTATGGAAATATTGAAGGTAATGGTCCATTATTCTGATATGTAGCAAAATCTTTCCTTTAAAGTGTTTCCATCAATCGCATTGAACAGTTAAGACTGCCTTAGAAAACCAATGGGGAACGCTTTTGACGGTAGCTAAAACGTGAATAGAAAAAAAAGATACAAGACTGCCGTCGGGTTATCCGCGGATATATTGATTGTTATAGTGAAATCTTACATTATATGAAAAAATTGTGTTCATAAACGGTTTCCCGGTCAAAAATGCTTTTGTGCAGATTTTCTGGGTATGAGTGCGGCCCTTCTGCTGACAAAAAAAATGACAAATGCTTTTCCTGCAAGCTTATTACGTGATACAATTGTCGCGAGCTTGATTAAGTGCGCTCTTATTGTTGACGACAACCTGTCGCTTTCTCATGCCTTAGACCAGTCGGCCACAATACAAGCGCAGAGTAACACGCCTCCCTTGATTTTTTTTTTATGCGGACTGTACTTCCGTACAATTCACAGCGTTGCACCTGATGTATGAAACGGAGTATAGTTTCCTTGCCGGCACAGCTCCGCAAACAGCATTTTCAAAGGCAATAGCAGCCACCAGTCGTCTTTCCGATCACAGTTCTCCCCAACGGCGCGACCTTTGTATCCGCTGTGTCTGCGCCCCATGTGTGCGCACGTCCGACTGTACTGGGGGTTGTGGAGAAAGATGACCTATCTCGCTTGTCCTAAAGCATGTGAAACTTCCCTTACTCCACGCAGAGTATACTGACCGTTCCAACGTATACACAGATCGCTCGGTCTCACCCACTACAGTTCAGCATGTGCCGTGGTAATTCCGGCCAGACAAACAAACTTCACACAGCCGTATTGAAAATGTATTTACATAAGTCAACAAGCAACTAGAGGTGGGCTGTGTTCTGCGATTCGAAAGTAGCCCTGTAATGTCTTAAATCAGCCTTACGCCATGACAGTCACGAGCAACTAGTTGTATAGATCGGACAAATACAACACCAAGCACTGGAAGAAGGTCACAGAATCATATTTGGGCGGCTACCAGGGCACAGTGGCATTGTTGGTAACGACTTAACTGACAGTGATGCTCGAGTGGTCCAACGGAGCGCGTATCTTGTCCCAATTCGACTTTAACGGAAGCAAAAAATCCTGGGGCTTGGCCCGAGCCTTCTTCTGAGAAGAAAGTCATCAAGGCGCTCTTCAAATATCTAAACGACCCACGTACACGTTCCCTACTGCGCTATGATCTCCCATTCGTGTTATCTGTTTCTTTTGCCCCCCCCCTCATACCTGTTGTATCTTGCCAAAGATTATCACGTGTGTTATAACATTGTTACAGTGCACCGCGTATCTGATGTACGCGGTTAGTGTGCACGTGTGCTATTGTATCGCTAACCAATGGCATGGCTCGGTTGCACCCAGGCTTCCTTTATAAGGCGAAGCCCCTGAATCATTACGCTGTTATGTTCGAATAAATACTTGACTTCACGGCGTCTCTGGTCAACATGGCGACGAGGATGGGATCGTTCGGGCTGGGGCAATGACCGAGCCTGCAGAAACGACGCACGGCAAGCGAGGACATCAATGATGACCACCACCCTGGGACCTCTGACCGAGTTCTGCCCTGACAATATCGACGCCTACGTGGAAAGGTTCGACCTGTATGCAACCGCCAACGGAATAGACGCAAGTGAGCCGAAGAAACCCACGGAAGTCAAGTACGAAGCTACAGAAGCTCTCCGAAACCACTATGCTCCAAAACGGTCTGGTTACTGAGCGTTATCACTTCTACCAGCGAAACCAAGAGCCGAACGAGAGCCTGCAACAGTTCATCGTCGAGCTGAAAAGACTGGCTGCTTGTCCCGTTCGTCTCTGTCCCTTGTGTTTTTTGTCGCGCTACAAGCATCCCCTCGAGCAAAATGAACCAACTCGCCCAGCAAAATGTTTTATTGAACTGGCTGCAACGTGTTCGTTCGGAAGTTTTTTTGGAAGAGCTCCGGGATCGACTGATTGCTGGAATCGGAAATGATTCCAGCAATCAGTCGATCCCGGAGCTCTTCTTGCCATGTCGGATGACGAAATCACTTGGGAGCGAGTCTGCAAAATCGCCAACGCCTTGGAAACTGCCCAGAAAGGCCCCTGAGAAATGCTGCCGGAGGGGTCAACCGCCATCCTTCCGACGTTTACTGGCATCGGGAACACACCACGCCAGGAAAGCGACACGCAACGAAGGACAGGACCGCTAGCAGCGGGCCCCCAAAACAGCGCATGGAAGCAACGTGGGAACGCGAGGTTCGCACCTGTCATAGATGCGGCGGACTGCGCGTGCCAGTGAGTTGCTCTTCTCTCAAAAGTACGTGCTTCAAGTGCTCAAAGCCAGGTCATGTAGCGAAAATGTGCAAAACAAAGGTCGTGCACAAAGTTGAGGAGACAGTGTCTGCAACCGATTTGCTTGCAGTTAGTACAACGAATAAGGTTCATAGCTCTCCGCCTATTATGCTTAAAGTAAATGTAAACGGCAAGCTGATTCCGATGGAATTGGATACAGGAGCCGCTGTGACCATAATGTCTGAGACTGATGCAAATTTTCCTAACCACCCATGTTCCAAAGATGACGTGAGTCTAGGTGTGTATAACGGCACTGCATTCAAAGTGAAAGGTGTTGCGAACGTCAATGTCTCTTATCAGAACCGAAGCTACAACCTGCCTCTGATAGTAGCAAAGCAAGAAAATGAAGCTCGCATGCCGACGCTTCTAGTTAGCGATTGGATAACGGCGCATAAAGTTGACCTGAACAATGCTGTGCAGCAGTTGCAACATGACGTGGATAACGTACAGGGTGGCAGGCAGATGGTAGCTGCGGAAGCCGACAAGAGGTTAAAACAGCTGTACGGTGAAGTGTTTGAGCCAGGCTATGGTTCGATCGAAGGATTCACTGGTAGCATCCAAATGAAAAGCGATGCGCAACCAACCTTTTGTAAGGCGAGACCAGTTCTATATGCTTTGCATGAACAAGTGGAGAATGAATTGCGAGACCTCGAGAAAGCTGATGTGGTGTGCCGGGTCAGGCACAGTGCTTGGGCTACCCCACTCGTAATTGTGCCAAAGAAAGCAGGAAAAGATGAAGGCACTAGCAAGGTCAATGGTTTGGTGGCCACAAGTGCATGGGACAAACTGTGAAGCAGTGTGAAATTTGTCAAAGCACAAAAGCTGTGGGGCCACTTGCATCTTGGAAATGGTGTACAGACAGTTGGGAGAGGGTACATTTTGACTTTTCAGAAAAAGAAAACAAGATGTTTCTTTTAGCTGTCGATTCCTATTCCAAATGGTTGGAAATAAGTCATGACGTCAACTACCGCGCAATGTACGATCGAAACAGTGCGCTCGTTGTTCGCAAGTCACGATGTACCGACAGAGGTAGTTACAGATAACGGGCCGCAATTTCGCACGAAAGAGTTTCGGGCAGTTCCGTTGCCAAACGGGGTTACGCACACGCTTACTCCGCCATATCACCCTCAGTCGAGCGAACAGAACGACAGAAAGTGCTGCCCAAACAGTGAAACAGTCGCTGTTAAAGCAATTGCTCGAAGATCAGCGGAGTAAAGGTTCCAGGCCACTGCAGCACAGAATCGACAATTTTCTGTTCGCTTATAGAACAACGCCGCATACATTCACCGGCCAAACACCAGCTGAACTCTTTTTGAGGAGGAATTTGCTCACACGGTTATCGGTATTGAAACCAAATCTGCAAGATGGTGATGCAGTGTTTGTGCGTTCGGTGAAGTGGCGTCCAGGCAAGGTTGTGGATGTGAAATCGGCAATGAATTACCTTGTGGTTGTGGATGGACAGGCATGGTTTGTGCATGCGGATCACTTGCGACATTCTTGTGTAAAGCCCACTGTTGTTGTAAAAGAAAATGGTGTCCCTTTACCACTTGCAAGTGACCTGCTCGAAAGTGAACGTTTCCTTTACACCCACCTCAAACCGGCCAGTGTTGGATCGAGGTGACGGTTCTCCATTCGCAAGCGCAGCCCAAAGTGCATCAACGTCGGAACAAAGTGATGTCGGTTCACCTGTGCTGCCCAGGCGCAGCGCTCGTGATAAGCGGAAGCCAGACCGTCTGGCATATGACAGATTCTGATCTTGTTCGAGGGGAAGTGTTGTATCTCGCCAAAGATTACCACGTGTGTTATCACATTGTTACGGTGCGCCGCGTATCTGATGTACGCGGTTAGTGTGCACGTGTGCTATTGTGTCCTAACCAATGGCATGCCTCGGTTGCACCCAGGCTTCCTTTACAAGGCGAAGCCCGTGAATCATTTGGCTTTTTTATGGTCGTGTCTCTGTTCGTACAAATACTTGACTTCACGGCGTCTCTGGTCAACGATACCCTTCCCACGTGTAGGGGTTGCCTAGTCAACCTCCTTGCCTTTCCATTATTCTGTCTCTTATCTCTCAGTTTCTGGGTTAGGCGACTCATGCTTGGGAGTGGTATCTGTCGCTAGTTCAGAAGCTTGTGTGCTCTTGAGCTTGCTATAGTCGGATACAACGTGAGTCTGCAGTGAATCTCCACCCACATTCAGGACCGGTGCACAGAATTTCTCCACGACAAAAAACTAGTCCGTTGTTAAAACTTCCCTTGTCAGCTAAACAAGAACCCAATCACGAGAAAAATTTACAAGCTCTAGAATCTTTATACCTGGCTCGTTCAATAAGGTCACATTAAATAGCTGACTTCGCTTACTTTTGTGACTGGCGAGCGCACTAATACAGTACGCCGTGGCCCAGTGTTAACTGCTGGTTTTTTTTAAATTTTTATGCCCGACAAGCATGCACTTTGGTAGCCTCATCCCAGACGGCACTTTGGCTGTTATCTACTGAAATGCAGTGATTAAACCAACTGCTGCAGATGAGGGAGGTCATTTAGGTGACTTTCTAGCCATCCTTCTAAGCTCTTTTCAAGTTTTCTCTTTCAACTCCGATATCCCGCCCTTCCTCTCTTGCTTTTATCTGCCGCAGCTGGTACAGCCAGTTAGATATTGCTCTCCCTTTGTTCTGCTGGAGGGAAAGGTCCGTTCTCAGGCATGAACTTCGTGCATCGCTGGCAACCGTAAGGTCCACATGCATGGCTTGCTAACACTTGCTGCTCTAGGTCGTGTTGTTGAAGTCTCCCGTCCAGTGTCATCTCACTTACCTTATAGAGGCTGTTTCAGCAAAAGTAACCCTGATTTTTTTTAAATAGGCTTTTTGGGGTATCGAGAGGGCTTCTGCGACATTGTAATACCAGCGTCGGTGAACATCAGAAATAGTTTTTTGCCTATTACATTTAGGCACTGTTATGATCGGGATGCACACCAGCCGAAGAGGATTACAGCGAAGATTCCATCGACCGGGACGACCACGCAGTAGCGGCAATTTCGACAGGTCGTTAGACCCCACTAGGACCCCACGAAAAAAAAAGGATTTGCTGGGAACCTGCCTGCGGAATCCTTCCCGCGCTCTTCAGGGAGAGGGGAGATGGCCTTCCCTTTGTCTGGTTCGCAGCGAGACTCGACCGACGACGGAGGGGAGAGGGCAACGGCGCCTTCCAGTAATTAACCGTGACTGACAAGTGCCATCCCAACCGGAGAGAGAGCCCGTCGAGGCTGTAGCCACGGCGCCGCACCTATGTTTGGATGGACACGTGCAGCTTGGGGAGAAGTAGCAGCGCACCTCCGAATCCTCCTCGCACATTCCCACGGTGCCTGCGCATGCTATGTGCTGCGTCACTCTTCCGATCTGGGCCTCGTGTTCAATTGGCCACCGCCTTGTGAAGGGGCGGAGCCTTAGGGCATTAAACAAGCGTCCATTGGAGACCCCGTAGAATATTTGTTACGGGTCCCAATTGGACTTATTTTTGGAAATGTGGCGGAGAGTTTGAAGGTTGCTTCACTTCCGCCACCGGTTGGCCCGGTAATGCGCACTGCCTCCGGGATCGGCCTTGGTTTTTATACCGCGCGTCTTTACTATCCTGTCTTTCTATCCAATTTTCAACTCTCCTACTATCTGCACGTGGTAGCGATGGTGGCTCGGCTTGAGCCAGTGGGCAGGCGTGTGTACTTTCCTTTTCTTTCTTCTTGGCAACAACAGACAGAACGAACGCTCTGGGCCTTGGCGACAAGGCTCATCCAGTCGCTCGACGTTATGAACTCTAATTTGTGACTGTTTGGTCTTTCTTTCATAAAATATGTAAATAAGTTTCCCTAAGTGCCAGTAAACCTGTTTGTGTTTTCGTTGTTCCAAATGTCAACTTCCATCCTTCCTCATCCCTTCTCCGACCAAACAACGCTACCCAGCATCAAAACAACTGGTCACGATGCCCGAGCCGTGACAGCGCCTGGTTGCTATGGGAAATTTGTTGCCGGCGTTTAGTAATAACATTACTTTTTATAATTTCGAAATCGCGGTTACCTTGAGCGTCATGGCACAACAAATTATCGCCGCCGCGCGCCGTTTTCGGGAATGGCGTCTTCGTCCCTCTTGAAGCGACGTCAGCCACTACATGTCACTCTGTGGCGCAAACGTCACGTGAACTTCTCTCTCCTGTGTGCGCTGGAGGAGCAAGCAGCGCCGAGGGCAGAGGAGGTCACGTGGAACGTGCATCTGTGATGGACATCGCTTCGCATTTAGAAAAGGATGCGCGGTGGCCGAAATTTCCTGAGCGACAGCGCCGAAAGCAATCACGTTTTCGAGATTATAGACACTGATATGGCTATTACTAACAGCTGGCTGCAAATCTCCGAATTAAATCAAGTGCCCAAGTGTAAAAGTTCAGTTGTTGGAAATTGCTGGAATTGGAAATCAGTTATGCATGTGTGCTTCTACAAAAACGTCCCTACCACGGCGCTTTACAGCTCTCCGGCGCGGTCATGCACTCCCCACTGAGATCCTTACTGACAAAAAGGTGCTCTAGAGATGCGGCCGTTGAAGCGTTCACGGCATTTGCTGGTAGGTCGGCGTCATCGTGTTCGTCAGACTCTTGGCAGTCGGGAAATGTCGGTACCTCGCGTGGCGCCGTCAGTTCGTGGCTATCCTGTGTCGGCGTCATCATCCGCACCAACGAAATCATCGCAAACGGTCCCGCCAGCTGTGCATCAAAAACGGGTTTCCACAAACCCACGTGCTTACGACCTCAAGGATGTTCGACAGCATTAATTACCGTTCCTGGGCCCATTCCGCGACGAAGCTAGCTCAGCGGACAGAGCCTATAGAACTACAGTGCCTGTACGCGATGGCAACGCAGAAGGCGGAAATCCGACTGGGCAGGAAACGCAAGTGCCACGTGAGCGGCTGGACCAACAAAACCGCCGCTCCAGTCCGGCTACATTACTGGTATCCGAACGTCTCATATCATTGCCTTTGGTTGATCACCGACCGTGAGCAGTACTTTCGCTTTCAACGCTGCCGCATCGCCCCATTCTCACACCGCTTCCGCTTCTTCAGGCGCTTTGCCCAGCCAGCATGGCACACACGGGGAACCGACTGACCCCTGCAGGCCGCTGACGCGCGCTTGGCCGGCGGTTATGAAAGATTTCGATGTCGCCTTTTTATAGGATTTTTTTTCTTTTGGTCGCCACGTTCTATCCGAGGTGATGCCAAGGGGGATGGGAGAACCAACCATTCGGTCTCCGCGCTCGCCGGAAGCGTGTGTTTTTCGACTGCAGAGGAGAGTTCACGGCCAGTGGCATCACCGGGGGATGCAGGGAATGAGGACCGTACCGGGTGCAGCGCTGAGGGTGGTGCAGCTGTAGCAGAGAGGAGGGGGCATTGACCGCGGTGGGAATGCTGCGCTTGTCGAGCAGCCTTATTTAAACCTGGATGGGCTGAAAGTTTCAATTCAGAACACACACTGTCACAGCTTTCTATGTCTAAATGTCTGACAGCGCATTTTCCTTCAGTGTACCTAGGCTATAAATACATCTCAGAGCGACAGGCACTGACAGCGCCCGTCCTGTGTTTCTTTGCTTCTGCTGTGTTCTGTGCCGTTCTTTTGCACTGCTCTCTAATGTTTCCAATATGAACCAACTATCTCAAACTATAGCTAGAAAGTGTGCCTGTTAAACGCAAATAAATTATTTTCCACGGTTAGCTATATTTGACGGCATGAAGAGAAAGCCCTCTCTCACCATGAGCAAATTCGGTGAGCGTTTACGCCTATCTGCTTTTCAAATCAAATAAGTTTATTCGGACATGAAACATTACATGATCACGGGATGAGGCAAAAGGAAAGCTAATAGCATACTTCCTGACGCGGCTTCACCCTGGGTTACACATCAATGGCAAGATGGACAAATCAGTTTTCCTCAAAAGAATAAAGCTCATTTATTGCAATGTTCAGTAAGCATATATTATTACAGAACATATTGATTGTAAAACAATGCTTCCTTGCAACATATGTTGGACAATTTGTATGTCTGCGTTCGTAGTTAAGTTTTAGGGCTAAGCCAAGTACGATACGGTGTCTTCCCGGCGTTCCCACGGTGCCCTTTAAGAAACTCGCATAGAGGGTGGCGCCACCTTTCCCTCTAGGCAATATTTAGGGTGCGTTTCAGTTCTCTAGACGTCCGACAAGACGTCTAGGAAGCCGTCTACATGTCCACATATTGGGACTTGTCTACAGCTCATACCGCCTCGCGGCATAAAAATGTAACTAAAGTTTATGGACAGTTATACTGCAATTTTTCTTAAACTTAGGCATGGTCATCGAAAAGCATGGAAGAAACGGCGAAACCATCGCCCGTCTCACGGCAAAAGCGGCCAACTTCCCGGAAGGATGGCATGAGGGAGGAGAGCCTAATCAGGCTCGTCCAATCCTTCATCATCAGCCACGTCGCGTACGTTGCAGCCTACCACAGATGGCTGCAACACGAACGCAACAAAATCAATGTACTCATCAGAAGAGCGTACAAGACGGCGCTGGCCTGTTCGAGTCCACGAGCACGACCCGCCTCTTACAACTCGGGATGCACAACACGCTCGAAGAAAAAGCCGGGAGGAAGATACTGGACGACCTGGGAATAGGACACTCGAACGAGGCGGAGATGAAGCTCCCCGTCCCCGAAGAGGTCCGATGCCAGACCAGAATCGACCCCATACCCAAGAACATGAACCCCGAGTTTAACAAGGGAAGAAGAGCGGCGAGGGCCAATGCTCTCATCGACCCGCACGTCAACGACGAGCACGCGCGGTACGTGGACGCGGCCGAATGCCAACGGAACGCCTTCGCAGCGGTCGTCATAGTGGCGTCGACAGGCGCCACGAGGACGGCAGCGAGCGTGAGAAGCGCCGGAGCGGAACAAGCGGAGGAGGTGGCCATCGCCGACGCAGACTGCTACACGGTGCTGAGTGACTCGAGACAGGCGGTGCGAAACTTCGCCAAAGGCCAAGTCTGCAGGGAGGCCGAGCGACCAGACTGCAACACAGAAGAGTACAAATCAAGTGGTTTCCGGCGCACGCGGGCGACGCGTCGGAACGAAGTGAGAACCACAATGAGACGGCACACGCAGCGGCGCGGGCGCTAACCAACCGCGTCCCGGCAACACACCGTCCGACGTGGTTCGGAGCCAAGGACCGCATGACGGACTACAGCGAAATCACGAAGGCCTACCGCCTGGCTCGCAGGACTCTCCCACCCCCGCACCCGAGGCTGAGTCGAGCGGAGGCGGTACTACTGAGACAGCTCCAGACCGGATCGCTACCGAGCCAGGGACTGATGCATCGCATGTACCCCGAGACCTACCCGACCGATACGTGTAGAGCCTGCCGGAGGGAGACGGCAGATCACACGCACATCTTGTGGGACTGCATCAAAAATCCAAAGGAAGCAAGATCAAGAACAATCCCGCCGCGGCTGTAGGCAGCCGCGAAGAGCACGACCAAGACCAACAGCCATGGGCCGTCCAGCAGGTCCTCGGGGCGCTCGAAAGGCAGGGACCCAGCGAACCGGCAACGGCAACGGAGACCCGCGCCGAGTAACGGCAACCTCGTAGA
Source organism: Amblyomma americanum (assembly GCF_052857255.1). NCBI lineage: Eukaryota > Metazoa > Arthropoda > Arachnida > Ixodida > Ixodidae > Amblyomma > Amblyomma americanum. The sequence goes on from NC_135497.1 coordinate 146,812,313, forward strand.
CGACGTAGGCCCTCGTCGGGGGCACAAATAAAGTTTGCTCCAATCCAATCTTAAACTTCGCAATGACGATAATTAAAACGCGTTTTCAACAGTTCGCACATTTTTTGCTGCAATAATTTTACGCGTAAATCATACTGGTGGCGGCGCCTATCGGTCAGTCTACCTGTAGCAGACGGTAGTGCCTGCTCTCCGAATACGACGCTAAAGACATATGCCGTTATTCTTTTACTATAGACGCTATTGTTGTTGTCCTCAAGAGGATAATGCTCCTCGAACGTGCTCGTCCAGACGACCATGCAAACATAAAGAATACGAAAGACTGTAAACACAAAATTAATATGCGCGAAAGGTGATACTGCAACCGAAAAACACATGCGTGCCATTAAACCTGCTGTCTGCCGTATGTGGTACTCGGCGGCGGTGAAAAACCTAAATACAGCAGCGAGCTTTAATCCTGCACAGACACACAGACGCATGCTTGCGCAGAGCTCCGGAGCGGTGCGTTAGCGAAGTAGTACACCAGACCAGCCACGAGCGCGCTGCGCCTGGGCCTCCACACCAGGTCATTACCGTTACCGCATCGCTAGCCGGCAACAGCGCATTGGCGAAAGCGCTCGTTTTCCACAGTCAGGCTTCTTGGCCTACCTGCCTGCGATGGGTGTGCTTGTGATGTAGATTTGAGTCTGTTTTCTCCTTGTTCCCCTGGATTACAGAAAACTAATTTTTTTAAACACTCCATACGATGACAGACTGGTATAAAACCTCATATCATCACTGTGCTTGAATCAGTCAATAGAAAACTCTCTTCCAACTTTCTTTTCAAGCTTGTCTGCTGTTGCTTTGGTGAGTTCCAGTTCTCTGCTGGTACGAAACAGCATTTTTTTGCTGATTTTATTTCTTCTTCCTTTTCTTCTGCTTCATCTTCTACTCTTTGAAATTCGACATGAGCCTGTCGGAGTTGTTCTTCGGTAACTTTCAGCTCATTCTTCACTGTTGTGAGTGATTGCCTCAGATCTTGTGCTTCTTTTTGTCCGGTGCAATCCCGTGTACATTGAGGCGGCTGTGATTTCAAGGAGCTGAAGTCCATTTCAGCATCCAGACATGCTGTTGGTACATGAGGCATTCCAGAAAGTTCACAAATGTCGTCTGCTCGCATTCCACTGGCTGTTGTCACTTCTCCATTCACAGCAACATTCTGCACGCAACGCTCTTTCGGTGGCTTCCTTTTGCACCTTTCTTTGCTTGTGTGCGAAACTAAATATGCTTGGCACTGCATCATCCTTGAGGCGCCTTGTGCCGGTAGCATAGTTTGCATAAAAGTCACCATCGGCGAAGTGCTTTGAGCACACCTTTGTGTGCTTGTTTATGCGGAACTCCTTGCCCTCGTCTCTCCTTATTGCGGCAATCCATTTTCTTTTTTTTTTCAAACCAGGATTTGTGGGGAACCAACCCTAGAAAAGAGACCTGCAAGAGTACAGCCCACTTAGTAATTGGTCAAGGTGCAGGTGTAAAAGCATCAATAAACATGCACTTTGAAAAATCGTATCAGATGTCTTCTTGTGTATTCATCAAGGTGAAGAAATGAAAAATGAACATTTTCACCTCTTCAGTACATAGAGTTGAAGACAAAATAATGTGGACCATGCTTGTGCGATCAAGCTCGTCTAAGCACCATTTAGCAATACTAATGTAGTGTCTCATACTTCTGCAAGTGTCACGTCCACTTGCACATAGAGGAAGAAAACCTTCGCATGTTCATTAATAAATGTGGAGTTGAAGCCACAGAGTGTGGCCCATAATATTTTGTCTGCGAATGTGCTTCAGTCTGGCAGAGAGCTCCGGGGATGCGTATGCACAGGAAAAGTTTATCCGTCGCGCGGTAGCAGAGTTAGGTGCCTAAGCGCACCCGTGTACCGTTAGTTACTGCTAAGCTAGTGGGACGACTTTGAACACACTAATAAGGCTGAGCTCTATGCACACGAAATTTCGAGCGAAGGCCCTAGCGATGAACGGCGCTGTCGCGCTATTTCGCCCGTAGCCCAGAAATGCATGCCGCTTGTGCTTTGTTTAAGGCTTCCAGTTTGTGCGCTCCTCCCCATGATCTGTCGTCGCCTCAGCAAGCGGACCGGACTGGGTCAGCGCAGTTGCCGTAGAGAAAATATTCCTTTTGCCGTGACTGTGAGGCAGAGCTGCAAAACTTAGCTTAACTTAGTAAATCAATGTACTGCCGTTAAAGGAAGGCTAACAACACTTGGAGCGGACTAGACTACGAGCAGGCGCACTGCAGGGCGAAATGCGCGTCGATCCGGGTACGGGCGTTCGATCAGCAGATGCGGTGCGCCTAGCCGTCGGTGCAAAATCACTCGCGGTTTGCTCACTTCAGATCAAGGCGACAGATTACGGGAGTGTTTGCTAAGCCGGAGTGCGCAGGCACTGACCCAACGAAAACACCGCTGCAGCTGCTGCACTCCGCTTATGTCGGCGTCGTTTGCTGCAGGTTCGCAACGGAGAGAACGACGGCGCTCCTCGCCGCGCCACATCGTCGTGCTTTTTCTCCGTGCCGAACAGCGCTTGCGTGCGCGGTCGCAGCAGGTTGGCGAGAACTTCACGAGTTACATCGAGGATGTCGTCGATCTGTGCAAGAGGGTGAACGCTCAGATGCCCGAAGCCGACAAGATCAGACATATTCTCAAAGGCATTTATGACGACGCCTTTCAGATGTTGGCGCGAGACCTGCGCACCGTCGCGGAAGTCGTCACCCTGTGTCAGAGCTTCGACTAACTAAGCAAGCAGAGGGCTCTGACACGCGAACACACCACGAACGTCGACTCGCTTGCTGGCCTAAACGATGCAAGAGACCAGTCATCGCTCCTTCCGCGCATCAAGAGCTTCATCCGTGAAGAAGTTGCTCGCCAGCTCACGCTTATTTCACGCCATCACCACACAACTCCGAATGTGCGGCACATCATTCAAGAACAGGTCGCTGAGGCTCTCCCGCAAGCCCCTCAGCCCACACCTCTTGCGGCCCCGCTGACATATGCGGACGTTGTTGCGCGACCTACCTATGCTCCGCCTCCTGGTCCCGTTCGAGAGCCCCCAGCTTTTATTCCGCCGCCTGCTCATCTGAGAACCTCCTGGTGCACGCCTGATAATAATCGACCGCCTGCTCAACTGGGAAACTCCTGGCGCGCGCCTGACAACCGCCCGATCTGCTACTTCTGTGGCTTAATTGCCAGGTCATGTGGCGCGGCTTTGCCGTCGACGCATGAACGTCTCACGAACACCTCCTGAAGTTTCCGGTTACTGGTCCCAGCGTCAGTACTCACCTCCTGCTGAGCCGCCCCTAAGCCGCTCTCTGTCTCCTGAGCGCACCTCCTTCTCTGGATGCCGTTCGCCTTCTCCACATCGGCGCTCCATCTCTCCGATGCGACGGCGTCCCTCGACCACTCAAGAGGAAAACTAGGTGCCGCAGTTCCTGAAGCGAGAACTGCGCAGTCATCGAAATTTGAAAGGCCTCGTTTGTCTGCCGCCAATTTAATTGAAGTTTTTGTAGAGGGCGTATCTGTGATGGCGCTTGTGGACACCGGTGCTGCGGTTTCTGTCATGGATGCAACGCTTTGCCGATCTTTGAAGAAAGTGAAGACGGCCCTTTCTGGCCTGTCGTTACGAACTGCAAGTGCGCACCTCATCCAGCCGTTAGCAGCGTGCACTGCTCGAGTAGTCATAGCAGACATTCTATATTTGGTTGAGTTCATCGTTCTGCCGTCATGTTCACATTCGATCATCTTGGGCTGGGACTTCCTATCGCTTCATGGCGCGGTCATCGACTGTGCGCTCTCTACGTTGCCGAATCCCGTGCCAGGGACTGAAATTTGCGGTGCCCCTGTTCCTGCCAAAGCTTTTGTCGCCGACAGTACCGATATTCCTGCGTGCTCTTCCGTGATTGCGCCTCTCTCCTGTGCTTGTGTTCGCGATGCCAGTGTCCTCTTCACGTCGTCTCCTATTTCTCTGCGTCGCCATTGCCTGCCGCTACCTTATGCCCTGCTCAATTTCTCCGCCGGCCTCACCGCACTGTGGGTCTTCAACCCGTTTTCAAGCCCCTTCACTTTGCGCCGTGGAGAATGCGTCGGCACCGTGCAGCTCTTTGATTTTGTTTTCAACCATCCCGACGCTGCCGCAGAATCACCACCGTTCGCCATGGACGCCCTCATCTCACCTACTCCTGCGCCCGCCCCATTGTTGACCGACCTATTCCTTCGCTCTATCGACGCCACTCTACCTCCAACTCAGCGAACGCAGCTTCTTGCGCTTCTTGAGGAGTTTCGCTCCTCCTTCGATTGCCACCAACGCGTTTTGGGGCGCACGTCGACTGCCGAGCATCGCATTGACACCGGCGCCCATGCCCCTCTGCGACAGCGACCATATCGTGTTTCCGCCACTTAACGACGAGTTATTGAAGAACAGGTACACACCATGCTTCAGAGCGGCGTTATTCAGCCTTCCACCAGTCCCTCGGCCTCCCCGGTTGTCCTCGCCAAGAAGGATGGCTCCGTTCGATTTTGCGTCGATTACCGTCGCATTAATAAGATCACACGCGAAAACGTCTACCCTCTGCCCCGTATTGATGACGCTCTGGACTGTCTACAAGGCGCGGAGCTCTTTTCTTCCCTTGATTTGAGCTCTGGTTATTGGCAGGTCCCAATAGCAGCTGCAGATCGTGCCAAAACCGTGTTCGTGACCCCTGACGGCCTCTACGAGTTTACCGTCATGCCTTTCGGCCTGTGTAACGCTCCTTCGGCCTGTGTAACGCTCCTGCTACTTTCGAGAGAATTATGGATACCGTTTTGTGTGGCCTCAAGTGGAAGACGTGCCTGTGCTACCTGGACGATATCGTTATCTTTTCACTCGACTTTCAAACGCATCTATCTCGCCTGCGGACGTCTTGACATGCCTCACAAACGCAGGCCTGCAGCTAAACTTAAAAAAAATTCACCTATGCAGCCCGTGAACTGACAATTTCAGGTCACGTTGTGTCGAAAGACGGTGTACGCCCTGACCCAGCGAAACTTCGTGCCGTGACTGAATTTCCCAAACCTGCCACCACTAAGGAACTTCGCAGCTTCCTAGGGCTCTGCTCTTATTTTAGGCGTTTCATTCGCAGCTTTGCCTCAATTGCTGCCCCTTTGACTCAGCTGTTCGGCGCCAATGTCGATTTTTTCGGCTTGGTCACCCGCCTGCGACGACGCCTAGAACACCTTAGGTCGTCTCCTTACGGCACCTCCCATCTTGCGCCATTTCGACCCGGCGGCCCCGACTGAAGTTCACACGGATGCCAGTGGTATTGGTCTCGGTGCAGTGCTCGCTCAGCGCAAATATGGATACGACGAACATGTCGTTGCCTATGCCAGCCGCATACTTACAAAGGCTGAGTCTCACTACTCTGTGACTGAAAAAGAGTGCCTCGCCATTGTGTGGGCCTTAGGCAAGTTTCGCCCTTACGTGTACGGCCGTCCTTTCGACGTCGTTACGGATCATCACGCCCTTTGTTGGTTTTATTCTTTGAAAGATCCTTCCGGCCGCCTGGTGCGATGGGCGCTGCGTCTTCAATAATATAACGTCCAAGTCGTCTACCGGTCGGGCCGCAAACATCAGGACGCCGACGCCTTGTCTCGCTCCCCGCCGAACTTGCCAGCCTCTGCGAAATCGGAGCCCCTACGCCGTCTCCCACCGTCAGTGACATGCCTTCTGAACAGCGAAAGGACCCCTGGATTCGTGCTCTTCTCTACTTTCTCTCCGACCCATCGGCGGCTACACCATCCCGCGCGCTGCGCCGTCAAGCTTCCCATTTTGAGATTCGAGATAACCTGCTTTATCGCCGTAATTATCATTCTGATGGATGAAAATGGCTCCTCGTCATTCCTCGCCACCTACGGTCCTATATCTGCTCATGTTTTCACACTGACTTGCAATGCGGTCACGCAGGCCTTTTCAAGAATTACACGTACGCGCCTCCGCCTCCGCTACTATACTGGCGTGGCATGTACAATTTCGCTTTGAAATGCGTACGCCCGTGCCTCGACTGCCAACGCCGCAAGACACCCACTACCCGTACTGCTGGCGAGTTGCAGCCGCTATCTTGTCCACCTCGCCCTTTCGTCCGCGTTGGCATGATTTATATGGGCCCCTCCCGTATACTGCTTCTGGCAAACGATGGATCATTGTTGCCGTCGACCACCTCGCGCGGTATGCTGAAACCGCCGCGCTCTCTGCTGCCACGGCACAGGATGTGGCATCTTTTCTTCTGCGTCGGTTCATCCTTCGACACGGTGCTCCTCGGGAACTCCTCGGCGAAAGAGGCCGTGTCTTCCTATCTGATGTCATCAAAGCTCTACTCCGTGAGTGCAACGTCATCAATCGGACTTCCACCGCTTACCACCCTCAGACCAACGGCCTCACTGAACGCTTTAACCGCACTCTGGGGGACATGCTGGCTATGTACGCCGGTTCGAAACACACGACCTGGGACCTTATTCTCCCGTATATTACGTTCGCGTACAATACTGCTACGCAGTCTACGACAGGATTTTCTCCTTTCTTCCTCCTTTATGGCCGCCATCCCTCCGTTCCAATTGATACTGTCCTCCTCTACCACCCTGACGCATCTGAGTGCACCACCGTTTCCGAAGCCGCCAAGCATGCCGAAGACTGCCGCCAGATTGCCCGGTCGCTCACGACAGCTGTACCCAGTCCCTGCAAAAAAAAAAAAAATGCATGTGGTTTAGCTCTGGTTAACCCAAGTCGAATTGCGAAAGCTTCGTTTCCTCGGCACGTCGTCTACGCAGCTTCTCATTCCGACGCTCTCGAGAATTCAAAGCGGTCTCTTCCGCAGTTGAAGAGTGAGTCACTAAGGGAGGTGTCACTTCTAGCCGCATCTGCGTTACGACGCTTCTCGAGTCTTGCGGCGCGTTCTTCTGGCGTCTCTTGAGCGCGTTGTCTCTTGCTCGCTTCGTTCTGTCGTTGTTGCGTCTCTTTCGCGCTCTCCATAACGACTACAATATGCACGCCGTTTAGCTAAACGTTGTTCCCGCTCTTCATCCGTTTCTTCCGCACGCCGCCGCTTCTTAGCTGCAGCACATCGTTGCAGCTTCACCTTATACACATCATCCGACATACCGTGGAGGACTCGCTGGGACGACTGCGACGAGCCGAGTTGGGGGCCGCTTTTCCACAGCTGGCATGACGTCACGTACAGCGAGCGCCCCTCGCGACAGCGGCGCGCAGCTGCAGCATGGAGGATTCGCTGGGACGATCGCGACGAGCCGAGTTGGGGCCCCGCTTTTCCACAGCTGGTATGACGTCACACATAGGTCACGCTAAAGGTCAATGGTGGATTTTCCGGGACGACGGCCAAGAGCGGAAACCTCGAGCAGTATTGCTTTCGCAATAAAACGCGCCACGATGAAGATCAACGTCCCCAGCATATCTCGCCCGGCTCTCTTGTCTGGCTGTGGATACCTCCCAGTACTCCGGGCCTCTCCCGGAAACTGCTGGCTAAATATCAAGGGCCCTATCGCATCTTGGAACAAACATCTCCAGTCAACTATATTGTTGAGCCCCTCACGCCGTCACCCGATCTCAGACGCCGCGGCCGTGAGACTGTACATATCCAGCGCCTCAAGAGATACTACGACCCCGCTGTCTTGTCCGCCCCCTAAGTCGCCAGGATGGCTCCTCTTCTGTCCGGGGGCCATTGTAAGGAAGACGACGAGCATATGCGCGAGCCGCATGGTCATCGCCTGGTGCACACTCTTGGCTGGACTAGCTGACCTCGGACTGCTGTTGGGCCTGCTCCCGTTAGGAAGCTTCTCAGAATAAACCCCACATTACACGTGAAAACGAACAGGTCACGGACGAGAAGGGGCAAGCATGCAGCTGTTTCATGCGCTCCGTGCTCTGGATACACACCTTGTTTCCGTGCGCGTCTCTTACGCCGCGCTGGCTGCAGAAGGGCACACAGCAGCATGCCGGCATCGCGACTGTAGCTTGGAGCAGAGAGCTAATGTCAAGGAAGATGTCTAGGACACAGAAACAAGAAAATTGCGCTTCTTGTGGCTGCGCTTGGCGCCGTACCTTTCAATGCGGCCCGAGCGCAGTCCAGCAGGCGTATGCCCAAGTAATGGCGGAGGCACCGCAGTTCGCGCGCCACGTACCAGATGGCGCTAAATTTTCTAAAGGGTGTATTACGCATGCGAGACAGCGTCTCTCAGCGTGAAGCACCTCCCTCGTGTGACGCAGCTGTTGCGTAAAGCACTCCGCCTTGCAACAGTGTGCAGCGAGCGGCATCGCGCCTTTCTACCGGCTGCAGAAGCGATCGCTTAAAGAAATAGCTCTCCCTTATCGCCGACCCATCAGTTCATTGGTTTCGATCGCCGAGAAGGAAAACGGTGGCCTGCTATAAATTAAATTGTTTTCCATTTCATTGCCTCGCGGAGTTAAAAAAGCATGCATGCAGCATATATGAAAATATCCGAGAAAGATCCGGCAACGGAAGTCCAACAGCGAGACAAACGTATACCTTTGGACTCCTATCGGACGGCCGACGAACGTCCACCGGCTGTTTGCGGATGTTCAGCAGACGTCCGGAACATCCGAAACTCCAATGGATATCTGAGGCTAGATTACGCAACTGTTGGTGAATTACAAACGCAGGCCCGGAGCGGTCTGCATGCTCTGTGGCAGAGCGCCTGAATCCGGCGGAGAGCGTGTGACCTGAAATTGCAATTGGAGTACGTTTGCTCTGGCCGGAGCATGTAGGTGGCGCTCGCGAACTGCGGGAGGAAGTACCCGTCATTCCTTGCGCTTGCCCGCGCTCTTCGCGCGATTCACTTTTGAGTCCATAGCGGCGGGCGAAGCTGATCTTCTGCTACGGAGCCCGGAGATGAGCCGGCGCGGCGGACGCGACAAGCCGCCGGAAATGCAGGGCGCCGCTGAAAAAGAACATCCCGCAAACTTCCGGTCGGATCCGCCGATTTCGGCGGAGCAGTCCCGACTGCTCCACGGAGCAATCTCGGCTCGGCAACCGCTCCCTGCCTACGATTGGAAGACGCGATTCATGGCTCAGATCTGCGTTTGGAATACAGTTGCTCCGAAAAGAGCAGAAAACGTTGCTCCCAAAGTGCTCCAACTCTGCGATTGGAAGTCACCATGTGACAAATTCTGTCACAAGTTATTGACAGTGACGTCAAAATGACGTCACGATGAGACGTCACCACGTGACGCAATGAGGAATCAGCCAATTACAGCAGGGCAGTGCCCCGAGAACATTCGAGGGGCCGTCTGCTTAATTTTTTGTAAAAAGAAACAATAAGCAACGATGAAAATAACTAATATTTTATTTTGTCAAAACATTGTGTTTTAAAGTTTGAAAATATTAAGCAAAACAAAAAGCGTTCGAAGTTGTGCTATTAAATTGACTTGGGTAACTTTCGGTGCCGCGGGGGTGTGCTGACGGCAGTAAAAAGGCCGCTTTGCACAGAAGCAGCTGTTTCACGCCGTGTTTTTTTTTTTTTGCGCGGCATCTGGAATCGAGCTACTGTGCGGTTGACCTAAGTGCACAGAGAAATTTCAACGAATGCAGTGAAGGCTACATGACTACCGAGCGAACTTGCAAGAAGCGCTTGGTACGAAATCGACGAAGACGGCTCTTTCGATCGATGACAAAAATGCCAAAAGGTGAGGCGTTGCAGTATGTGACGAGTGGTTGGTTGTTTCTTTCCCTTGGGAAACAGAAGACGACCACGAAGTGTCATTTGCTGGGAAAATAAAGTGCTTTGCCAGCTTATAAGCGTGTCTTATTTATATGTAGCTGTGTGTCAGAGGTGACGACGGAACCCACCCCTTCTGCGCACTAACTTTACGAATTGCCTCCAATACCTGCCGCACGCATTTGCTCACCGTCGGTTGTGCGATGCCGACGTGCGCCTCGCTACCAACGGCAGCCTGAAAGCCGCCCGTGGCAAAGAACCGCAGTGCACACAGCACCTGCCGCCGCACCGACAGCGCACTCGCACGCAAACCTCCCAGTTCATCGGCGTGTTCGTCGCACAACGACTCCACAGTCTGCTTCTCCAGTCGAAAAAGGCGTCGAAACAGCTCGATCGTCCGGCAAGTCAAACGCGTCTTCGTGCGCCCTCCTTCGCCGTTGATCGCGCCAGCGCAGCCGCCTCAGTCGTACGGCCGCGTACACCGCCGCCATTTCCTGTCACAAACTCAACGGTCAAATTGACAGCCTCAGAACTGTTGGTGACTTCCAATCGCAGAGTTGGAGCACTTCGGGAGAAACGTTTTCTGCTCTTTTCGGAGCAACTGTATTCCAAACGCAGATTTGAGCCAAGGATCACGTCTTCCAATCGTAGACGAAGCGGTTGCCGAGCCGAGATTGCTCTGTGGAGCAGTCGGGACTGCTCCCCCCCGACTGCTCCGCCCATAGAGCTACTACTACCAACACTAGAGCGAAAGCGGCGGCAGCACTCCCATGTAAACCCTCTCCACTTTTTTTACAACCGTGGACGACAGCCATCTTGTTACTCCGCTCATGGTTCCCTGCATGGTCCAGGCGACCTAGACCAGGTTTAACGGCAGTTTGCAGCGTACTAATCTGGCAACCTCACAACTTCCCCCAGTATGGCCGCACGCTTCGTAGTGCGCGTCAAAAAGTTGTACGAGGAATGGTGCTGCGGCTTGCTTAGGTACTGTGTTGATTTCCTTTCTAGTTCATGCGCAAAATGTTCGCGATGGTGCGCGCACGAAGATACTTCAAGGTGGCGGCGAATCTTGTGCCGCTCATTACGTATGATTTGTGTTTGTGTGAGCCGAGATCAACGAGGATGGTTGGCGAGGTTCAGCAAGGTTTGTTTTGATGTACGGGGTATTATAAAACGTGCCTGCCCCATGCCTTTTGGCGTAACCTGGAGTTCCTTTAGTAAAGTGTGCACCATCGCCACCTCCTGTCTTCTCCGGCGGTCAGATCTCGTTGGTGTTCCATACAGCAGACGAGGCAGAAGGGAGACGACACTCGCGCGGAGTGCAGCGCATGCCTTCTGTACCGCTGCCTGTTAAGATGCGAATTCTGTTTGAATACAACGGAAGATCTGTAACAGACTCCGTTCCGAAAGGTTTAATCTGCTTGCAACGAAGCACCAAAGTGTACATACATGGAAGAGCTTTATGCAAGAGACATGTGGGATAAGTCGCACTCGGAGAGCACTAACAGAGTATTGTGCAAGGTGATTATAGTAAAGAGAAACGTTGGAATGCGGTTTGCTTGCGTACAGCTTTGGAAATATTAAAAATTCAGGCCATATTCTGTAAAACAAAAAAATTGACACAATCTGCACAATTACAAGCATGTGAGATTATTATGCAACCTGCCACTGCAAAGTTACAGCTGGTTTCATAGTTGACAGTCATTTAACTTCAGCAGTTATGTTTGTGAATGCCTGCTTTTTATTTCTGCCATAAATTCACTGATGTTACTGTTTTACACACTAGACAAATAAAAGTATCATAGCTTGTAAATGTCTCAGTCATACACAATATAGCACTAAATACTTTGCACATCTTTTCACACACTCAAAGAATGCACATGAAAAAAAAAATAGAAACAGTACCAAGACCTCTGCTCTCATTTGTTGAACACCTAATAGGGCAGCCTTGATGCAGTACTGAGGGAAACTTGAAAAAAAAAAACACATGTTCAACATAGTATCAATACAGTGATTTTGCATGAACAATGTTCGAATAAATGTTCGATGTCACTCTTCATCATACTTGTTATCTATAGCAGGACTGTGCATTTGGTGCAGATCCCTTCAGAAATAGCATCCCTCATAGCCTGTGCCACTCTGGGATGTTAAACCCCACAAAACCAAAAAAATAGAACCTTCAGAAATGCACATGAACATCTGTGTAAAAGCTGAAATGTGCAACTGCTTTGCATTTAGATTTCTTTAACGCGAATAAATGTTTGAGTACCTGCTGAGAACTTCAGTGATCTTAGCTTCGGAAACATTTTCTGCACTGAACATTGCACTGGTGAAGAGTTGTTGCATTACGCATATAAGGTGTGTTTTAAGAAACTTCAACAAAAGGATTCTTATTTCTTCTACTACAATCAACAGACATATTTACCTTGCGTGTCATGCATCATTGCCATTTATCTGACATAAGGCGCGACAAGAGATCTTTGCAAGGTAATGGAACGCAGTCCTGAATTTTACACTGCGATACTACTCTATATACATGTACATTGGCCAGGTTCATTCCTACAATGCACTGGTGAAGCTGCCCCACTACTGTCGCTGTATCAACAGTTGTTGAACGCCAACTTGTGATAATGTAAACTCAGGAGTATTTAAGAGAATATGCAATGCGGCTAGTTGGAACAGCTGGTACTCTGTATTTTGTAATAAATTTTCGGCGTGTGTAAGACCCCCAGGTATCAAAATTATTGAAGAATCCTCTTCTGCAGCGTGCTGCATAACCCAAGTGCGCCTTTGGCTTGTAAAAATTTATTATTATTAGTTTATTCGTGTTTCCTTCATTCCTTGCTTTGAACTAAATAATTGTCATTAAGTTGCGGTGCAGACAAAGGGAGATAATTGAGGGGCTCATTATGACATATACACTGACAGTTCATTAACTTTGGATTCCTTCATGTATATGTCGCTAAGTTGATTAGTGCAATTGGAAATGGTTGTTATTGATGCTGAAACAAGATTTGCTCTGTAAGCAGTGCTCTAACATATGCCTCTCTTGCCTTTGTTATCCTTCTAGCCTCCTCTCTGACTGAGTGTCACATATTTCTTCAAAACGAACTTGATCACTCCAATTACATGTGCTGGGCTCTGTTTGTAATGTTCTACTTCATTCAAGCTCTTCTCATGTCGTTGGCAGAACTGCTGGAAGGACTGTGGCCAAGCGGTCAACGTTTTTGTGCCCTTGCTCATCACTGCAGCGGAAAATCTGGAAAAAAAACGCGACAGTGCCGTTATGAATTTTTCAGAGAAGAACAGTACTCACACATAAAGCACGATGGCGGCATTCTGCGGAAACTCTGTGCACGAGCGAGACAAAGCGGTAGATCGCGACGCGCGGAGCCACAGCGCGCTGCGTGCTTACGGCATCTACTGAGCAACTGACAGGCGAGCGTGTATAAGCGGACGGTTCTGTTCTCTGTATTATCTTGTTTGTTATCTGTGTTCTTATGCTTTTGAGCGAAGGCGGACTTACTCGCCCGGCCGACTTCTATGGTAGTTTCGGGTGTCGCTCTGAACGCTGCCGACGGGTCCAGAGTCCCGATTCTTGTGTGCGATCGATCGACCGCCGTGCGCGCAAGAGATACGATCGGCCAACGTGCGCACGGGAAACGACTTGCGTGTGCAGCGCTTTCCTGGCACAGAATCAGACATCCAAAACCAACACCAGCAGTGAAAGCAACGTTCGTGCGAAAGACTGCGAACCGAGCGGCGGGAGTGAATGAGCCCAAAGTGCGAAGAGTGGCTAGAACGCACGGTCGAAAAAGAGGGAGACCGCTCTCAGTGGATTATGCAAGGGAGTGCCTTGAGCAGACACATGGGGTGGAGAGGTGTGTAATGCAGCGCGTATTGGGCGTATGAAACTGCCGTATCTTAATTCTGTCCTGCAGTCTACGCCGTAAGTAGTAATAAACTAGCATACGTAGGTAACCTACAGCTGCTACAGCAGACGAAACGAAAACGAAACTTTCCCAAGTTTTCTTGTACACTTTTGCATATTTCAAATTTTGAAACAACAAAAAGAGTTTGGTGTAATGCTCAAACATGTTCTTGGATGTTTAAAGTTTTAGAAGTTTATATTTAATGTAGCCATATTGAAAATATTCGCTTAATTTTCAGTAGCGCAAACAACTAATAAGTACAGGCAACTATGGGAGTAGCAAGATGGCGCTGCCCGAGTGTATGACAACCTCCTCTCCGCGCTTTACCCCCCTGGCTACAGTGGCTGTTCCAGCCACTGTACCCTGGCTCCGCCGAAATCGGCGGAGTCGACCGGAAGTTTGCGTGACTTTCTTTTTCAGCGGCGCTAGCGGCGCCCTGCATTTCCAGCGGCTTGTCGCGTCCGCCGCGCCAGCTCCTCTCCGCGCTCCGTAGCAGACGATCAACTTCGCACGCCGCTATGGGCTAAAAAGTGAATAGTGCGAAAAGCGCGAGTAGGCGCAAGGAATGACAGGTACTTCCAGCAGTTCGCGAGCGCCTCCTACATGCTCTGGCCAGAGCAAATAATAATAATAATATGCTCTGGCCAGAGCAAGTCTACTCCAATCGCAATTTCAGGTCGCGCGCTCTGCGCCGGATTCAGGCGCTCTGTCACAGAGCGTGCAGATTGCTCCAGGCCTGCGATTGGAATTCAGCACGTGACAAAAAACTGTCAATAGACAAGCGTCATGTTTGTAAACAAAGGTGGCGCTGCGGTCGGCAGCGACGCGGGGTGTAGGCAAAACGCAGCGCGCCTACACTGCGCCAAGCTATGCTGCCTTCGAAACCAACAGGTGTATGCGAATATTTCAAAGCATGCGCGTCGCTTGTGGTTAGAAACATTTTTGTTGGTGCTCGGAGAGTAGTTCTGTACTTTTTGAGCCTGTTCGCCAGACGGAATTAGTAGGCAGAGCGCTGCATCGGGTGCTTCTCCGCTCCTAGTTGGCGGCAAGTAACAGCGCAGTGCTACGGCAGATGAAGGCGCGATGATTCTGGTGTGGGCTAGTTGATGCATACTTTCTATGACAAAGATTGACACAGCGCAACGGAACGAGGACGAGAAGAAGAAACACGAAACACAGGGTGGGCGCTGAAAGTACGCACCAACTAGCCCACACCAGAATCATCTTAGAACGTATTTCTTCTACATTGGGCTCTTTTTTTCTGTCAACGACCTATGCACGATTGTGACATAGCCCTGGTCAACTGGTAGCTGTCACCACCTGCAAGTCGAGAGTCAGCGCCCGTCCTGTGTTTCGTGTTTCTTCTCGTCCTCGTTCCGTTGCGCTGTGTCAATCTGTGTCGTAGGAAGGCGCGAGGTATGGAGAGGAACTAATCGTCTACAGTTCTCAACTTAAGCTATGTTGCTATGCTATGTTGCTACAAGTTATCAACTTATGGGCCGATAAAGCATATCCGATTGCTAGTGCAAGATAGGACGACGTGATGCACGACGCGAATCAGCTTTCTTACACGACGAACCTTGTAATGTGCTTCCTATTTTCCCATAGCCGCTTCCCTCCGGATAACTTGGAAATTAATGAACACTACAGCTGCTTTGAATAAGGCAAATGTGATCCGAGAGCTCCACGAGCGCATGTATAAACGTTTTCCTCGCGCTCCAAACGAAATTTACGCGCACTCTGCTAAGCTACAAAATTTTGCTTCTTATTTTAGAATTTATTCATGTGTGCGCATTCTGCTTGATTGGCTGGCTTTTGGCGCGGAATTTTCTGTGTTTGCCAGGTTCTGATCGACCTACAGTGTGAAAATTCAATCAAGTTGGGAAATAACACTGCGCGACATTGTCGAGATCCTATAGCGTCGTTGGACCGGCGTAGAAACGACACACTTGTTGAAATTCGCGACAATTAATACAGAGAAAAAACCGTCGTGCGTGCTACTGCCCGAGTGCGGTGCTTCATCCAGCGCGGCACGGTGTGGACGCTGAATTAAGGCGACTGGCGGCAGCTTAATTTTTGTATTTACTTTTGCGCAAAGTGACACTCGGGACGCTGTCCGGGTGATAGGCATCTGAAAAAGGCCCCCCGAGTTCAACTTACGATCCCAAGCACACAGAATATCGCGCCTAAACTTATGCTGAGAGCACGACAGAATGAGAGCGAGTTGCATGCGTGACTTGATTTTTGCACAGTTCACGCGACCGAACAACAACGATGCGAAGTCAGAGACACGAACCACCTTATTAGATTTGAATGCAGAAACGCAATGTAATAACCCACGGGGTGAAATGAGCTCGGCGTAATAACCCACGAGCTCGGCTGTAATAATTATCCGCGAAGCCGATCCGTCGCCGAACTTGTCTTGCTCCTCGGCCCCTGCCCGTCGCTTTCGCGTCTATCTGACTGCAATAAACTTGTGGAAACTTATGCCGCTTCCTTTCTTCTGCATTGCGGCTCAACCAACCGCACCACAATTTGTCGGCACGCCGTGAATTGTGCCCAAAAACACGCAAGCGTGGCGCACCCAATGCGGAAGGTCCCGCTTTTTGCCTACACAACGAAAGTCACTGCTGACGCCAGCGCCGCCGCATCTCTTTGACGTCACGGCCTGACGCTTGTCTATAACCGCCTGCATAATTAGGTGTGCTACGTCATCACTTCTGTCATATTCGTGACGTCATCAGCAGCCACCCATGACGCAAAAAAGCATTAAGGCCACTGGCCACAACCGACCAATAGGAGCGAAGCTTATTGACACCTTTGTGACAAGTTTTTGACAATTTCCTAATTGACAGTTACGTAATCTAACCCCTGTTCTCGCTTGGGTTTTTTTATTTCCTTTTTTGGGCATAAGTGATGAGCAGAAAGAACAGAATCCTTCAGTCCGTGTCCTCCTTTTGCGTTATCAGTAGATAAGCGTTGGCCGATATGAGCATCTAACATTTTGTAAAAAGCAGGAGCTCAACTCAATTTACTGCGTCCGCGAGCATTCTAGCGCTAGATCGTTATGTTCAGTTCTTTCGTCTCAAAGACGCCACTCAGACACAGGAAAATTCTCCCGTACGCCACACTCAGTGCACGCCACAGCAAGGGATCCAAACCCTCCTTCATATGTCACTGACAGGCCGAATTCGAAAGACGGAAGGCCCCACGTACTTGCTTGATATGATTCTTGAACTAAATGCTCACGCTGCGCAAGTGCGGTCATACAGGCAGTGCTCATAGCGGATAACAAAATTAAGGGCGCCGTAGAAGATTTGCAATACACTGTGAAACGAGCATCAATGGTGGCTCCATATCGTCCATATGATTTCGAAATGCACCACGTCTTAGCAGCGCTACAAGCAGATCATATGGCTACAGAAACTAACGCAAAGCATGGAACAGCAGAAAAAGCCGGCCTGCACAAAGCTAGAGGTCAGAGAAACAACAAAAAAAGATAAAAATGTGCCAGCCTAAAAACTTCCTTTCAGACCCCACTCTGTCCTCTTCGTTCCAGCTCATACATACACACGCAGGCTGCACTCTCAATTACACCCGCATGGTGGAATGAATTAGGTAAATATATCAGTTTCTCACATCAGAAACAAAACAGTTCAGCTACAAGAGCATGCCTAAACAAGCTGCTGCCACCTCAGCGGCTGAGCATTCTTTTGCTAATGTATGACCATACACTTGAAGAGGATTTTCACGATTAGACAATCACTACATAATAAATTTAACTCAAGTTATATGCCTGTGCTAGTAATCGTACTAAACTGCAAATGATTATGCGCAACCTCCGTCAAAACCGTGGCTCAAATCGGTCAAGGTCACTACGTTTATAACTCCGTAAATGATACATTAGTGGTACCACTGCAAAAAAAAAAAATCCTTGTGAATAACACATCGTATGTACGTACGTACATCACGTTCAATAACCATTAATGAAGGTATGTATGCGAAGTAGGCCAGATATTAAAAGACTAGTAAACAGCATGCAAACGTCTCGCAGCATCAATTTACTTGCATGTTTGCTCGCTCCTGAGGTATTCGTAATGTGTGTTTGCTTAGATTTTTTTTATTTCCCACCTTCAAAGGTCTTTCAACACTACAGTGGCCAATCGGCCCGTCTGTACGTCAGCTCACGGTCTTCACGGAGCTCAGCAATGACTACACTTCCCGGGGTCAGCGCTGATATATACAGGTCACTGTTGTTATTGACAATTCACCAAAACGCCAAGAAACACGCGTCAAAACAGGCTATGCACGCGCGAAAGCATTACGGAGACGGACGGACGGAGACACGTCTGCTGGCAGTGCCTCATGCGAAGAAGCCACAGGCACTTGGGCCTCTAGCGCGGCTTACACAAGGAGAAGGTCACGTGATCCTGACGGAGCTACCACCTCGAGTGCGCAGAGCGAAGTCAGGCCGGGCCCACAGCGCATCCTCGGACAGGTCGCTGCTAGCGATACGCACGCTTGCGTCGCGGAGGTGCGTTCACTCAGCGTCAAGAATATATACGGTGCGACTAGCTCACTAACAACGCAAGGACCCTGCAGCCATCCGTAGGAAGTGCCGAAGATTCTTGCACTGTTGGCAAAGACTGACATGGCACCTCGGGCCTCCTCTGGCCAGCTACATAAGTGTCGCCGCTGCTCGCATTGACACCGGAATCAGGTGAGCCGTCCTTTCAGTCATTAGTGCACAGTTCAGAACTGAAAGTGGTAGCTACGCAGGGCGACCGTCAGTTCGCACCTATGTGTAGCCATGGTACCCACCGGTGCCGCGTACCGGTGGACGTATGCTCGTCCGATCCATGCGTTGGACGGGAGCCATGTTTGGATGGCGCCGACTCGTATCGACATGGCGTCCCGCTGCGGAACTTTGACACGTTGACGCTACGGGCATGTCCGTTGTCGAAGCATTACAGAATGTAATCGGAGGCGAGGAGCTGTACCGGGGCCACTATGAAGCTGCAAATCCGCCTTGGTGCATCGGCGAGAAGAGCTTTACGCTGTAGCGGGGTACACTGAGCGAGCTGCTACGGTTTTTTGTTTCGTATTGTCGCTCGCGACGATCAGCCGGGGTTGGTCGGGAGCAGCTCTTTGCATCGGCAAGCGGTAGCAGACAACGTTGGACTCTGGGAGCATGCTCGGTACTCTTAAATAATGCGCCGTGAATGCGGCAAGCGTTTGCAAGCGCGTGCTGGAGCACTTTCAGTGATTTTTCGGCGTGGATTAAGACGGTACGCAGCGGTTTCAGCGAGCGCGCGTTCTGTCCGCGTCTGGATGGTCCAAGCAGCCTGCCTGCGCCCATGACCACACCGCGCAGACAGGGGGTCTGTATATCGCTTCCGAGCAAAAAACAGTACCGCATGGCCATTGCCCGCTGCACTGCTGTGCTCATGAAACAATAGGTTGATTCTCTGATAAGATAACTTTGCAGTCCTTGTGGCCCGCTGTGGGTTATTTCGAGCCGTGGATGCCTTCACCATTCGCGAATGATGTGTGACTGAACTTAAATATTGAACTGCATTTTATTTTTTCTTCTCCCCTTCCCGTCTCCTTATATTGCAGGCCGAATTCAGGACTCGTTGGATAATAGAGCTCATCTTGAGATAAGCTGTGAGTCTTTACAAAGGAAATGGTTGACTTGTGCCTGACGTACCTGGCTTCCTTACAGGGTTGCAGAACTCATCTTGCTGGCTGTTGTATCGTGAAGTGCAAGTCTGCCTACACCAACAGTGAAGTTGACTGCTTTGTCCTATGTTGCTGTGGTTGGAGACAGGACAGCAAGCAACATGAAGCCTGGATTCCCCACCATGCCTAGTTATAGGTGTGAAAGCTGCCCATTTGTTGGAAAGAACAGAAAGCACCTATCGAACCATGTAGCCTTAAACCACAGCAGCCGCGTGTATAGGTGCAGCCTTTGTGCATTTGTTACTCGCTACCAGGCCAGCCTTTCTCGGCACAGACGTAGTATCCACAAGATTAATAGTGCTAACGTTTGTGAAATGTGCGGCCAGCTGTGTGACAACCAAGATGAGCTTGTGGCGCATACGTCTAATGAACACCCGCAGTTCTCGGATGTGCTGCTGAGGAAGCTGGAAGCCAAGAGAGTGCGCTATGCGAAGTATGCTGCAAAAATGAACAGGGAAGATGGAGACACTGCCCGTGCATCTGTTGAAAAAATAGTTGCAAACAACCTTGAGCCAGAATTGGTCACGGGTGATGTTAGTGATCAGATTCACCTGCAAAATGGTGTTCCTGAAGAGCAGAATGAAAGTGTTGAACGGTCAAAAAAGAGGCCCCACGAGAGTTCGCCACCTGTGTCTAACAAAAAAGGGCGTACAGGAAGACGAACCTATACCTGTGCTAAATGCGACTTGGTAACCAAATGGCCACGAGAATTTCTCAGCCATAGGAGAGACGTTCATGGGGATCACATTAGCATTCATGAATGCCCTTTTTGTGAGTATGCTTCCAAAAAACTATATTTTATAAAGAGGCACTGCAATGTTGTCCATAAGGAAGAGATGTATGTTGAAAACTCGCGGCATTTGTTCAAAACAGCATCGTCTGCATCATCACCAGCCCCTTCTGCTGAAATCAATGTGAACATTCAAGAGAAAGTGTTCAAGTGCAACAGTTGTAACTTCATTGCAAAGCGCAAAATTCATGTGGAAGAACATGAAAAGAAAGGGCATCTGAAGCGGCAGTCTTCAGATGGTGAGTTTCATTGCAGCAAGTGCAGTTTCATGACCATGTCTCGTAAAAGCCTCAGTGCCCATTGCTTGCAGCACCACAATGAAGTTTTGAAGGATGCTACCAGTAGTGAGGGAGAAAACACTGAACGTGAAATTGTGGATGATGATGAGGACAGACTCGTGATTGACGAAGATGCTGCTGAGGACTCCACCTCACCACCATCACTCAAAATGACTCTGAAGCAAACTGAAGAGATTGCTGTGGTAGAAAACATTGAAGGGACAATGTGGAAATGTCGATACTGTCCTCAGCAAGTCCTGTGGCCATCGGAGCTTAAACGACATGAGGAAACTCATTTTAAAATGAATAAGAAGCATGGATGCCTACTTTGTCATATACGTTTTGACCAGCTTAATCACCTTGAGCATCATGTAATGCTAAACCACCAAGAAGAGCCGAGTGATAAAAGCAGTAGTGATGCTGTTGCTACTGGGAAGACAAGTGCATCAATCATTATAGAGCTGGGCAAGAGTGATGATTCCACTTCCCATGCTAGTTATTCTGGCTCTACCCAAGCACATGACATCTCTATCAAGAGCAAGCAGCCCATTCATGTTTGCCAACACTGTGGCTATATTACGCGATGGATTTCAGGACTCAGAAAGCATGAGTTAACC
Source organism: Amblyomma americanum (assembly GCF_052857255.1). NCBI lineage: Eukaryota > Metazoa > Arthropoda > Arachnida > Ixodida > Ixodidae > Amblyomma > Amblyomma americanum. The sequence goes on from NC_135497.1 coordinate 146,833,436, forward strand.
CATGAAAACTTGAAACCCTTCAAGTGCGCCTACTGCTCCTACACAAGCCGTTGGAATAGTGACCTCAAGCGCCATGCCAAAAAGCACAATGAGAACACTGGTGCAGCTGACACAAATCCCAATGAAGATCCAGAACATGCCAAGTCCAGCCATGTCATGCACTTGCTGTTGGAACCTAAAAATGCTGATCATGACTATGACTCCAAGGCTGCAGAACCATCCCTCAGCAAGGGTAGTGAGGCACCGAGTAGGAAGCTTCTTCCAAAGCCTGCTGAAAGTCAATGTTCGTTCGAAGTTCCTGTGGGAATACCCAGGATCGTTCAGAAATACAAGTGTCCACAGTGTTCATTTCTGACCCGAACAGCGTCGCACTTTCATACCCATATGATACAGCACCTCAATAAAAAACCCTTCATGTGCTCAGTTTGCAACTATCGCTCCAACTGGCAATTTGAGGTCAACAAGCATATCAAAGGGAAGTCTGGCAATGACGCAGAACACAAGAAGGCAGAGTTGGTAGTTATAGATGAAACCGGCTTCAAGAATTATGCAAAGTACAAGATTCATCTTGTGGATGTAAAGGAATCCTCAAAAGGTGACAAAGTTCTTCAGCCTGCACAGCCTTCCAGGCTGAATCAAGAGGAAGTGCAACTGATTCGTCCTGATGAGACTGAGAACATAGTGGTAACACCTGATATACTCTATGGAGACCAAGATTACCAGGATGACTTAGGAGCTCCTATCCCTGAATGAAGTTCTAACCAGCAGGTTCTATATTGTGGCCACTGCAACTTCAATCACACTAAACGCAAAGCAGTTCTGTCACATTTGGGCTCGCATGCGTCAATGAAACCCTATCGTTGCCGTCTTTGCAACTTTGTTTCCAAGTGGTACCACATTGTCCTGTTGCATGTCAGACATCAACATAACAAAGGTCAAAAACACATAGAAAGTAATGTTTCTTTCGTAGAAGAAGGCAACACATTTCGTTTGAAAGAACCTGCTGGTACCTCCTGCACAGTAGAACGCTGAGCCATTTCAAATGTAATGCTCAAAGGTGTGCCACATGGAGTTTCACATGAAGCAGCAGGGCTTCAGCGCAGCACTCTTGTCCCAGAGCTAGCCTAAGAATGAAGAGTTAAACATTGACACTAGGGGCAAACCATGTAAATTGTACAGGGCACTCCTACATCAGTGTTCCATGTATGCTGTTTGCGGATGTGTAATGTATCTGTGGAAGGGTAATTGCAGTGATCTTGCAAGGCATGTAGGTTTTGTGTAGTTGTGCAGATTATGTGCAACGCTTTGTCACTTTACTGCCCTCTTTTGTTTCATTGTTGGAAAGATTTCATGCATTTTTTTCCTTTAGCACATTGAAGAAAGCATGCACACTTTTTGTGAACATTTTATGATGGTGCAAAGCATTTTTTTGGCCTATTGTGCACAAATACAGTAATTTGTTGTTCAGTAACATTATTTTGATGTTTTATAGTTCAGTTATGTGTGGCAGGATCACATTGTGTTGCACATTATCAGTTTGTTTTATATAGCATTGTTTTGGCGTTTTTATATGTGAAGTCTTTTTTGACACGTACATGCATGAAGGAAATGCATTCTTCAGTCTGGTCCTCTTTTTGGACCTTCACACTATGTTTACTCTCATCTTTGTGTTTATATAACATTGTTTTGCTTTTTCATGTTTTAGTGCTCATTGTCGTATACATTTATTGTGTGTATGTACAGAACAGTTTTGTAGTTACTGATTGTGTTGTGCCACAGCTCCTTTTGTAAGTTAATAACTTACTCTTTAATTTTCTGCAGCAAGTACGCTCTTTCATACTTCTTCATAGCACTGTGCCTCTTTGCATTTTAAAGTTGAATTGTGCAGCAATTTCTTTGTATGTTTCAAATGTTGAATTGGACAGTAACCTGCATATTTATCTTGATACCTATCAGAAGTTTTCTTCTGTACTACTAGCTTGTTTGTGCTTGAATTTCACAAACATTCATTTTCAAGCTCTACTTTGCATCGTAAGGCATTTTGTGTGGTACTTGCCTACTTTGTGTGGTAGAGTTGGGAAGCTCAGTCAGCCGAGTGAACTGGTGTTGCAGACTTTGGGGTGGGGAACAGAAGCTGCGAAGACTAGCAGCACTGTCGTTACAAGCAGTTGCCAGACCTTGCCAACAACAATAGTTTTCCATTCCCTGCTGTGTGAATCAATCTTGTACCCATTTCAAATGCATTACTGTTCAAAGCAGACCTCAATATGTGATCTATTCCGGAAGTTTGAAAGCGAACAAACTAATGATATAGAAGGCAGAATTTACGATAGGTGTCAAGATGGATTTATTATGTAATACCCATTTCTTATTGTTTGTAGATTCAAAGTGCTTCTTTACAGCATCATTTCATAGTTATTCAATGTGCGACATCTCTCCCATATGTGCAGAAGCTGAATCCTGTTCAGAAAACTTTTTTAAAAGCACTGTGCTGTACAACAGCTTAGCCTAACAAAATTGTCAACAGTACGACTGGAGACCTTAAGCCTCTTGAGCTTGCAAGTTTTTTACTAGTCAAGTTGACCATATCTGGTATGTAGTAACAGGACTATGACATGAAACTTGTGGTTGTGGGTTAATGTGTGCATTTGGTCCACAGTGTATACATTTAAATATGCAGTTTGTACCTGAAGCATTCTGAATCTGCCCCCTTCCCGTTTTCTTTATTTAATCACCCTTATTTTGCTGTAGTGTTGACTGTAACAGCTGTCTGTCTTTATGTTGGTATTATAGGTACACCATAATACATGCACTGTATGTATAGTTATTACTGGCCTTGTGTGCACAGTGAGTGTACATGGGTATATGTGTAGCACCGTTTCAAGTGAAAGATGGACCATTTGTTTTAGTCAACAGTTGCTGATTTATTACCTCACTTGATTTGTGCTTGCATCTAATAGCATGAAAAACTAAAGAGAGCAGCATAATTGCTTAAGATGTCACAAGTGCTGATGAACTTTAGTTTGGTGGCAGAAAGGACCTTGCCACTTTCAAGGGCTCAATATTTCATGGTGAAGCTGGTTCAACCAAATTTTTTGTGAAGACCAAAAGCCTTGTAGACAAACTGTCACGACTGTGTGTTTCACAATTGATAATAAAGGCATCTTATTTCTTTTTATGTCACTTCGTGCAAAATATTGTTGTTTGGTACATAGGCAGCTTTCAGAGCATGCATTGATGTGACGTCCTTGTGTGCTTGGTGAGAGTTTACTGCGCTGCTGCCGCTAATGTTGCTGCTGGTAGTGCCGCATGCTTCTTGGAGAAGGATGTGCAAGGATGTGCAGTTAACTGTGCAATACTTTTCACTATCTAAATTTACTGTTTCGATATTTGACCTGCCCACAGGCATGCAATTTCAATAATGCGCATTCATTTATATGCAAGAACAGGTGCTGGCAGCAATTTTCATGGCTTGAATTCTGCAAGAAAGCTGAACTTCCTGGTAGCCAAATATGCAGCAAGGATACAAAGGGTGCTTTCTGCACTTGAGTGCACAACCTGATTAATGCACCTCTTAGCTACAGGATGTGTAACAAGAATAAGGAAGTCCAGCTTTATTTGTGGCTTTTTCATCGTGCAAACTTCTGGGGCTGCAAATAAGTCATCAGGTATAAATACACTGAGCATGTTGAGGCATAGACTCCGTGCATGCACTATGCATCGAAGTTTGGCGCATTTGTGCATGCATTATTACTGGTAGTGTCAAGCATGAGGCTGTCATGTCACCAGATTCCTTTTAGAAGACACACGACTTACTGGGAGTGCGGTGTATGCTGTGTTCACTGTGTAAAATTGGATAAACAAATAAGCAACGTAGAAGTGGCAAACTGCAAGAATAAAGAAATCTGCCAGAGGGCTTACCTAGCCACTATTTGAATACTTCTGTAAAATATACTGCCATACAAATTTTTATCAGTGCTTTGTTTTTGGGTGCACAAGTGGGTGTGCATGATTACTGCTAAACCCATCAAGGTGGTTTGTAAACAGTAGTGTGACTACAAACTTGCAGCTCTTTCTTGGTATGTTTGTTCTACCTAGCAAAAAATTTTGTTTCAGGCTAATTTAGCACCCTTCATCTAACAAAAAACTGCAAATATTCCTCAAAACAGTGACCATGGTATAATACCTGCCACGATATTCTTGCAGACAGATTTTACCCCCAGTACCAATGTCAACCTATTTCCTGAATTTCATGCCTTATGCATCTCTTGAAAATAAAAACTTTTACAATTCTTAGGATAAAAAATTCATAAACTTGTTTTATTTAGTGTTTCCAACAATTTTGAAGGCTTATAAGAAAGTTTGTATGTGTGTGCAAAAAATTAACTGGTCTTTTCCTTTGCAAAACTGAAGAATTATGTTTCCTTGAGGCCTGGATATACTATTGAAGTGGAAAAACTCCGGTTTTGAATCAGAATGACAAATTGCTTTTGAAAAGCATGAAAGGTGCTGTCAGGTTTCACTGTGGGTAAAACACTACTTAGTACTTGGGGTGCCAGTCCATCTAGTTGCCAGAAGTAGGTGAGCATGAAATGCATTGCATTTTTTAACTTTACACCACAATGCTACTGTCCTAATGAGACTACACCATGGTAGTTTAGCATACACTGGCACTGTGCTAATGTATTATTCCATTAGTATACTACAAGAGCTTCCACACCTATGCCGCTTGGTGGCTTTTGAGATATCAAGGTGACCAGATACAGCTCGGGTGTCCAAAAAGCTCATGTAAGTAGTGTGGCTTCTACCGAAAAATAGCCCAATGAATGTTGCCACTTTAGTGGACAGTGAAAAGTTCATGACTTGGAAACAAGGATATATTAATATGTGTACAAATTATGATGACCAAAATATTTTCAAAATGATTGATTGAAGCTTACTGAACATTGGTTAGGACATGCAAATGTGAAATACAAATGTGCCTTGTTACTCAAGCTTGCATGAATCCAGACACTGTGCTTAAGCCTGGGAACAGTCTCGAGCAGTTGAAGAAAAGCTGGTTGAAAGTGACAGCTGCACCTATGTGAGTGGTTGTCTTTTGAACCGAAAGCTTCACTACGCTAGGTAAAGCCACTCTTCACATGTTGCTAAATTTGATCGCTAAATTTGAGCCAGAGGTCATGCTCGCGGATGTCGAGATCTGAGAGCTAATGCGCCCTTTCTTTTCGTCAAAAATGTTTCCTTCCCTCAAAACACATGCCTCTTCACTCCTCCACGTAAGCAGACTTAAGTGCCCTCAGTTGCGTTTCGCCTCCATCGAAACGTGGCCGCCACAGTCGGGTTCGATTCCAGGTACTCCGGTTCAGTAGACGAGCATCTTAACCAATGAGCCATCGCGGCGGGTACCTATCCAGTGTGTAGAATGCACTGAACGTTAGACACCAAGCTGCGTCTGCTTGCCTGGCACATTGCAGCTTTCGCTCTCTAACCAGGTTCACTGGTAGTTAAACCGCACCCAATTTTTTTGGTAACACACTTTTGAACACATGTACATAAGAATTGGTACTTGGAGCCAGTTGCACAGTGAGATGGTTGTCAATTAAAGAGCAAGCTCTATTTATTTCAATTACGCTTCTCCTACTGAATCAGTGAATGTTAAAAGCTTCCTAAAGGAGTGAAAGTATGTTTTCAATGCCTAAATTTCATCGATGCTAGCACTAGCTAGAAAGGCACGACTGTATGCCCAGGATAGATGCAGCTACTGGGCTGCAACTTCTGGATAAGATTAGAAATACAAACATCCTAAGATTACGAGGGTGCTGTTGCAGGCTAGTTGATTTGACAGGATTAACACCAGTGCCTGTGTTGTACGTTCCTCTCTTCGTCCCGTGTTTGCACTGTTCCCTTTTCAGCAGCATCCTAAGAACCATGACAAGTAACAAGAATTTTACTACAGATAACAAAAAAGCCCAAGTCCACTTATAAATGAAAGGGGCCATTCTGCCTGGCCTCCTTCAAGGTTATGTTGCAGATCTGTAACTTGTTCACAGTCGTTTTACAACTCTAGATCGAAGTGGCAGATGCCCCTCAAACGAGGCCCTCCAGCGAATGGTGTCGACCGATATCATGACCCCGCAGCCATGGTTAATCCCCTTTCATCTGCCACCCCTTCTGGTGTCTCACTAGCATGTCCAAGGGGATAATACATTGCCATGAGAATCAGTCCGTGCCATTGGCTGGAGGGCCTCCTTTGAGGGTCACTTGTGGCATTGTTCTTCAGTTCTATCCAGCTATAGTGGACTCTTTTTGCACACTTATTTTTGATAACCTCAAATTGTTTTTTATACATGGTTAGCCCCAGTGTCTAACCTAACCCACTCTGAACTAATATGGGTAATGGGTGAGGAGTTGGACCCACTGTTAATATTGTTGAACTGCCCATGAACATGTGACGACAGTTAACGTGCACAGTATGTACTCGACATGGCCATGAATGTCTTGATCAAAAGGTACTTTCCTGTGTTATGCAGGGATTGTATAAATTGGTTAATAATAGTTATAATTGATTGAGGAAAGAAAAAGTGCATTAACTGGTTCGCTCAGGGTGAGGACCAAAACTGCACTCAGGAGAGGGAGAAAGAGCCACTTCTGCATTAATTTCCACCTGGTGTTTTTAATGCGTTTACTGCGTTGAGGGTCACCGGTGGGGTTGCTTAATTTATGCATGCTCTGAAGCAATGCATCCTGGGTAAAAGGATGAAGATATGGGCCAGATTTTATTGCGAGGCCTAAGAAAGAATACATCACAGTAAAATTTGTCCTCTGGACTCATCATGTGGCCCGGTATTTGTGGCTGCACAGCATGAATAAATAACGAGATCCCCCGGTGTCCACGACGGTGTGAACCTGTTAATGTGGGCTGACACTGCAATTCACAAATTGTTTAGAAAGCTGAGGAAAAGGCTGTGCACGCAATTTTTAACTCGTGGCCACAATTTAATTACTTGATCAGGCAAAGTGGTCTGCTGCTAGAATACTGAGAAACCTTGAAATCATATATTGGCTGCCATCAGCTAGCCAATTTCATGTAAAATGTTTCCCCAATTTCAAGGCCACATAAGGTTTCTTTACATAACTGTCCAGCCATATCACACAAAATTGGCAATATATTGCAGTGGTACCAATAATTGCAAGAAGTAATAAATTCAAATCTTTTATGATTCAATTATGTCTTGAAATGAACTTACTAACATGTACAGTACTTAATGTTGCATGGAGGCGAAATTCTAGATGCTTGTGTACTGTGCGATGTCAGTGCACATTAAAGAACCTCGGGTGGTTGAAATTTCCAGAGCCCTTCACTACGGCATCCCTCATAAATGCCCATAAGCCAAACCAAACAATGTTGCTATTTAAAGCATGCCTACAATGACCATTTTCTGGATTTAGTGTCTGCAACATTGTTTTGTTGATTGTATACCCTGATCCTTGTCTTATTCATTCCAGAAATCAGTGTGAATACCCTGTAATGGTCTGGTTACAAGACTGCAGAAATTGCAAATAAAATAAGTGTTGTCATCATTCCTTTAAACTTAAATAACCCTCTGTGCGTCAAAGCTGTTTGGAACATCAGGAAACTAGTGCATGCTTAAGACAGTCAATTTAACAAAAGAACAAGCTTTGCAGAAAGAACAAACCATAAGCACATGACACATTGTGTGAAAGGACAGAATGAGACTATCATGGCAGTGTCATTTCGAAAATAAATGTAATGTGGTAGTGCTTTTTTGGAAGTGCATTTCTGCGATTTCAACAGAAGCAAGATGCAGAGAAGACAAGAGCAATGAAACTTCAAGCTGCTACAGCTTGCTGATATACAACATATTAAATAGCTTTGGGGGAGACTTTTGCATAGTGCCTACCTAGAATACTGTAGAACTCCACTGTTATGTTTCTTGTTGCTTTATTTTATCACTTTTGTTGTGCAGCCAGGCTTTGTCTAGCTGCATTATTCAGACTTCCATGAAGTGACATTTCTGTTCCTTTGTCATTCATCATTACAACTTAGTATTTTTTTATTTTTTGTAGCATGCAGGTCTTGAAAATACACTTGCATACAAGGAAAGTTGCAAAGGTCCATTCACTTTGATGCTAAGAATATTATGGCTCATTTTTCAGTGTTTCTTAACCAATATTCTAGCAGCTTGTTCCCGAATTTTGTAGGTTTGTAGTTGATCACACAAACATGATGTTAGTGTTGCTAGTGCGCAGTTTCCTGACTGCAATGAACATGTGTTCATGCTTTATTTGCCATGAGGCTTTTGAGGGCTGAAAACACCATGAAGCTGCATGTTGTCGTAATGATGAAGCACCAACTCAAACTACTGACAGGTGGTTTGCTAAGTCAGAAATTACCTATGATGATTGAAGAAGATCTCGGAGACTGATGATCGTAAACATCAAGCTTTAGTTACTCGGGTCAAGAAAACTGCGATAAACAGCGACAAATCAGCCCCAAAAGCCTTGAAAAAATAACCATGATTGCAAAAAGAGGCCTCTATTTAGTCTGCGCCACAGAATTTGACTACACGAAAAAGTCTTCTCACTGCAGCGAGAATGCTGGTTGGTTGGTTAATGGGATTTAATGTCCCAAAGCGACTCAGGCTATGAGAGACACCATAGTGGAGGGCTTCCGAAAATTTTGACCACCTGGGGCTCTTCAACTTGCACTGACACCACACAGTACATGCGCCTCTATCATTTTACCCCTATCAAAGTGCGACTCCATCAGCTGGAATCGAACCCTCGTCTTTAGGGTCTGCAGCCGAACGTCATACGCAGCGGGCCACCGTAGTGGCTGCAGAGAGAAAGCGTTTGATGGAGGAAGAGATTGATGCTTGAATGCAATTTGCAAAGAACTCCCTAAAAAAGCTGTGAAAATTCACCAAATCTCAGAGAGTATTGTAAATGGTGAAGCCTTCTTCTTCACATTGGACCAAAAAGGCCAAAGCACACAGTATGTTTTGTTAAGCTAGTGGTCCCACTTTGACAGTGAACGAAAAACATTTTCGGTGATCTTTGTACGTCGACTGTACCTCGATCGTTAGATTCATAAATGTGGTTTAGATATTTCCAAAAATCAAATTTTCTCTGCTTTCACAAGATGCATCTGGTTTAACAATAACTGTAAATTTTTTTCAACTGTAAAAGAACTCAGATGAAAAATGGCAGTTGAGCTCAACTCGTCTCAGGAAATGCAAAGTTACGAAAAACCTATTGCACCTAGAGAAAAATCTTTCAAGATACTTTGAGATCTGGTCCTAATGAGCATGTTTAAGAATTTAAAAAAAAATGTGTATAGCTTAGTTTATTAGCCAGATGTTTGAAATGCATAGAAAACAGAACGATGCAATCTGCAATAACTTTTGGGATATGCATTATCCTGCCACAAAATTTTGTACAGTTTGAGATCATGCAATCGTCCTTCCTTTCTGAAAGTATTATTCATCTGCCTCATTTAGTTTAAAAGTTATTCCTGATCAAAGCGTTTTTCGAAATAGTTGAAAACAAAATGCTATACTGTTCAGGCAACAAGCACTTGACAATTCTGAGATTTTGCTTGAAGAAACTTAATACTTTGCTCTACATGGCTAAGCTTCGCCTTTACTCTATGGCTTTTGGAGAATGTGCACTGTGTAGTTGATTTTAGCTACCCTTTTCGTTGTGCTTATGAAGGGCACAAGCTCTTGAAGCGTTCTGCGGCTTCTTTTTTTCTGGTAAATACACTCTTAAAATATCAGGCACTCATTCTTTTTATAAACATGCAACAAATATAAACTACAAAGTCCACAAAATATAAACAATAATAGCAATAACGCAGCGACGATGGATGGATAAATGGGTGGGCGGGCAGGTGGACGAACGGATGGATGCTGAACCCTTTAAATAAAGCGGTGACTCAAGCCACCTAGCCATAACTTATGAAATTTTACTCTTGTCTTGATTTTAGCCACCAATCAGATAACCTTTGCTTGGTTAGTTCTACTTGCTTAAAACCTAGTTTCCCTTCACCATCTCTAAACTCCAATGCCTTGGATAAATAAGCCCCACTGCTTTCCACTGTATGGCGAAGCCCTTTACAGAAAAGTATCAAGTGTTCAGCCGTTTCCTCCTCCTCTCCGCACGCAATGCACAAAGTGTCTATCTCCTGGTACCTGACTATACGTCTTAGTCCGCAAAACTCCAGTCCTGGCCTCAAACAACAAAGAGCTTCCCCTACAATTATCATAGATATTTTCTTTGACAATTTCCTGTTTAAAGGTCCGGTATGTTCCCAGTGCCGATTTCGTCAGCATCCCTGTTTTCCGCAAAGCTCTGTTTCTTTAACCTTTTTCTTAACCGATAATTGCTGATTTGCCCCCTTACTGCTGTCCAGATATTTGCCTGTCAATTTTCTAGTTCGCTTTCTCCATTGGATGGATGGATGGATGGATGGATGGATACGGCTGAACCCTTTACATCGGGCGGTGGCTCAAGCCACCTAGCCATGTCTTGTGGAATTTTACTCCTGTCTTGCTTTTAGCCAAGAATCAGATAACCTTCGCTTGATTACTTCTAACCTCTTAAAATCCACTTTCCCTTCACTATCCCTAAACCCCAATGCCTTGGGTAAGTCAGCCCCGCTGCTTTCCACTGTAGGTTGAAGCCCTTTACAGAAAAGTATCAAGTGTTCAGCTGTTTCCTCCTCCTCTCCGCACGGAACACACGTGTCTGTCTTGTGGTACCTCCCTCTATATGTCTTAGTCCGCAAAACTTTAGTCCTGGCCTCACACAACAAAGTTTCCCCTACAATTATCATGGATATTTTCTTGGACAATTTCCTGTTTAAAGGTTCGGTATGTTCCCAGTGCCGATTTCGTTAGCATCTCTGTTTTCCACAGAGCTCTCTCTGTTTCTTTTTCTTAACCGATAATTGCTGATTTGCCCCCTTACTGCTGTCCAGGTATTTGTTTGTCAATTTTCTAGTTTGCTTTCTCCATTTCGTGCGAACATTCCTTATATACAAGTATCTGAAAACTTTCCTAGCCCACTGCTTTTCCCCCATTTTTCTCAATCGCTCCTCAAATGCTATCTTACTGCTAGCTTCTCTGCTCTCGAAAGACGCCCATCCCATATCACCCTGTACCCCCTGATTTGGTGTATTGCCATGTGCTTCGAAAGCTAACCTCGCTACTCCCCGTTTAATTTCTAGCCTTGCTTGAACATCTGGCCTTATACACAGGACTGCATTACCGAAGGTCAGGCTAGGAACCATCACCCCTTTCCAGATCCCTCTTACCACTTCATACCTATTGCAATTCCACAGTGGCCTATTTTTCATGACAGCTGCATTCCTATTAGCTTTATTCATTACATATTTTTCATGCTCTGTCAGATACTCGGCACCATTATTTATCCACACCCCAAGATACTTGTACTCACCCACTACTTCTAGCGTGAACTCCTGTATTCTATGCTCGCCGCCCTCATCATTAAATATCATGACTGCAGATGTTTCTTTCCTAAATTTGAAACTTAATCTATTTCCCTCTGTACCACATATAATATTATCAACTTCTGTAAATCTTCCTTGTTGTCAGCCATTAGCACTACATCATCGGCGTATATTAGTCCCGGTAATGACTGTTTAATCCATTCCCCTTGTTTGAAAAAGGAAAGGTTGAAGCCTAGTCCACTCCTCTCTAGCTTGGTCTCCAACCCTTGCAGGTAAAACATGAACAAAAGAGACAAAACATCCTTGCCTAAGTCCCCGCTGTCTCTCTACAGGCCTGGATACATTTTTTTCCATTTTATAAGCACTCTGTTACCTTTATATATATCTCTTAAATGATTAATTACACCATCTTCCACATCCAATGTGTCCAGTATGTCACACAAATACTCTTGAATAACGTCGTAGGCTCCCGTAATATCCAAAAATGCTAGCCATAGAGGCCTGTGTTCCTTTTTAGCAATCGCTATACACTGCGTAAATGAAAACAGATTGTCCTCCAACCTCCTTTCTTTCCGGCACCCATTTTGTAGCTCCCTTAGCACCCCCTCGTTTTCCACCCAAGCCTGCAATCTGTCCTTTATAATCTGCATCACCACCCTGTAAACCACAGATGTCAGTGTTATGGGACAGTAGTTATGTCAGCTTTGTCCCCCTTTCCCTTATATATCATGTTCACTCTAATTGCCATTGATCAGGGACATTTCCATCCACTATCATTTTATTCACTGCCTGTATTAATGTTTGCTCGGATTTTGGTCCTAGCTTCTTTATTAACATAATCGGAATACCATCTGGTCCAGTAGACGTGCCACTAGGAACCTTCTTCCCTGCCCTTTCCCACTCTCTTTGCTCAAGTGAAGTAATTGCAGTAACCGGTCTATCCTTCTTCGATAAATTATGTGCATTTAAATTTTTCTCTTCACGTTTCTATGTGTTTCATTGCTTCATCCCCTTCTAGTCAAATACCCTGATTTGTAACAATAACCTTTGCTCTAGCCTAGTCTTATTACTCATTGTATTTAGATGCTTCCATAATTTTTGAGCTGCTTTTCTATCCTTTTTATTTACTTTTGACATCCATTGGGCACCCTTTCTTACAATTTTCTCATTAATCAAATAGGATGCTTCCCTTCTACTCTCTATGAAGGTATCCCATTTTTTGTCTAATCAACTTCTGGTTCTCCCCTCTTAGAATATCCGCGTTCCTTGAACGCTTCCTGACATTTCTCTATCACCCTCATGACCTCCTCATCCCACCAACTCTTAGGTTTGCGTCTTTTCCCTTTTGGCTTTACTCGCACCTTAGCTAGCTATAGCTCGAGTAATCGAGTTAATTTGGTATAAGTCCATTGTGTTTCACTATTCTCAAAAATTACTTTCTCAATTTGGCTGCTGCTTCCAATTGCTTTTCTGAGTAAAAATTCCCCTTCGATTGTTAATCTCACTTCAATCCTGCATTGCTTTCTCTTCTGAAACTCAACTTGATACATTTGTGGTCACTACCTAGACTTCTGGAACCATGTTTATCTATGCTAATTACTCCTAATTTATTATACATCCTATGTGACATAATCTCCTGGGGGTGCTCTTGGGGTTTGTCAGGAGCAGATCCTTGCATCGGCATGCGGTTGCAGACAACATTGAACTCCGGGAGCATGCTCGGTACTCTTAAATAAAGTGCCATGAATGCGGCATTTGCAAGCGCTTGCTGGAGCACTTTCAGGTACGCAGCGGCTTCAGCGAGCGCACGTTCTGTCCGCGTCCAGATGATCCCAGCAGCCTGCGTCCATGACCACACCGCGCAGACTGGTGGGCGGTATATCGCTTCCGAGCAAAACAGTGCTGCATGGCCATTGTCTGCTGCACTGCTGTGCTCATGAAACAGTAGGTTCATTCTCCAATAAGATAACGTAGCAGTCCTTCTGACCTGCTGTGGGATATTTCGAGCCGTGGATGCCTTCACCATTCGCGAATAATGCTGTGTGACTGAACTTAAATAATGAACTGCATTTTATTTTTTCTTATCCCCTCCCCCCTTTTTTCCTCTTATTGCAGCCCAAATTTAAGACGCTGTATCATGGAGCTCATCTTGAGAGAAGCTGTGAGTCTTTACACTGGAAGTGGTTGACTTGTGCCTGATGTACCTGGCATCCTTACAAGGGCTACAGAACTCATCTTGCTGGCTGTTGTACCATGAAGCACTAGCCTGGCTATGCAGGCAGTAAAGTTGACTGCTTTGCCCTATGCTGCTGTGGTTGGAGACAGGACAGCAAGCGACATGAAGCCTGGATTCCTCACCATGCCTAGTTATAGGTGTGAAAGCTGCACGTTTGTTGGAAAGAACAGAAAACACCTAGCGAACCATGTAGCCTTAAACCACAGCAGCCGCGTGTATAGGTGCAGCCTTTGTGCGTTTGTTACTCGCTACCAGGCCAACTTTTACCGGCACAGACGGAGTATCCACAAGCTTAATAGTGCTAACGTTTGTGAAATGTGCGGCCAGCTGTGTGACAACCAAGATGAGCTTGTGGCGCATACGTCTAATGAACACCCGCAGTTCTTGGATGTGCTGCTGAGGAAGCTGGAAGCCAAGAGAGTGCGCTATGCGAAGTATGCTGCAAAAATGAACATGGAAGATGGAGACACTGCCCGTGCATCTGTTGAAAAAATAGTTGCAAACAACCTTGAGCCAGAATTGGTCACGGGTGATGTTAGTGATCAGATTCACCTGCAAAATGGTGTTCCTGAAGAGCAGAATGAAAGTGTTGAACAGTCAAAAAAGAGGACTAGCGAGAGTTCGCCACCTGTGTCTAACAAAAATGGGCGTACAGAAAGACGAACCTATACCTGTGCTGAATGCGACTTGGTAACCAAATGGCCACGAGAATTTCTCAGCCACAGGAGAGATGTTCATGGGGATCGCATTAGCATTCATGAATGCCCTTTCTGCGAGTATGCTTCCAAATAGCCACAGAACCTAAAAAGGCACTGTAATATTGCCCACAAGGAGGAAATGTATGGTGAAAAGTCATGGCATTCGGTCAAAACGGCATCGCCTGCATCATCACCAGCCCCTTCTGCTGAAATCAGAGTGCACATTCAAGAGAAAGTATTCAAGTGCAGCGGTTGTAACTTAAAGCAGCATGTGCCTTAAAAAGGGACTATTTACAAATGTAAGTATTGCCCATACTATGCGAATGTCAAAGACTTTGTCCCGTCACATGAAACTGCACAAAGAAGAGCAACAGCCAGCCATCGAAGTCCTTCCTCACTTGCTTGTGAAAGCAGATATGAAGAAACATGCTTGTGAGCATTACCCGTACACCTCTGATAATAAAACTCGGTACCTGCACCACAAGCAGTTCCATCGGCCCAACAAGAGCACCCCTTGTTCAGTCGAGGAAAGTAGGACCGTTGAGACGCCAACCGGACAGCTTTATTCCAGCCGGGCAAATGGCGCCACGGTGGTGGTGATGGAAACATTTATTGCCAAATACAGAGGGGGGAAAACCCCTTAACATGGCACGAGGCAACCCTTAGGGGGCTGCCCTTACACGGCAAAGGACAGCCCTTGGAGGGCTATCCACTTGGGGGCGTTGGTAATTATCCAGCGCTGGTCAGCAGCAGCGGAGCTGGCCAGGAGAGTCTCCTAGTATGACTCCGCCGTGGTTGGGGTGGAGGGTCTGGGAAGGTGAGACATGTGATGAGGACATGAAGGAAGTCTCCCGGTTTCCCGCAGAGCTTAGAAAAAGAAAGGAATTGATCGGGGTAGCGGGCATGAAGCAGAATAGGGTAGGGAGCACTTTGGGTCTGGAGTCGGCACCAGAGAAAAAGCCTGGGTTAAGGTTAGGGAGGGAGCCAGCGGTGCGTAAATGTGCCGGGTATCTCGGTAGTAGTTAAGAATATCTTTGAATGGCAGCACGAGCCGAGACGCGTGCCCCGCCGGAGCCTCTGCGAGCGCGCTGCCAAGCCAAGCCACGTAGACAGCATAGCCACTCCATGTGGCTACTGCCTACAACATCTCCCCTGATAGAAAAGCAAACTCTTGGAAGGAATGACGACACGTCCACACCTGGTGTGCCGGTGGGAGGCGTCAACGCCCGTTGTTTGTGAGTTTCCTTGAGAAACTTAAGTCCCAGGGAGAGATTCGTCGTAGGAGGCGTGGGCACAGGTTGTTTGTGAATCTTCTTGAGAAATTGAAGTCCCAGGGAGAGATTTGTCGTATACGACGTGTTGGCTGTTGCTCTCTTCTTCAGCAGGCTTGAGAAAAGGGATAAGATGGGTTCGATTTTGCCGTATAGTGTCGTTCCCAGTGTCAGCTATATATGACCTAGGCTCGCTTGCGGGTGCCACCATCTTCCCTTTTAACTTTAAGTATGTAACCCAGACTTCATCTTCTTCCAGAAGTGTCCGAAGTTGCCGTACGCCATGCCGTCTATTGTAGTCTCTTCGCTGCTGTTCGCGGTATTGGATTTCAAAATTCCGAAGTTTAGTGGCGTCTGGCGAACGGGGAACAAGCCTTCCGGGAGTCAGAGGAATCTTTGTCTGCGACTGCCTCCCCATCAGTAGTTCAGAGGGGCTGTAGCCATTTTGCAATGGAGTGGACATGTAGGACAAGAGGGTCAGGTACGCGCCAGGTCTTGGGTCTTCTTCGTTGAAGTTTTGATGATTTTCACCGCAGCCTCAGCAAGTCCGTTGCTCTGAGGGTATTGTGGGCTTGATGTAACGTGTTTGAACCCGTATTCTTGAGCAAACTTAGCGAAGTTAGAGGACAAGAACTGTGGACCATTATGAGAGACCACCACCTCTGAAATGCCGTGCCGGGCGAAAATTGATTTGCAGTGATTGATCACTGTACTAGATGATAGCTTCTCTAAACGAGTCAGTTCTGGATATATGGAGTAATAATCAGTCACGATTAACCACCAGTGGCTATGAAGAACAGGTCCATTGCAACTCTCTCCCATGGTCTTGAAGGAAACTCGGTGCTTCGAAGGGGCATCTGGACGTCTTGACACATTCTGGACAATGTTTTATTGTGGTAGCGATGTCTTTGGCCACTGTAGGCCACCAAACGGTGTCCTTGGCGCGAGCTTGCATCTTCGTAATGCCGAAGTGGCCGTCGTGCAGAAGACGGAAAATTTCGTTCCTGCACGTGGGTGGGACCACCACCCAGGCTGCGAAGAGTAGCAGATCGTCCTCTACAGTGAGTTGGCCATGATGCTCGTAGAAAGGCCTGACCTCAAGGGGCAAATCCCGTCTGGGCGGCCAGTTTTTCTTGCAGAGTTCTCGGAGATTCAAACACACGCGATCTGATTTTTGGGACTCTCAGCCACTCAAGGCAGTGCTGCTTGATGGGAAGAGTTGTCCTTAAACAGCGGACGAAAGCTTCGACGTCGCCCTCAAGCTCCTCATCCTCATCTTGAGCCTCTGTAGTCAAGGTGTAAGGTCATCAAGACTCTTTGACATAAAGATTGGTACCAGCGGCTTGTGGTCGGTCTCAAGCGTGAAGGACTTGCCAACGAGATAGTTGCTGAACTTTCCGCAAGCCCAAAACAAGGAAACAACCTCTTTCTCTATTTGTGCATAGCGTTTCTCTGTGTCAGCTAGAAGCTGGGAGGCATAAGCAATGACCAAAAACTTGCCACTGGTCTGTTTCGGTTGAACCACCGCCCCCAGTCCATAGGAAGAAGTGTCTGCACTGACTACTGTATCCTTTGCAGGGTCGTACAGCCCTAGCACTGGGAGAGACGAAAGTAGTCGCTTCCACTTGTCAAACGCTTGCTGCTGAAAAATGTCCCAAACAAATTCCTGCTTTTTTGACAGCAAGCGAGCGGTTGAAGCGCGTCATGGAGGTTGGGGACAAAGCGGGCAAGATAGGTTGCCATCCCAAGCACCCTTTGCAGCTCGCTTCTGTTGGTCGGGCTTTTCATCTTTAAGATGGCCTCAATCTTTTTGTCGCCCGGTTTGATTCCTTGCTGGTCAAGCTTGTGACCCAGGAACGTGAGCTGGTCAACGTGACACAGGCACTTGTCCTCGTTTAGCGTGACACCTGCCTCAGTTAGTCGTTGAAGAACGGTGCGGAGTGTCGCGTTGTGCTCTGTTTCATCTGAGCCCCAGATAAGGATGTCGTCCATATGACACACAACTCTCTTGACACCTTCCAGAATTTTTGACATCTGCTTCTTGAAAAACTCGGGAGCAGTTGCGATGCCAAATGGAAGCCTGTTGAAGGAAAACCTCCCGAATGGCATGATGAAAGTAGTAATCTTCTTGCTGCTTTCAATGAGTGATATCTGCCAGAACCCTGAACTGGCATCGAGCTTCGAAAACACCGTGTCTCCATGGAGCAGCCAGAGTGTATGCTCAACAGAGGGAATCGGACGCCACTCTTGTAGGACATGACGGTTGAGCTCGGTGAAGTCGACGCAAATTCTAACATCACCGTTTGGTTTTTGGACTACCACCATTGGTGCACACCATTCAGTCGGCTCATCAAAAGGTGAAATGACTCCAATATTTTCCATTCGCTGCAGTTCAAGCCTTGTTTTCATGTAGAGCAGAATTAGTATGCGGCAAGGGGTGCTCAAAGCAAATGGTTTCGCACCCTTGCACAGGCGAATGTGGTGTTCTCTTAGTAGCTTGCCGAGGCCTTGAAACAACGACGGAAATTCGTCTCTTGGGCTCACCTTCTTTTCGACGGTGCTGATGAAGGTTAGCACCTGCATGTCTCTGATGGCGGGCTTGCCGAGTAAGGGAGTGGGGACATTTTCCAGCATGTAGACGTCTTGGAGCACTTCACGTCCACGGTAGGCGAGCTGAAGATGCGCTATGCCCTTAGCTGCAAGAGGTCTCCCATCAGGACCGTAGAGCTGCTAAAAAGCACACGAGCATGTGGGAGCATGCTGAAAGTCGTAGGTGGGAGAACAGGTTCGTTGGCACCTTTGTCGATCTTGAATTTGACAGGACGGCCTTGCACGAGGATGGTTGTCTCGTATGTCGACGTATCGAAGGACGAGACGGTTCCGAGAAATCCACCTTCGCTGTCGGGTCCTGATGCTTCAACGATGTCAACCCAGCTTGACATGCAGACCGACGCACAGTGGCCCTTTCTGTGGCAGCCCCTGCATACCTGCGTCCATGCTGGGCACAGTGAACGCGGGTGTCGTTCTTTCCCACACCAACGACACAATGTCGGAACGCTGTCAGCTGGACGTGGATGTGGCCTTGATGCAAAGTGCACTCAACCGTCGCTGACATGAGTAGCGTTCGTGGGGTGCCTGACTTGCTGTTGGCCTGATGCAACTTTGTTGATGGTCAGCGTTTCGGAGTGAAGCTCCACTTGCTGCTGACGAACGCTTTTGACCTGTCTGATACTCCCAAGCGCCTTCTGAAGAGTAATATCAGCGTCAATTGCAGTTTCGCTGACAATTTCTGGTCTTGAATGCCGACGACCAGACTGTCTCGAACCAGTTCCTCTCGGAGGGTGCCGTACTCGCAATGGCTGGAAAGTGTGTGAATCGCAGTTACGAAGTCTTTCACGGATTTGCCGTCGGTTTGGACCCTCGTGTTGAAGCATGCCCGTTCAAAAATGACGCTGCGCCGCGGTATGAAGTAGCTGTCGAACTGCTTTAGAACGACTTCTAAGTTCTGAGCGTTCTCACCGGAGAGTTTGAAAGTTCCGAAGACGTCCTCGGCCTGGTCGCCCATCAAGTAAAGGAGCGTGTCAACTTGGTGTGGCCCTGAGGCAGAGCGCGGAAGCCTTGCAGAAATGCTCGAACTGCTTCCTCCATTTTGGCCAGTCAGCAGGAGTCGTGAAGCAGAAGGCCTTAGGCGCTTGAATGACGAAAGACGCCATGTGCTGGCCGCATAGACCAGGCCGTAGATGCTGCTGTGACGTGTGCCACCGTCGATGGGTATCCTAGTGAGAGGACGCAGCCCCGGCTGGGCTTACTAAGGGAATTCCGTTACTTCTGGCGCCATGTTGAGTCGAGGAAAGTTGGACCGTTGAGACGCCAAGCGGACAGCTTTACTCCACCCAAGCGAATGGCGGCACGAGCCGAGACGCGTGCCCCGCCCGAGTCTCTGCGAGCGCGCAGCCAAGCCAAGCCACGCAGACGACCTAGCCACTCCATGTAGCTACTGCCTGCACCATTCCTCACAAATGCACTCATTGCAATTATTACTGTAGCGGGAGCTACACTAGGCTACCAGTCGAGCATTTCGCGGTAAACGCGAGAGGCCAGTTGTGCGCATCCGCCATTACCATGGCAACCGGGGAGGAGCAGTGGGTGCGCCGCGCGCTTCACCTCCTCCGAGATGGCGGAGGAAGCGGCAATAGCCTTAGCTATAGCGAACACGCGTGTTGATATTATATTCAGCGACTCCAAAACAGCCATTCGCAATTTCGTGAGGGGCCGTTTCGCATCTACCTCACTCCGCATCCTTCAAAACACCCCCTTCCGATTAGAGAAGTTGAATTGATCTGGGTCCCGGCCCACTCGTCTAATCCAGGAAACAAGGACGCTCGTGCGCAAGCCCGACGTTTTGTCGAGCGGGCAGTGAGTGCGCCCTCCGACCCGAATTTCACGAGAGACGGGTTGATCTCATTTCATGACATCACCCATCACGTTAGGCTGGAGAGGCATGCATATGCCCCTCCCCACAAATTGTTAACAAAAGCGCAGGAGTTACCTGGCGCTGAATGCAAACACGCTCCCTTCTGAATCTGGCAGTGCTTTCCCTCATGTACCCTGGCCCGTACGACCCAAACTGCCATAAATGTGGTGAAGGGCCACATACGACCACATTCTCTGGAACTGCGCAAATGACCCGCCTCCAGCGGAGTTGATACAGCTCCCTTCTCCCGAGCGGTGGGAGGCCGTGCTGGTCAGATCGGACCCTAACATTCAGGTACGGGCAATCGAGCAGGCCAATGAGGTCGCCGCCAGCCATGCGCTGGCGGCTATCTAGTATGTGTCTCCTGAAAACTGCTCTCGATGCAATAAATGTTTTACAATCCAATCCAGTCGTCACCTCTTTCTTCCGGAGTCCCTCCTTTATCCCTTCCCTTATTGCATGGTTCCGCCAATATGTGAGACAGATACTGCGCCATTTACTTTCCCCAAAAACCAATTTAACCTTATGGCCGCAGTCCACAGTGTCGGTCTCCACGGCAGGCATCGCATAAATCATAGCATAAATCATACCTACCGTTTCGCTGAACGTATCAAAGTGCACCGGTGTGATAATGGAGGGACTGAGAGAAGAAAGGAAGAAAGAGGTGCCATAGTGGAGGGCTTCAGAACAATTTCGGCCATCTGGGGATCTTCAACGTGCACTGACATCGCACAGCACACGGGCACCTTAGCGCTTCACCTCCATTGAAACGCAGCCGCTGCAGTCGGGTTCGAACCTGGGTACTCTGGATCCTGGACCGCAAGGATTGACCTTGTGTATCTGAAAGAAAGCAACCAGTCTAAATACTGTATAGGCAGCATTGAGACAACTGCGTGTTACTTTACCGATCATCGAGCAGTGTTTATCTCTGTCAAAACAATTGAATAAATAAACAATGTGTCTCACCGAATACTTCTTCAATGTTTAACATTTTAGACACAACAACAAACTCGACAACATGCGTAACCGATGGGGAACACAGCTCTCGCTACATATATCCTGGCATAGCTAAGCTAAGCTAAGCCACTGCCAACTTTTTTGTGACATTCTTGCTTCATTTGACTACTGCTGCATTTAAGCTTACAAGAGGATACAGAGAGGAAGGTACGCAGAGAAAAAGGAAGAATGCAGCGGTACCGCAAATTATAAGCACCAGCAACTTGCCAGAGAATTGCCGTCACAGTCAGGTGCTTCGTCACCGCCTGCCTGCTTCGTTTCCTGGTGGTGCCGGGCGTTTCTTTCAGTGAGGCCGTTCCACGTTCATGGGGTTTTTGTCAGGGTTCAGGGTAGCTGTGCTGACTCGGGTGATGTAAGGTTGCCGGTGCACTGTGTGCAGGCATGTCTTTCACCTCCCCGGAGGAGGCTCGGCAGCCTGGTTCACCAGCCTGCCGGCCGAAAGCTTGCCTTTGAATGCATTTCTAAAAAATGCTGCCAATTCAATTCCCATGGCGCTTGTACTGATTGGAGATGGAATTCTCAAAATAAAGAATCCGAAAACAACACAGCATCAACTAAAAAGTCTAACCAGTCACTATCTCGACATCTCTGAAGTGCGACTTTTTGGAAGGCGTGGCATTGTTTGTAAGTCAGCAAACATTGAGTGTATGTTGGATCTGCTCCGGTGTAATACCTTCACTTCTCTGCCGGTTAAAGCCTTCATTCCTGAGCAGCTTGCATGCACTAACGGCATTGTACATGGATTGGACCCGTCATCTTCAAGAAATTTTGGGGGAGTTCCAGGAACCCGGCACGGGAATTATTTCTGTATACCGCTGTTCTCGCAAGATGGCTAGAGTGCATGTTGCAATGGAGTCAGTCATAACTTTTGCTGGTCGCGCATGCCCCTCGGAGTTGAAAATTTGGCCAATTGTCTACCACGTGGACCCGCTGCATCCTTGACCCCTGCAGTGTACCAACTGTTGGAGATTTGGACATAGTGGTAGAACCTGTAAGTCGGCAACCAGATGCCGAGTGTGTGGCGAAGGTCACTCTTCTGACAGCTGCACCGCTGAACAACCAAGCTGTCTTCTATGCAGTAACAGTCACAGCACCGGTGATGCCACTTGTGGAAGTCGGTCACAGGGGCAAAGTTTATTGGAATTAATTGAGCAGAATAGCTGCACACGGGCAGACGCTTATGCACTCCTTAACTGCAAAAAACATTCATATGCCAGCCATGTGCATTCTACTCCTGACCTCGAGGCCACATTGTCTACCTCAATAGTGTCAAGCGTCGAAAAAGCACTCTCAGTTGTGGTCAAGCGCATGCTCAGCAGCTTCACGCAGGCGTTGTCTGATATTGTCGCAAATCAGGCTATTTCTCAACCTCAGCTTGTAGTTCCACCAGCATCAACATCACAGCAAGCCTGTGCTCAAAGTTTCGTTGCCACATCATCACCCAGGGTGCCGTCTCACATGCCGGCTCTCGACAGCGTCCCTGTAAGTCTGTCTCGCAACACTGTTTGCACTAATGATGTAGAAATGGCTTGTCCTACGCAGAAGCGTCATGCTTCAAACTCTCCTTCCAAGTCCTCCGTACCCCAGCTCAAGACCAAAAAAGGGCCTTCTAGAGTGTCTCCCAAGTCAGATATGCTACAAGAGGCTGTTTCAGCCTCTATTCTCGAATAGGCATCATGGCGGGTGTAAAGGTTCTCCAATGGAATTGCCGCTCTATTGCCTCTTCTCTTCCTGATTTAAAAATTCTTCTATCTTCTCATAACCCAGATATTGTACTCTTGCAAGAAACTTGGCTCTCCCATTTTTGAGTCACTTTCTTTAGACAGGTTTCGTGTTTTTCATGCGGAACGCATAAATGGTAGGGGTGGCGGGTTGGTAACCCTGATTTCATCAAAATTGTCATTGGGCATTAATAACTAAAAAAGTAATGCATTCTGATTGCGAGTTTCTAGCCGTAGATCTCACTTTGCCGCACTGCTCTACTGTCACAGTCGCAAACGTGTATTTTCCAAATGGAGTATGCAGAACAGACCACCTAGACAGCTTACTTGCAAACTCTAGCAGGGTAATCATTGCTAGGGACTTCAACTCACATCACGTCGTCTGGGGTTCCTATACTGATTTACATGGACATATGTTATGGGCATGGATGTCAGCAAATGATGTGTGGTGTTGCAATCCTCGGGCCATAACCTTCATCCGCAGACACTCGCGCTCAGTTCTCGATCTGTCCTTGGCAGCAAGAGGAGTAGGTATAGGGGCATGGTCCCCAATCGACTGTAGCACATCTAGTGATCATCTGCCAATTACTTTCACCATATTGGTGAGCCCCCTCCAAGATCACGGTTCCGCCCGAAAATTAGTTAATCTTGCAGCCTACAAATCATCGTTGTGCGCCTCCCTTACATCTGACCCTTGTTCATGTAGGGCCGACAGGGCTCAGCAAGTGTTTTCTTCAGTTTTGAAGGCTATGGAGAACTCCCAGTTTACTGTGCGTTCTGCTATTTGCAATAAATCACCATCCCCATGGTGGAATGACGCTTGTGAGACAGCTTTCCGTCGTAGGAAAGCAGCGTGGAGGACCCTTTCACATAATCAGAGCCCGGAAAATTGGATCAACTACAAATTTTTCTCAGCCTAATTTAAAGGAGCCATAGCAAAGGCAAAGGATGACTACAATCAAAATTTGAACACATATTTGTCAAACCCAAAAAATAGGAAGGCTTTGTACCATTTTATGGAACGGAATCTGAACTCCTCAGCCATGCAGTTAACCAGCTCGGTGGTGCTCTCTCCATACGAGGTGAAAGGTGAGTTAGAGCGAATTGCTCAAGGGCTTGCTTCACATTTTCAGCAGCAGCATAGAGTCCCTCTGTTCGCCCCCTACCCCTGCTCAGACTATGTTGTGGTTGACAAGTCAGACAGTTAACAACTGCAGTTTCTTTAATGCAATCCTCAGCTCCGGTTTGGGATGGTGTTACAGTCGGTATGTTGAAAATCTTAGTGCAAGACTTCACTCAGGACCTCCTCAATTTGTTCAATACATCATTGGAAACTGCATGGTTGCTTCACTCCTCGAAGGTGGCAAAAATAATATTGCTCTTAAAAGATTAAAAGAAAGGCTTCCATATTGATAACATTCGGCCGATAGTTCTAACATCCAATTTGGTAAAGCTCATAGAAAGAATTGTGCACAGCCATCAATGAGCGCATGTTTCAGTAGTGAACGCATTGAGCTCTGCCCAGATTGGCTTTCGCAGCGGATGCTCCATTTGGTCTACCCATATCGATTTAGACAGCAGACTCCGCCTTGCTATGCGCAAGAAAGAAGTATCAGCATTAGTGATGCTTGACATTAATAAAGCGTACGACAGTGTTAAATATTCGATCCTTCTCTCTAAATTGGCATTATTACACCCACCGTACTACATTTATGCATGGATCCACGAATTTTTAACAGAACGGCAGTTCTTTTGCTCTGACGGTTCCTTCACCTCAGACACCTATGCCCAAACCAGAGGCATGCCACAAGGTTCTGTACCTTCGCCACTTCTATTCAACCTGCTGATGTGCGGCATTCCAGTACACCCTGATGTTACAGTATATGTTATGCTGATGTTACAGTATATGTTTATGCAGACGACATAGCCTTCTTTGCTTCTGCAGCAGACGTTCATGCCCTATATCGTTCTCTCCAGGATTACCTCAATGCGCTCGTGGTTTGGCTGGATACATTAAATTTGGTATTAAATGTGCACAAAAGTAGCGTACTGGTTTTTAAAACCAACATGCCTCTATATATATCGCTACATTATCGCTCGGACAGCATACCTCAGGTAGAATCGTTGAGGTATCTAGGCGTCATTCATGATGCCAGTATGGATTGGCGGCCCCACATCAAGACTAACGTTGAGAAAGGTGAGCATGCACTAGGTAGGCTGCTACGAATAATAGGAAATTTGGCATGCACCGGGACATGCTTGTACTTCTCCACAAAGCCTATGTCAGACCTATTTCGGAATTTGGCTGCATACTTTTTTCTGGCTCCTCTAAATATAAGCTTCATTCGTTGCTGCTGTTAGAAAGGTGCGCACCGCGTCTCTGCCTAGGTCTCCCTCAATCAGTTTTCACCGCAGTTCTGCACTTGGAGGCTCGTATTCCCGACCTGAACTCCCGTTTTCTCTCGGGACTTTTTCGCGGGCATCTGAGTCGGCTCCTGGTGTGGCTACACCAATTTTCATCTCGCACCCAGCCCTCTTTCTCACTCCTCATTGGCGAAGGTTCCGCCTACCTCAAGTTGTATTTACTCAGAACCTTTTATCCAACATTGGTGTGGATCTCAATTTTGTATGCAGAGTTGGTTGGGCAGCGTCCTCTGTGGATATTGCTTTTGATTATATTTTCCCACCTAATGCGAAGCATCTGCCTGCAAGGACATTAACTGGACTCCTCTTTGATCACCTTTTCCATTACCCGCAACATACTGTGATTGCTACAGATGCGTCTGGGGCCGACCTGAAGGCAGGGGTAGGTATTTTTTCAGTCTCTCTCGTGGAGCTTTTCAGTTAAGAGTCACAAATTACAAAACCATATTTCTAGCAGAGTTTATGGCTCTTGGGCAGGCCGCTTTGAAAATTCCCACAACTGTTTCTCAGGTGATATTCCTCTCAGATTGTCTCTCTGTTTTGTTGGCGCTGGAGTCCACACGAAATGCTTTTTTGAGACGCTCACGGAAGTTTTTTATTCCTGGATGGGTGAAAGAGGTGCGCTTTGTTTGGATACCAGGCCACTGTGGTATTTTACAAAATGAAGCAGCAGACTTTTTGGCAAAATCAGCTCTAAATGCACCAGTTGCCTGTAGCATCCCTAATCTTGTACTTTTCAGTACGACTCGGTTTCAGCGTTTTCAGTTTATAACTGCCACATACAATGATCCCTTACTCTCTACTGTTGACTACAAACATCTCATGTACCCATGAAGTGCTCGTGCGTGTAAAACCCGGCAGTGTGAGATAGCGATGACACTCATGCAGTGCAGGACTGCCCGTTTAAATCTTTACTTATGTAGATGCGGGTTCAGTCCCACATACCTTTGTGCGGCTTGTGGTGAAGTCGAGACATTGGAGTATTTCCTACTCTCTTGCTGGAGGTTTGCACATCAGAGGAGAGCACACCTAGATATTCCCATTATGAAGTTGAGTCTCACTTTGTCGGTTCCCCTCCTGCTCTTTTTTGGCACGAGTGCCAGGGGTTTTGCATTGCATCAAGTTTGCGAATACTTAGCTTGACACCGGTTTACCCTATTCTATGGGGTCTCCCCACTGAACCCTAGCCAATCCCCCGTCGTGGGTATGTGCCATGTCAACAAAGCAACAACAACAACAACCGGCAACAGCTATTACATGCAGCTTCCTATTTCTTTAATGTAGTACTTAGAAGATCATCAATGCTGCGATTGAAGTAACAACGCATGCTCTGGAAGTGAGTCATCATGAGCAGTTATTTAGTTTATTTTCACTTCAGATATTAATCATGTGCGCAACACAATAAATCGTGACTGACTACGACCGACGCTTCGGCAGCTCAACCGCTCAACAGGCGTCCATATGTAACCCTGCAGCTTTGCTAGCGAGAGTATATTTACTCTCGTTGCGGGGCGTCTGCCAATGAGTGAGCGACAAGTCTTCGACTCCAGCTGAACACTCAAGTGGGGTGGAGTCGGTTTTATTTCTGTGTGTTCTTCGCATATATTCAAGCACCGAAAGGTACTTGCACCCTCCGTAATCACTTCCTTTTCGGCGCGCGGTCGCGGGAGAGCGCGATTCGGAATTCACATCAACATGATTCGGACAAGTATTATTCTGCATATCTTCCCAAGTTTTAGGGGCACTTGCCATGCATTGAAGGGGCCTACTAAGCCTAATTATCGCTTAAATTGGCCACTTACTTCGGTTCAGCTTATGTCTTGCGAGCACTGCAGGCTTTGACGACTGCATCCAAGATCATCCAGTCCCCGTTTTTCATCGATGAGTAGGGCAGTTTACACGCGAATTATCGCGATGTGCTGCTCTTTCAAGAACGCTGATGTGTCTCTACGTACGTAGACGATATTTGCTTTTTAACAGCTTGTAAATAACTATAGATGCTGCGCTTCTTAACCAATAGTGATGTTTCTTGGCATAGTGCACGAAGTTCTCCTGTCACATCACCGTCAGAGTCGTAAACCATGGCGATTCTTTGAAAAAGCAGTCTGATGCAAGATGAGATAGAAGTCGTGGTTACATACGCTGGCAGCTGCGCACAATCTTTTTCTTTTTGGCTCTGCGCTTAGTGATAAGCATTCAGGCTGCGTTGGCATCGCAAACTGAGTGAGCTTTGTGTCTGCTTTTTTTTTCTTTCCTCCTCCGGGCAGTGAACGTGCAGGTCGCGCGCATGCATTCTTTTGTGTTTCGCGGAGGCTAGGCCCATGTTGATTGAAAGGTTCGCAACTCTGAAGCTCCGATCCTGTGCTTCAAGGGCAGTGCATAGAACAGTTAAGCTAAGCCTTCTCATTATGTGCGTTTGTGTTCAGTGCTGTATGTGCAGCGGTGAAACGTCGCTGAGTGTCTGATGTTCGGAATCTTGACCCTTCTATGATTTTTCGCATCTAGTATGCGACCATCAGGAAACTGAAGAGTAAACCAATGCCTATGTCCTTAGCGTGCGCTTAAGTACTACGTCAAGGAAACTCATTCTTTTTTTAGTCAGCCCACAGCAACCTGATGGCCCAGCACCAAAAGATACACAGATCTGCAGATGGGAGGCCACTGGACGGGGTGCCATAAAGTGGTGGAATCCAGACAATGACAACAATGGTGAATGGCACTGCCCACCGCACGTTCAAATGTCGATTCTGTCCCCTGACCAACAAGCGCAGGGCTAATGTGAAGATTCATGAACGCATGCATACTGCATCAAAGGGGGCCGAATTCCAGTGTGTTCTTTGTAGCTACCAATGCAACAAGACGGGTTCTCGCCAGCCACATGAAGCTCCACAAAGCAGATAACCCATCGCTGGACTTGAACCGTAGGAAGCCATTTTTGAAGAGTAAACCAATGCCTATGTCCTTAGCGTGCGCTTAAGTACTACGTCAAGGAAACTCATTCTTTTTTTCGTCAGCCAACAGCAACCTGATGGCCCAGCACCAAAAGATACACAGAGCTGCAGATGGGAGGCCACTGGACGGGGTGCCATATAGTGGTGGAATCCAGACAATGACAACAATGGTGAATGGCACTGCCCATCGTATGTTCAAATGTCGATTCTGTCCCCTGACCAACAAGCGCAGGGCTAATGTGAAGATTCATGAACGCATGCATACTGCATCAAAGGGGGCCAAATTCCAGTGTGTTCTTTGTAGCTACCGATGCAACAACACTGGGGTTCTCGCCAGCCCTATGAAGCTCCACAAAGCAGATAACCCATCGCTGGACTTGAACCGTAGGAAGCCATTTCGTCAAAATCTTAATGCACTGCCTCCCAGGCCAGCAGTTGCCAAAAAGAGTGTTCCTGAGTCAGCAGCTGCACAGAGGTCCAAGATCTCGGCATTAAAGGACAAGCTGAAGACACCATCACGCAAGAAGATATTCAGCAACTTTTGTGACAAATGCCCTGCCATGTTCAAAAGCCACACTGACTTGGACATGCATAAGACGTACCACAATTCTGCTCATCTGTATCCATGTCACCTATGTGACTACAGAGCCAAACACAAGCCTCATCTGCACAAGCACCTTCTTGTCCATACACCAGAATATGCAGAACGCCAAAATGGCTTTACATTAGCTGAGATTCGCAGCCAAGATCGCAGCCAGCAGCCAGAGTCTGCCACCCCTCCTGCTGCTCCAGCTGCTGCTGATCAGATGTTACTTCTGGTGAAAGCCGAGACTCGTGCCTTTGTGGATGCAGGCTCTCAGAGCATGGGAGTCCAGTTGCACCGCTGCATTCACTGCCCTGCAGCTTTTAAGAAAGAAGCAACGCTGGAGTATCACCTAAGTCTGCATGGTAGTGCTGTTGTTGAAGTAGTTGTTGAAGAAAAGCGTGTGTACATCTGCAGCAAATGTCCGTACGCATTCCATCGGTGTGAGACTGTTGTGAATCATCTTCAGCGCCACGGTACTTCAGGACTGTGCTGTACTTTTTGCGATTACCGGACAGTACACATTTTCAGCCAATGCATCACTACAAGCCTCAGGCTTATATGAAATGTGATTCGTTGGAGATTTGGAGTACTGCCAGTGATGGCACCAGGACACTGGTGTTACGAGATGATGGAGATGAAAAGTATTTCCCTGAACTTGATGACTGTGATGATGCCGGTGAGGATGACACATTATCGAGCCCTGCTTCCACACCAGCCTCCTCTGGATCATGTTCAGCTTCAACGGCTTCCAGCTCTCCTCAGCTACAATTGAACAATAAAGATCTCGAGCCTGCAGTTTTGAAGCCTGTCAAGCATGAGACAGATGATGTGGTTCTAGCAAGCAAGGAAATGCTCGAAGAATTGGTGAGCAATGTTGTGCTCAACGATGAAAAAGAAATGCCTCCTGGTTGCAAGACGCAAGTAGTCAATATTGTAGCTTTAGATGGCACCAAGCAGTTGAATGAGGTTGGAGGAGAAGTTGCACAAGCAGAGCACAAGTCTGAAAGTGAAACTGACTTTAAAGATGATGGGAAGAGTGCACAGGATTTCTTCAATTGTATTTGCAATCCTGATTTCATAGAGTACGAAGACCTGGAAGACGAGAAGGATGTGTACTGTGGAATACTCAGTGAAGATCCAGATGTTGCTGATGAAGTTGAATGTGAAACTAGAGGATTCGATGGAGCCTGAAACACTTGCAGCAGATGCTGATCCCATGATGAAGGCTCTCAATAAGCACGCTGAGCGTACTGAATTTGGATATCACTGAAACAGCTGATTGTGAAATGTTTGCAGAGTGCAAGGACATGCTTCTGTACAGTGTACTGTGTGAAAGTGAACATGACCTTGAAAGTAAAAGTGACCTTTCCAACAACAATAGTTTTCCATTTTCTGCTATGTGAATCAATCGTGTACCCATTTCAAATGCATTACTGTTCAAAGTAGACCTCAATATGTGATCTATTCAGGAACTTTGAAAGCGAACAAACTAGTGATATAGAAGGCAGAATTTACAATAGGTGTCAAGATGGATTTATTATGTAATACCCATTTCTTATTGTTTTTAGATTCAAAGTGCTTCTTTACAGCATCATTTCATAGTTATTCAATGTGCCACATCTCTCCCATATGTGAACAAGCTGAATCGTTTTTTTTTCTATTTATCTTCATAAAATAGTTTAAAAGCACTGTGCTGTACAACGGCTTAGAATACCAAAATTGTCAACAATACGTATTGACTGCAGACCTTCTGCCTCTTGAACTTGCAAGTTTTTTTCTAGTCAAGTTGAGCATATCTGGTATGTAGTAACAGGACTATGACATGAAACTTGTGGTTGTGGGTTAATGTGTGCATTTGGTGCAGAGTGTGTACATTTTAATATGCAGTTTGTACCCGAAGCATTCTGAATCTGCCCTTTCCTGTTTTCTTTATTTAATCACCCTTATTTTGCTGTAGTGTTGACTGTAACAGCTGCCTGCCTTTATATGTTGGTATTACAGGTTCATCATCATGCATGCACTGTATGTATAATTATTGGTGGCTTTGTGTGCACTGTGAGTGCATGGGTATGTGTAGCAGCGTTTCAAGTGAAAGATGGGCCACTTTTAGTCAACAGTTGTTGATTTATTACCTCACTTTGTGCTTGCATCTAACAGCATGAAAAACATAAACAGAGCAGCATAATTGCATAAGATGTTACAAGTGCTGCTGAACTTTAGTTTGGTGGCAGAAAGGACCTTGCCGCTTTCAAGGGCTCAATATTTTGTGAAGCTGGATCAAATTTTTTTGTGAAGACCAAAAGCCTTGTAGACAAACTGTCATGACTGTGTGTTTCACAACTGACAAAAAAGGTATCTTATTTCATTTTGTCACTTTGTGCAAAATATTGTAGCTTGGTACATAGGCAGCTTGCAAAGTGCATGCATTGATGCCATGTCCTTGTGTGCTTGGTCAGTTTACTGCGCTTCTGCCAACCCTGCTACTGTTGCTGCTGGTAGTGCCACATGCTTCTTAGAGGAGGATGTGCAGTTAACTGTGCAATGCTTTTCACTACCTGAGCTGGCCACAGGCATGCAGTTTCAATAGTGTGCATTCATTTATATGCATGAACAGGTGCTCGCAGCAATTTTTCAAGGCTTGAATTCTGCAAGAAAGCTGAACTTCCTGGTACCAAAAATACATAGCAAGGATGCAAAGGGTGCTGTCTGCACTTGAGTGTGCAACCCGAGTAATGCACCTCTTAGCTACAGGATGTGTAACTAGGCTAAGCTTTCCAAATATTCCTCAAAACAGTGAGCATGGTAGAATATCCGCCACCATTCTCTTGCAGACAGATTTTACCACCAGTACTAATCTCAATCTATTTCCTGAATTTCATGCCTTACGCATTTCTTCAAATTGGAAAATTTTACAATTCCTCAGATAGTAGCTTCATAAACTTGTTTTATTTAGGGTTTCTAACAATTTTGAAGGTTTGTAACAAAGTTTGTACATGTGCAAAAAATTGACTACCGGTCTTTTCCTTTCGAAAACTGAAAAATTATGCTTTCTTGAGGCCTGGGTATACTATTGAGGTGGAAAAATTGCGGTTTTGAATCTGAATGACGAATTGCTCTTGAAAAGCATAAAAGATGCTATCAGGTTTCACTATGGGTAAAACACTACATAGTTCCTGGGGTGCCAGTGCATCTAGTTGCCAGAAGTAGGTGTGAGCATGAAATGCTTTGCAGTTCTTAACTTTACGCCACAATGATGCTGTGCTAAAGAGACTACACCGTGATAGTTTAGCATCACCTGGCGCTGTGCTAATGTACCATATCATTAGTATACTACAAGAACTTCCACGCCTATGCAGCTCAGTGGCTTTTGAGATATCAAGGTGACCAGATGCAGCTCGGTGTCTCAAAAGCCCATATAAGTAGTGCGGCTTCTGCCTTAAAATAGGCCACTGAACACAAAAGTGTTTGACAAGTTCATGGACAGTTTGGTTGAAATTCCATGCTTATTGAAAAGTGCATGACCTGGAAACAAGGATGTGTTAATATGTGTACAAATTATGATTACCAAAATATTTTCAAAACGATTGATTGAAGTTGACTGAACATTTGCTTGGACATGTAAATGTAAAATACAAATGTGCTTTGTCATTCAAGCATGCATGGGACTATGCAGGGACTATGCTTAAGCCTGAGAACAGTCTTGAGTAGTTGAAGAAAAGCTGGTTGAAAGTGACAGCTGCATCTATGTGACCGCTTGTATTTTGAACCGAAAGCTTCACTACGCTAGGTAAAGCCACTCTTCACTTGTCGCTAAATTTGACCGCTAAATTTGAGCTAGAGGTCATGCTTTTGCGAGGTTGAGGTGTCCACCGAGATGTCAAGATCTGAGAGCTAATCTGCCCTTTCTTTTCGTCAAAAATGTTTCCTTCCCTCAAAACACATGCCTTCGCATTCTTCCACGTAAGCAGACTAAATTGCCCTCAGTTGCGTTTCGGCTCCATTGAAAGGCGGCCGCCGCGGTCGGGTTCGAACTGGGGTACTCCAGCTCAGTAGACGAGAACCTTAAACACTGAGCCACCGTGGTGGGTACCAACCCAGTGAGCGAAATGCATTCAACGTTACAGACGCCAAGCCACTGCCACCTTCCAGGGTGGCAGGGTGGACATGCTGCCTATCCTAGTGTGCGGAACACACTCAACGTTACAGACGCCAAGCCGCGTCTGCTTGCCTGATATACTACAGCTTTCGCTCTCTAACCAGGTTCAGCAGTAGTTAAACTGCACCTAATTTTTTTGGTAGCAAAAGTTTACAACACATGTACACAAGAATGGGAACTTGGGGCCAGTTGCACAGTGAGATGGTTGCCAATTAAAGAGGAAACTCTGTAGTTACTTTGAACCACCCTTCTACTGAATCAGTGGATGTTAAAAGCCTCCTCGAGAATGAAAGTATGTTTTCAGTGCCTAAATTACATCGATGCTAGCACTAACTGGAAAGGCGCGACTCTGTGCCCAGGATAGATGCAGCTACTAGACTGCAACTTCTAGATAAGGTTAGAAATACAACCTTTCCCCGTAAGGTTTCGAGACTGCTTTATTTTCTTCTCTAGAAATGATTCCTCAAAACAAATGTTGGTGCATATGTGTAGCGCTGTCTTTTCAGGCTAACCTGAGATATTTATGTAAATTACTATGGCAGCGGCTAGATGGCACTACATGTAGAAAAATACGTTGTCACTAGTCGCCTACGCGTTCTACTGTGAGTGAATGTGGAGAGATGGACGTCCACCTTGAACAGCGTGTAAGCATAAATTTCTGTGTGAAGCTTGGCATGACAGCCACAAAGACGTATGAGCTCCTTCGTGACGCTTAGAGCAACGAGACATTATCAAGAGCGCTAGTTTTCGAGAGGCACAAGAGGTTCGTTTCGGGGAGAACGTCGCTGGAAGACGACATAAGACAGGGGCGCCCTTCAACCTCACGGAATGAAAACAACGTGGCTCAGATCAGAAAAATTGTACAGCAAGACTGCATCATTACAGTCCGCATGCTATCAGATGCTCTCGACATTAGTAAGACAACATGTCACCAAATTTTGAGTGAGAACTTGGGGAAACGAAGGCTGAATGCCAGACTTGTGCCGCACTCCCTCACACAGGACAAGAAAGACACGCAGGCATCAGTGAGCGCTGATTTGCTCTCCGAGGCAGAGAAGGATGCTGCATTCATCAACAGCGTCATTGCTGAAGGCGAAACATGGTGTTTTCAATACAATTCTCAAAGAGGCAGTGTCGGCAGCCCACAAGCTCTCCGGCGTCGAGAAAGGTGCGGCGACAGAAGACCAAAACAAAGAAAATGCTGATAGTTTTTTCGATGCCAGAGGTCTCATACAGCACGAGTCGTCCCATAAGGGCAGACGGTGAATCAGGAGTTTTATATCCGCGTGCTCCAACACATACATGATGCACTGCGACACTGTTGCCCTGACTTATGGGCACCTGGACAATTTAGCCTTCTGCACAATAATGCAAGTCCGCACACTGCTCTCAGCATGGCTAAATTTCTCGCCAAGCACAGCATTATTGTAATTCCCCATCCGGCATGCTCGCCCATGCAATTTTTTTCCTGTATCCTCGTGTGAAGAGAGCCCTAAATGGTCGCTGGATGGGAAGCGTGCAGGCTACTCAAGACGCCACGACAAAGGAGCTGATAGCCCTGCCAAAAGAAGCGTTCTCCAACTATTTCTAAGACCTCAAGAAGCGTTGGAAGCTGTGTATAGACTGTAAGGGAGACTATTCCAAGGGGGTGCTACACAAATGATTTCAATGTTAAATGCATTTTTCTTAATAGACTCAGTCTTGGAATTTTACAGACAAAGGTTGTACATACATCCTAAGAACCATGATAAGAAACAAGAATTTTACTACAGATAAAAAAAAAGCCAAAGTCCACTTATAAATGAAAGGGGCCATTCTGGATGGCCTCCTTCAAGGTAATGTTGCAGATCTGCAACTTGTCACCGCAACGGTGGCCGAGTGGTGGAGCATCCACCTCGCATGCGGGAGGTGCAGGGTTCGATTCCCAGTGCCGCTGGGTACCCGCCAGTGATACAATGGGTACAAGCTTTTTCCTGGTCTGGTGCTCGGCTTATTTAGGATGAAATGCTTGGGAAATGGGTCTTTGACCTCAGCTTGAGAAGTCGAAAATATCTTTTGCCATGGCGCTCTTTGGCCATAGATGCCCTTGCGCCATAATATTCCGTAATCATTATCAGCAACTTGCCCACAGTCGTTTTACAACTCTAGAACGAAGTGGCAGATGCCCCTCAAGCGAGGCTCTCCAGCCAATGGTGTCGACTGATTTTCATGACCCCGCAGTTAATCTGATTAAGCCGTGGTTAATCAATCCCCTTTCATCTGCCACCCCCTCTGTCTCCCTAGCATGTCCAAGGTGATAAAACAATGTCATGAGAATCGGTCCGTGCCATCGGCTGGAGGGCCTCCTCTGAGGGGCGCTTCCCGCATTGTTCTCGAGTTTTATCCAACTATTACTATTATTATCCACCTACAGTGGACTGTTTTTGCACACTTATTTTTGATAACCTCAAATTGTTTTTACAATGGTTAGCCCCAGCGTCTAACCTAACCCACACTGAGCCAATATGGGTAATGGGAGAGGAGTTGGACCCAATGTCATTATTGTAGAACTGCCCATGAACATGAGACGACAGTTAACGTGCACAGTATGTACTCGACACAGCCATAAATATCTTGATCAAAAGGTACTTTCCTGTGTTATGCAGGGATTGTACAAATTGGTTAATAAGTTATAATTGATTACGAGGAAAGAAAGTGCATTAACTGGTTCACTCAGGGTGAGGACCAAAACTGCACTTAGGGAAGGGAATGAGGAGGGAGAGAAAGCCACTTCTGCATTAATTTTCCCCTGGGGGAAAAACGTTTACGGTTTACTGCGCTGAAGGTCATGGGGGGGTCACTTCATTTATTCATGCTCTGCAGCTACGCATCCTGTGTAAAAGGATGAAGATATGAGCCAGATTTTATTGCAAGGCCTAAGAAGGACTACCTCACAGAAAAATTTGTCCTATGGCCTCATCCTGTGGCCCGGTATTTGTGGCTGCACAGCTTGAATAAATGATGAGATCCACCGGTGTCCACGACGCTGTGAACCTGTTAATGTGGGCTGACATTGCAATTCACAAATTGTTTAGAAAGCTGAGGAAAAGGCTGTGCATGCAATTTTTAACCCGCGGCCACAATTTAATTACTTGATAAGGCAAAGTGGTCTGCTGCTAGAATACTGAGAAACATTGAAATCATATATTGGCTGCCATCAGCTAGCCAATTTCATGTAAAATGTTTCCCTAATTTCAAGGCCACATAAGGTTTCTTTA
The DNA here is from genome assembly GCF_052857255.1 of Amblyomma americanum. Taxonomy (NCBI): domain Eukaryota; kingdom Metazoa; phylum Arthropoda; class Arachnida; order Ixodida; family Ixodidae; genus Amblyomma; species Amblyomma americanum. The sequence continues at coordinate 146,869,721 of NC_135497.1, forward strand.
CATAACTGTCCAGCCATATCACACAAAATTGCCAATATATTGCAGTGGTACCAATAATTGCAAGAAGTAATAAATTCACATCTTTTATGATTCAATTATGTCTTGAAATGAACTTACTAACATGTACAGCACTTAATGTTGTATGGAGGCAAAATTCTAGACGCTCGTGTACTGTGCGATGTCAGTGCACGTTAAAGAACCTCAGGTGGTTGAAATTTCCAGAGCCCTTCACTACGGCATCCCTCATAAACGCCCATAAGCCAAACCAAACAATGTTGCTATTTAAAGCATGCCTTCCATGACCATTTCCTGGATTTAGTGTCTGCAACATTGTTTTGTTGATTGTATACCCTGATCCTTGTCTTATTCATTCCAGAAATCAGTGTGAATACCCTGTAATAGTCTGGTTACAAGACTGTAGAAATTGCAAATAAAATAAGAAGTGTTGTCATCATTCCTTTAAACTTAAATAACCCTCTGTGCGTCAAAGCTGTTTGGAACATCAGGAAACTAGCGCATGCTTAAGACAGTCAATTTAACAAAAGAACAAGCTTTGCAGCAAGAACCATAAGCACATGACACATTGTGTGAAAGGACAGAATGAGGTTATCATGGCAGTGTCATTTCGAAAATAAATGTAATGTGGTAGTGCTTTTTTTGAAGTGCATTTCTGCGATTTCAGCAGAAGCAAGATGCAGAGAAGACAAGAGCAATGAAACTTCAAGCTGCTACAGCTTGCTGATATACAACATTTTAAATAGCTTTGGGGGAGACTTTTGCATAGTGCCTACCTAGAATACTGTAGAACTCCACTGTTATGTTTCTTGTTGCTTTATTTTATCACTTCTGTTGTGCAGCCAGGCTTTGTCTAGCTGCAGTATTCACAGACTTCCATGAAGTGACATTTCTGTTCCTTTGTCATTCATCATTACAACTTAGTATTTTTTATTTTTTGTAACATGCAGGTCTTGAAAATACACTTGCATACAAGGAAAGTTGCAAAGGTCCATTCACTCTGATGCTAAGAATATTATGGCTCATTTATCAGTGTTTCTGAACCAATATTCTAGCAGCTTGTTCCCGAATTTTGTAGGTTTGTAGTTGATCACACAAACATGATGCTAGTGTTGCTACTGTGCAGTTTCCTGATGGCAATGAACATGTGGTCATGCTTTACTATTTGCCATGAGGCTTTTGAGTTCTGAAAGCATTATGAAGCTGCATGCTGTCTTAGTGATGAAGCACCAGCTCGAAGAACTACTGACAGGTGGTTTGCCAAGTCAGAGATTACCTCTGACGATTGAAGAAGACCTCGGAGACTGACGATTGTAAACATCAAGCTTTGTTTGAAGCAGTTACCCGGGTCAAGAAAACTGCAATAAACACCCACAAAGCAGCCCCAAAAGGCTTAAAAAAATAATCATGATAACAAAAAGAGGCCTCTATTTAGTCTGCGCCACAGAACTTGAGTACACGAAAAAGTCTTCTCACTGCAGCAAGAATGTTGGTTGGTTGGTTAATGGGATTTAATGTCCCAAAGCGACTCAGGCTATGAGGGACACCATAATTCCGATAATTTTGACCACCTGGGGCTCTTCAACTTGCACCGACACCACACAGTACATGTGCCTCTATCATTTTACCTCCATCAAAGTGCGTCTGCATCAGCTGGAATCGAACCCTCGTTTTTAGGGTCTGCAGCCGAGCGTCATAAGCAGCGGGCCACCGTAGTGGCTGCAGAGAGAAGGCGTTTGATGGAGGAAGAGAAGGATGCTTGAATGCAATTTGCAAAGAACTCCCTCAAAAAGTTGTTAAAAGTCACCAAATTTCATAGAGCATTGTAACTGGTGACGAAGAATTCTTCACACTTGACCAAAAAAGGCCAAAGCACACGGTATGTTTTGTTAAAATAGTCATAACTGCAAAAAACGCATGAAGGGTAAAGTTCCCGAGTAAGGGGATATTGGCTATTTTATGCTTCAGCTTGAATTAAATTGTGACCACAATTCCACTTCAAGAATGACAAAACCATCACAGTCAACGTTTATGCCACAAAAAGCATTGGAGGTTTTTTAGCAGCTGATAGGCCATTTGAAAACAAAGTACAGTCAATGGCTCTCACCATGACAGCATGCTTCCCCATTGTTACATCGCCAACTACTCAGCCACAGGCAAGCAGACGCAGACACAGCTAGCGGGTAATCAACGTTTATTCTGGCAGCGCAGGCCAATATTTAAGCATAGGTAGAGAGAGGGGTCAAGAGGGAGAGAAGAGCAGAAACCGGCTATCGCTCGAGCCATCGACATAAACACAAAAGAAGGAATGGGGGGGGGGGGGCGACGTGAAAGATGTGCTGTTCGCAACACTTCTCTCTTCTTAAAAATGAAACCGCTGCACTGGCTTGCGTTTCCCGGTAGATCGCCGTAGCACTTGTCCTGGGTTGCCACTTTTGCAGGTAAGGACTGTGGCACAGTTGTCACCAGACTCTTGTGGGGGCTCATGATAACGACCTCGGTCCGAACCCCGCATGCTGGATCCGGCAAAGAAACGAAAGCGCGAATCGAAATAGCAGCTAAGCATGATAAGGGTTGCAGAGGGCTACAACCTGTGGCTTGTAACTAGGCCGTGTACATCACAGTTCTAACCGAAAAACACCAAAACAACCGCCAGAATAAAAAAAAATGGCTGGCGGTTTAGCACTGAATGGAATATTGCGCAAAAGCACGGATTTTTGCTGGTGGACACCACCACCACCACCACTTAATTCAATGCGAGATTGAGGTAACCGCAGAACCGAGGAGCCAGTTTGCGCCTTTCCTTTCCTGAAAATCAATGGAGTCTAAACCTTTCGCTGGTGTTGAGAAAAGGAAAAGCGCATACTGCCACAATTTGTAAGTGGACGCCGCCGCCTACTCACAAGGTGACTGAGGTGTCCGCTGGCCCAGTTACACTTTCTACTCAGAAACATCACAATGACATCGCTGAAACACGGGAGTGCGGCTAGAAGTACTCGTTCAAAGAGCTGACTTGGTCGCTGAGGGGCATAAGCTCTTGGCCATCCGGCGGAGTTTACCTACTGCGTTATGAAGGGCTCCGCCCCTCGCACTCAGCTAATAGTTTGTCTGTCCGTTTCGGACTAAAGAAAAGTTTGGAACAGGTTAAAAGAGAAAAGTACCGGTTTTTGCACATTGAATCTAGCTCACAGCCATTTTCACCAAGTATAACTTCTTTACTCATTTCCTTTTAAAAGCGTAGAAATGCTGAAGAGGCACACAGAACAGTACCACCGGTATTTGAAACTCGCCTCGATGAGGTCTCTGCAAGGCTGTGCCCTCCTTCAGAAAGGACTGTGTAAATTGCGAAGCATCTAGTAAGAGCAGGGATCGAACTTGATTCCAGCAGTTTTTTGTCAGCAGCGAACTTATTGGTCGATGCTGTTGAGATTGCACTTCCCATCGCTGCCACCAGTTGGCCGGAGCGTGGTCGGGCCGGAGAAGGGACGAGGAAGATCGGAGACATGGTTACGTGGTTATAAAGAAAACTTTACTCAACTACTTACTTTATGTAAAGTACGGTGCAACGAGAGGGTCTCTCAGTAAAAGGGAGCGTCTTAGCAAACGGGAGTCTCGATGAGAGGGAGCTTCTCGGCCGCACTCGCTGCCGAGTTTTATAGGGTTTTCCTTCCCTGAAATCCCTAGATGGAGGCCACTGGTCTGCCGAGAAAGGCGTGTCCTGAAAAGTTCACTGTGACACTGATCACTCACTCTCTCATTAAGGATACATCCCCATCACGTGTTGAGCTTGAGGGTGAAGAGGATGCCATCTATGTCGCGCATACACCAGAAAATCCGCGAGTGGTGTTTCCATGGTCTGCAGGTGGTCGCACGTGTGGCCTGCACTTTTCTTCAGCGTAAGGCCACAAGTCCAAGGACAAGGCAACGTGCAAGGGCACAAGGGCACACGGCACGCTTGCCGGAAACTGCTCCTATAACGACGAATGGTGTGGCCAAACACGGTGAATGGACCCAGCTGATACCCGGGTCCTCTCTTGAAGATTCATTACGGCTGGCTTTGGCAACTATCTTCGTCATGCAGATGAGGGTGCACTGGCAGAGCTGCGCTGGCTGCTTTCAGGGGAGGCTTGCTGTCGCCGCTGCCGTGGTTACGCCAGACGAGAGTCCGCGTTTTAATCCACTTTGGCTGGAGGGAATCCCGGGCATTACAATGCGTGAATCCATTTTTTTTAGTATACTATACGGCGGAAAAAAAACGGATTCGGCTGAGATCATGAGCAAAAGGATTGGCCATCTCAGCGGAGAATACTGGATCACGGCGTTCACGAAGAGTTGCCAGGATTTACGGCATAAGCTTGACGCTCTCTATCATTTATTAGGTCTTGAGGAAAAGATCCTCCCCACAATGAGCGTCGCATGATGGTATTTCCTATAGGCTCTCACCGATGTTGATATTCAGCGCTCTACTTTGCCTTTTTTCAAGAGTACTAACGCCATCACAGAGAAGAGCCAAAAGCAGAAAGCACTTGTCTAAACCGTAAAATATTCTTAAAAACTTCTGAAAATGTCCCTGCTATACGAGACATTTGCCGTGTTACTTGAAGCTATGAAGACACTTCGGTCAGAGAACTTCGTATATGCGAGATGCATCGTCTCCTTGGTATGAAACTTGTCGTCCTGCTAAAGGAGTGGAATCGGGCACCAGCAGCAGGCCACTGAAGCGTTGACAGCCCAATGAACATGGTAGATGCAGGCTTAACAATGTAGCTCACAGGATTTTAAAGCCTCTATAGAAGATAGAAAAAGTCCAAAAACGAAACGTACCTAGCTGTCACCATCACCGGCCGATTTCGCAAGTAGTAAATGCGTCCGTGGACACCGATATCTTTCCTCGCGGTTCCCAGGGGATATAAGCTATACCACCATTCACTTCAAAACGGTGGCTACCCGTCTTCTTCAGCAAGGACGCTACATGGTTGATTCGACTGGCATATTTGCATCTTTTGCTGCCGGACAAATGTGAACAGGGCCAGAGAATCAATTTTTACTAAGAATAATAGCAGGGCAGAGTTGCCCTCGATGTCCTATTAAGAAAAAGGAACACCCACTATGACTGTTCACAGGACCCTTACATCGACGTTGAAATAGTTTACCCTGCTGAAAAATGGAGCTACCAGAGGCATTGGCGCACTACGAATAGACCTACAAACTCGGTACAGCGGGGCTCATGCAGCCTGAAGAAGTTTCAGTCGGAGGTCCAAACCGCCATAAAGGGCCCACGCTGCTGTCATGGCTTCTTTGTTTTGGAAACTGCAAGCATGCGACTAGCCTGCACTGTCCCAAGCATCTTTTAATATCTCGAATAATATATGCTGAATGCGCGTTTCCTAAGCTCGAAGCTGTCAGCACAAGCATGCAACAAATTTAGGTCAGCAAGGTCAACAACCCTACTGCAACTACTACTGCTGCTATTACTACTACTACTACTACTACTACTACTATTAAGAGTGCAGTGTGTACGCACCAATGAGGAAAAAAATTGCTCTTCGCTTCTATAGCCCCTTTTGTAAATGTTGGGAATTTTTTGTTTTGTTGATAACCATCGCTTTTAGTGTTTGCACTATACAACTAGCCAAAGAGCATAGTTCCCCCCCACCCCCGCCCCCAGAAAAATAAAATGCCTGAAAACATACATCACAAAGTCCACACCCTACTTGTACTTGTAATGGAAGTTGTGGAACACACAGTGGTTTAGAGGGGTATTTTTCTCACTTGGTCCCCAGCCTCCCAAAGAAAGGCCAGAATGGACTGTGCTTGTCTTTAGCAGAAGTTGCCGAGGGGCATGGCATGCCTCCTTGGCAGATTTATTCGAGTGATCCTCCCTGCCACATGGTTTTCACGTGGGCGCCGGAGGACCCGCGGTAGTGAGGGATGATTGGCGTGCATTTGTACTGCACCGTTGAGCCTTGACAGTGCAAATGGATGCATGGGGAACGAAAAGCCACAATCTCGACAGCCTGGAACCCTCGCCTAAACGGACCCGTAAGGCACGAAGGATACCCTGGGTATGGTCCCTACCCTGAGAAGCCTGGGAAGCGCAAAGAAGCCAAAGAGCGAGCCTTACGAATTGCTTTCAAACTTTGTTCCCTGATTGGTGGACACCGAGCGATGGAGAGAAACCCTGCCTAGCAATCGCAGGAGTGAGGCTTAGACAAGACAGGGAAGGAAAACCCGGGAAGCCACCAAGTCGGCAGCCGGTGGAAACGCTCGAGATGCGGCAAAGATGCAGGCGAGATGATGCTGCTCCCGCCCGGCTTGCTGATCGATCCCCAGTGCGTTGGCGACACTCCAGGCGTTAACAATTAACCATTAACTACGTTAGTTCATGGCAGTTTACCCTTAAATTTGATTAGATTTAGCTTTTAATGCAGACGTCAACTATCAGTTGGCAATTAATTTCGTGGGTTAATGGAAGTGTACCGTAGGTATGGTTAGGGTTTGGTTTAAGGCTAGGTTTGGGCTCTGTTAACATGCTGCAAAGCTTCATTGCAGCGAGTTTTAGTCCAGAGTTACAAAAGAAAGTGGTAGGCTGTTTTCCGGATCAGTCCGAAATTGGCGAGCTTTCTCTCCTGCAGGACTATCAAAGCCTCCCTCAATGTAGCCGTATGACACGGTCACCCGCGTTGGGCGAGCCAGCCACCACACACCTCTCATTTCTCCAGTCTCTAATCATTATGATCTCGCTCGTCTATGCTCCGATTCATACAAGTGCAACGGCGTGAAAGGTATGGAAATCGTCCGCATTAAAAATAGAAGGAAGCGTGTTAGTCTGTGCTCGTTTTGTGGCCAGGAGGGTTAAGGCACGACAAAGTGACTGAGTAGTCAGTAATGACAGTGCATTTAAACGAGCTCATGATCAACATTTCATGAAATAGGCCTACAGGCAAAGCATTTATTTTTCGGACAGCACAAGGAACGCACTATATTTTGGTCGCGGATGTAGGCAGCGCAAACAAAAACTCCACGGGTGCTTCCTGTGCGTACACGCCCAGAGCCGGCGCTCTTGGTGTACGCTAGAACCGGTCTGCACATGCGCAGGAGACGCCAGCGAACTTCAGCGAGTGCTAGATATGGGCGCCAGCGTATGCGTCGGAAGCAAGGTCCGGTTTACAACAATCGGAGGATGGCGGGGCTCTAGGCGATTCCTCATGGCTTGAAGCTACTTCAGGTTCCCCGAACTCTTTTCACGGTTTGAGTTGTCCCTTCAGTGCCTCCCCAACCCCTTTCTTTCATGGCCTGAAATTCTTTCCGTCGCTCAAGAGGGGGAGGGAGCCAGCCCCAGGAACATAAAGATGCATGCCCCTTTTCGACGGCCGGGAAGCACCCTTGGAAAACGGAGTTCCATCTGTCTGGGGGCCGCGCAGAGTTTCCGACTGCACCCATGCAATGTAATACCCCTGTCACACGGCCAGTTCCAATGACGATCGAGTCGAGAGCCTTCGAAATTCTCAATCGCCATCGAACTCGAAGGAGTTGTGTCGCTGCTACATGCCAAATCTCAATGGTCATTGAAATGGTTCTCGTGTCTTACGCCAAGCTTGTGTGGCGCCACAATCGCAACTTAGTATTTTGCAAAAATAACAAAAATATTTGATAACTGTATGCTAAATGCTTAAATACATGCATACACACGTCGTTTAAAACCCTTTTAACTGCACGTACACGACGGACAGATCCAGACGCTGCTGTACTCACTCTAATACGAGACGAGCCAAAACCAAGCCAGTCCAACTGTGTCGGTACAGTGAACTAGAATAGGGGTAGTGTGCTCAGTGGCCGGGCTGGAGTGAACCCGCCGCTGTCGCAAAATGGCGGCGGCGCTGCTGTCGTGTTCACTGTAGGAGGGCAGGGAAAGCAGTCCATGAGTATACGAGATAAAATGCCGTGTTACTGCCAAAAGATCGTGCCTTCGCGGACTAAACTAGTTTGCATCATGTGCGTTGTTCAAAATTAGCGGATGAAGGGTTAACAATATCATTCGCGCGAAGGCAGGGCAGAGAAAAGCGCGTGGATTGCAGGTGCACAGCGGCCGCTACTTTGTGATTCCAAGAACTCATCAGCTGAAACTGTGGACCCGACACTCCGCATCGTCCAATCAACGCAACTTAAAAGCATATGCTTTGAGCACACCAGATCTGCTAAGGCGTGTTGCTTTATTTCCAACTTTAAGGTAGACAAATATCGCTTCAGATCAATGCTAATGACAGCTGTGAAACTTCACACGTGCTCGCCGATTTAATTCTGGCTTTCCACTACCATGCAGTTCATTTCGTGAGTCGTTCGCTCTTTTCGAATTGCCTGTACCCACCCATTCCTTTGAACTTGCATGCTGTAACTCTTCTGCCATAGCATCAACCTGAAGGTGTTCAGCGCTGATTTGAAATTATGGTTTATGGGGGTTTAATGTCCCAAAGCGACTCACGCTATGAGGGACGCCTCAGTGAAGGGCTCCAGAAATTTCGACCACCTGGGGTTCTAATGTGCACTGACATTGCATAGTACACTGGCCTCTAGAATTTCGCCTCCATCGAAATTCGACCACCGTGGCCGGAACCGAACCGTTTTTTGAAAATTTGAAATTAAACAGTACACGAAGCCCTTCATCTGCAAATGGGGCAAAGACAAATTTATTTATATTATTTGAGAAGCGCACAGAGAAAGCAAGTGTCGCAGTGGTTCAGCTGCGGCTCAACTTCAAGGGCTTGTCCTGTTCACGTCTGCCAGGCCTCTCAGTGTTCACTCCTTTCACAAAGAAGTGAAGCCTGACTACGATGTAAAATTTTAAAATTAACTTGGAAAGAACCGCGTGAAGATGGCAACCAACCTCTTTACACAGCCTTGCCCTGACCACATCCAGCCCATCAAAGATGCTCTCTGAATGGAGTTGGCTTTGGCTGCAGCATTCTGTTAAAAGGTTCTCAAACTACAGCACAGAATCATAGAGCTGTGCAGAAGGGTAGATGAGTCACATACCTTGTCGCAGTATTTTTCATGCCTTGCAAGTTGAAAGCTGTCATCAGAGGCTGGCATAGTTAGGAGGGCAATGCCGCTTTCACACTTTACCTTTACAACACATTTTCGTGCTACATAGCCTACGATGTGAAAGTCTAGTCGTGAATCACTCTTGGCTACATACTAACTATAGCACGACACGCTCCTGCCTGATAACCGGCAACTTCACTATCATTCCTGCTGGCATGATCTTCCACATCAAGCAAGGAGGCCAAATCTTCACAGTTTCCCTGAGAAATGCATTTCACCAAGCCAAAAATGAAAGGCAGTTTACTATGATTAAAAGCTGCAATTATGATTATCAAAACTACAATTAGAAACTCAGCACACTGAAGAAGGCTACCTTCGAGCCATCTTTCCTGTAGGCATAGCCAGTCGAAACCCTGCGCGCAGCAATGGTTCTGCAGGCAACCCGGCATTTTTTTTTCCTTCATGGAACACTCTCACAATCTGTCCAGGATGCTACATCCTTGCATTGCCACCGCCGCGGTGGCTTAGTGGTTTAGCGTTAGGCTGCTGATCCGAAAGACGCAGGTTCAATCCAAGCTACGGAGGTCGAATTTCAATGGAGGCGAAGTTCTAGACGCCCATGTACTGTGCGCATGTCAGTGCACATTAAAGAACCCCAGGTGGTCGAAATTTCCAGAGCCCTTCTACGGCGTCCCTAATAGCCTGAGTCGCTTTGAGACGCTAAACCCCCATAAACGAAAAAAAAACCTCGCATTGCAGGTTCGTGGGAGACGAAAGAATATTCTAAGCACGCACTGAATGCTACAAAGCAAGCACGAAATGAGCACAACAAGCAAAAAAGACCACAAAAACGACTCCCAAGCGCATGACCATACCTAGTTGTGCCGCAGCGACTACAGTGTTCGGAACAGCGGTGGCACCTAGCAGACAAGCGGGAAACTAAAAATTGTCGACACCGGCGGCTTCACCTCGGCCTATGGAGACGCGGCGCAGTGAGCCCACTACCCAATATTCTAGTTCACTGTGGTGTCGGAGCGCTGCAGGCTTAACACCTGCGAAATCGCCTTGATATCTGAAAAACAAAAGCTATTTGTCTTTTGAAACTTTATGTGAGAGTAAGGACGGGCAAATCGAAGGCGAATACACCAGTTTAGAACACGATATTGCTTTGAGAATTAGCGACGAAGCTGTTATCGCTGTGAAGCAGGCGGGCAGGGCGCCGCCATATTGTCAACGCTAAGTACGCATGAAACGCAAAGACCGCAACGTAAAATTAATGCGCTTAATGAACTGAAAATCAGTCTGATACAATTTTATAATTATTTTACAGACTGCTTGTAATAATGTTAGGGCGAATAATGTTTATTCATGCTTTTGTACCGTGAATGTATCGTGTACGAAAGTGCACTTGGCGCCGCTCGAAGCAAAACTACAGTACAGTGCTCTAGAAGGAGTTGTAGTGCCAAGAGCATACTGAACCAGTATTCTAGTTCACTAAAGGAAAGAGCGAAGCGGGTTTCGATGGGAGACACTGAAGCAAAATAAGCGGGAAAGTAGTAGTGGATGAGTACAAGTATCTTGGAGTGTGGATAAATAACAGTGCTGAGTATCTGACAGAGCATGAAAAATGTGTAATGAATAAGGCTAGTAGGAATGCAGCTGTCATGAAAAATAGGGCACTGTGGAATTACAAGATGTATGAGGTGGTAAGAGGGATCTGGAAAGCGGTGATGGTTCCTAGCTTGACTTTTGGTAATGAGGTCCTGTGCATGAGACCAGATGTTCAAGCAAGGTTCGAAATCAAACGTGGCGTAGGGAGGCTAGCTTTGGGAGCACATGGCAATACACCAAATCAGGGCACAAGGTGATATGGGATGGGCGTCGTTCGAGAGCAGAGAAGCTAGCAGTAAGATAGCATTTGAGGAACGATTGAGAAAAATTGAGGAAAAGCAGTGGGCTAGGAAAGTTTTCAGATACCTGTATATAAAGAATGTTGACACAAAATGGAGAAAGCGAACTAGAAAATTGACAAGCAAATATCTGGACAGCAGTAAGGGGGCAAATCAGCAATTATCAGTTAAGAAAAAGGTTAAAGGAACAGAGAGAGCTTTGTGGAAAACAGGGATGCTGACCAAATCAGCACTGGGAACATACAGAATTTTTAAGCAGAAAATTGCCAAAGAAAATATCTATGATAATTGTAGGGGAACCTCTTTGTTGTTTGAGGGCAGGACGGGAGTTTTGCGGACTAAGACATACAGAGTCAGGTACCAGGAGATAGACACTTTGTGCATTGCGTGCAGAGAGGAGGAGGAAACGGGTGAACACTTCATACTTTTCTGTAAAGGGCTTCACCCTACAGTTGAAAGCAGCGGGGGCTGATTTATCCAAGGCATTGGGGTTTAAGGACAGTGAAGGGAAAGTAGATTTTAAGCGGGTAGAAGTAACCAAGCGAAGGTTATCTGATTGGTGGCTAACATCAAAAGATGAGTAAAATTTCATAAGTCATGGCTAGGTGGCTTGAGCCACCGCCCGATTTAAAGGATTCAGTTGTATCCATCCATCCATCCATCCATCCATTGGAGGGGAAATGCCGGCCGTCTGTGTTGCTGCGTCGTTGCATTCAGCGAGTTTGAGCATTGTCGTTGGGAAAGGGTGGCGCTTTAAGCTCGTTGGGATAACAAAAGCGGGTAAGCGCGTCCCTCGGAGACATAAACATATGCAAAAAGTCTGCAAAACGCGGGTATTACTCCCCATCCAGCCGACCGCGAACATTTCGCCTGAGTGGGGCGCCCTGAGGATGCATTGCCAACCAAAGGCACATAGAGCAAAAGACCATCTAGGGCAGGGAAAGTGCACAGTAGAGCAAGTAGGCGGCCAGCGAACACGGACAAAGTTGACAAACAATAACAAGCCATGAGCAGTGAAGCTCGAGGAGGAGGTGAAAGAAGATTTGCTAGGTGAAATGGAGGTGAAACCACTCGGCAGCAGCACGAAACGACGGTAAAGCAAGAATGAAAGAGTGGACGAAGAGTAAAAGGATCGAACAGAGGTGTTGGAGAAGATAAAGTGAAACGTTTGGACACTGAGACTGGGGAGTGGTAAATTCAAGACAAAGGGACAAAGCACATAGGAACACCACGAGACGTGAGCACAAACTTTCAAATGAGCTTATTTCCAACATGGTGCATATTTATACGCATCTAATAATGGGACACACAAACAAAACAGCGTTAAAACCAGCCGTTTGGATCGGCTTATGGGGTTCGACCTGGGGTTTAACCCCGTAACCTGAGTCGCTATTGGGACAGGTGACCGGGGTTACGAAGGACGCCGTAGTCACTCCGGATAATTTCAAACCCCTGGGGTACGTTCTTTAACGTGCACTAACATCGCACGGTACACGCATGCCTTTATAGCACTTCGCCTCCATCTAAATATGCGACCGTTGTGGCCAGGATCCAACCCGAATCTTTCGGGCCAGCAGCCGTGCGCGCACTACAACCATTGGTCAGTCATCACGGCGGCGAAAGAAAAGGGAAGCGTGAAAAAAAATACAATAAAGCAAGTGCTCATTAATCAGGAAAAAGATGGCAATAAATAAAACTATGCGAAGAGAGAAACAGATCAGAGACCTACATCCGCCGACACGGACAAAACGACATTTCCCTTTCTGTGAGAATGAGAGAGGGCTCACTGATGCGGCAGAAGTAATTTGAACGGTTTCAGTTATTTCTTTGATAAGGTGGCCACTATTTGTGATCACTGAACAGCTCTCAAAGACTGGCAGGCAGCTGCAGTCCCTGCAGTGACACCATTAAGGCGTCCGCCACGGTACCTTTTAATCACTCTTTCCATCACTTGAGCACCAGTACAAAGTGGAAACGGGGCAGTTTTCTGCATATATGTATTATGTGAACATAACAGCTGTTACTTTATTGGTGAATATGTCCCATCTGAGAATGTACGTCCAAGCCCGAAATGAATGCTCTATTAAAAGTGGAAGTTTGTTGCGTTGTTAACTGCATCAAAATTAGCATTTTATAATTCTAAAACTGCATTTATTTTGCTTGTGGTTACTTTAACGTTAAATTTGAAAAACGGTCATTTCTAAGATTAGACAGGAGCGACATGGAACTCAATTATAAGGTCTGCATTAATTAAACAGTAGTGAAAAACAGAGCTTTGAGAAACGAGTATTAGAAGAACCAGCAACAGTATGGGTTGGGCATTATGATTAATGGTGCAATGAATTTAATTGAACTTGGGCAAAGAATAAGCACTGACACCATGGGTAGAAAATGGCGCACTATAAGGTGATTTGCATGAATGCATGAATGGCCTTCATTTTGAGAATAGTGGGCGTCGTACTCCCATGCAGCTGATGCTACATCCGCCCATTCCATCAGCCATGAAATGTCCAACAATGGAAGAGTAGCTGTAAAATCTCCTAGTACCATTATAAGAATGCCTTGATCGCATGATATTTTAATGGCATTATAATATTTTCACGAATAAAACTACGGTCATAACGGCGGCGAATTATTGCATAGGAAAAAAATCAAGAATCCGGTGTCCTGTGTTGCGAACCTCAACGAGCATAGAGTTTGTTACTATTAACTAGAGGGAAAGCTGACAGCGCTGCACCTCAGCCACCATGGGCGCTCAATGCATCATGGGGTGATGATTAACTTGGTGCGGAACAGTCGGTTTTTTTCAGGAACAGAGAGTGGCGTTACTGAGATGTCCTGTTCCGTCCACGGCGCAGACAACTTTACCGCAAATGTATGCGCAAAAGCCAAAGTAGCAAAACGTAACAGCACACAACGCCAATAAAAGGTTCTTGGTTTCCGAAGTGCCATTAAAAAACTTTTCAAAATGTTGAAGCGACAGAATTTTTTTAAAAAACATAATTCTTTTTAAAAGTGCACCTCTTAAGCACGAAATACTGGCTTTTGTGGACAGCAATACTTGGCCAATAGGAGAGCAAGCCATCGCTTATTTTGGGCAAACTTTATATTTACAAGCTTTTCTACTCGTTTGTTGCAATTTATAGACAGGATATTGAGTGTTAGAACATTCTTGATTATCGAACAACGTCTGTATTTTCATTATTTTTTGGCCAAAAGTTGTGGTTCTGAAGTCGGTAGCTCTCCGCCCCATGATGCTTAGAGCACCCATGGTGGCTCAGGTGGTCTCGAGGAAGCTCCATGCAAACTCTGCCAGACGGGCACCAGCTTTCCCTCTAGCTAAAAGAAACTTTATATCAACGAGTGAGCGAAACAGTAAAAGGCACTTGCGGACTCATCGATCAAGCGCTATCCTATTTCGTCTGGAAGATATTCCACCTGACCTTTTTGAAAAAAAAATAAACAAAACCCCCAAAAAACAAAGATTGGCCGTTGCTTTTTTTTTTTCAAATAGAACAAACTTGCAGCCAAAAGTTGTAATTTTACCATTTCAAGGGCTGCCCAGGATATCCTACGGGGGTGGCGTACGTCGAAGGGGGAGTTAATTTTTGGGCACTGTTCCTCATCAAGACAAAATAAAAAGAACAAATTGCGCCACTGAGACAGCGATATATTGGTTTCACATAATGCAACACAAAGATTAAGCTGCTTAGGTGCTTGTAAGCAAACAAAATCAATTCCTCCAGTGACAGAAAAGAGCGCCGGGCAAATTTTCGAGGCAGCGGCCGCCATCCCTTGCCTCCCACTGGCGCCGTCACTGAAACACAGCCACTGATTTCCTTTTGAAAGGTTCAAAATAATTATCCATTCGTATTTTGCATCTTCAGTGGCAGCCAAGCGGTGATGCAATAAAAAGATAGGATACTTATGTGATAACACTATAAAAAACAGCGCGAATTTCCTGTAGGCCCCCCGTAGCTGCGCAGCGCACGTACCGACGACGCACTGTTTCTGCTCAAGGAGTCTACGCCAGCGCCGCGCAGCGGCAACCGTTTCTAAAGCCTCATGGGGAGAGCGCCGCTAGGGTGGCTAGAATGGGGAGGTGTGAAGCGGTAACCGCATGAGGCGATATTCCTTCGCGATACGTCGCGCGAAGTGACGGGACTCGGCGTCGGAGCGGCGCATTTTCAGTGTTGCTCGATTGCGCCAGCTTCAGCGTTCAGTCATTTTGCGTTAATTAACGCGTAGAACAACGCTCTTAAGGCTTCATACAAGATAAAACACAATAAAAACATTGAAAAATATATTTAGGTAATTTTATATTTAGTCTACACAAAGTCACGTGACGCAGAAAAGTGCGCCTGAGGGACGCTGCGATAAAGCGCCAGGCGACATTCCTGCGCTCTTGCGACTTATAGTGCGTGTAGGACATACCCACAACACCCTTTACTTTTGAACTTCATTAATGAGCATTTCATTAAATTCTTGCCATGGTGAGGGATGCGTCGGCTGTTGCTCCGCGGAAAGCCCGCTGAAAAAAAAAATCACTTTCGCGCGCAAGACGGATCGGAAGTTACTCACCCGCAAGGCCTACCGTCATTGGCTAGTCTCGCACGGCACTTCCGGGCGATGGGCGAAATTTTTTGCCTACCTAAAACCTGGGCGACGCGATGAGCGACAGTGCTTCGGCGGCCCTCAACCCATCGCGCAATGCCATCGCGCGGCGTGTCGCCGCGAATTTTCGCCTCATGCGGTTACTGCTTGAACATCGCGGCGCTTTCCCTCAGCCGCGCATGACCCCTCTGCACACCGATGCCGCCAGGGGGAATACGGCACTGCAGCTAGCGGCGCGGTAAGCTGAGCCGCTCAGCCACGTCGGCCTTGCACACGCCGTTGCAGTTTTAGTCAGTTCAGTTCGTTTCGTCGCCTGTGTTGAAGTGTCTATAGCAGCGTTTTTTATGCGAGGGCGAGATGCCTTCAACAGCAAAAGTGGCTGCGGGAAAAAGTGGAAGTGGCTGTAGGCCATCACAGCTATGCTGAGCGATATAGCAATGTGCGGCTGATATATTACATTACAGGCTATGTGGCTTATACCCCTGTCACACGGGCGCTGCAAAGGCCTTTGAGAATCGGGTCCTTATATCCAAAGGCGTAAGGAATGCAGCTACACGGCACAAATGCTGCGCCCTTGCCGCTAAGGGCCTTGGAGGCGAAGACGCCCGTCCGCAACCTTTGAAGCCCGAAGGCGCAGCCTTCGAGAAGCTGCAATTGCAGTGCCATCAAACGTCAGAGTAAAAGTAATGAAAAAAAAAGAAGGTGCAGCCAACAATGTTTAAAAACATTTTTTTAAAATACGAAAGATGTCTCTTGCTTTGCTTTTTGTACGGTGCTTATATTTTATGCCCAGATTTGAAGACAGTAAAGTGTTGCAGCAACGCCGAGCGCTCCTGGTGGCCAAGGCCATACACAAAACCTGCTGCTGCTGATGAAAGTAGCTGTTGCAGTTCTTTTAAGCAAGCAAGTAGAATTTAAAAAAAATGTCTGAGCTCAACAAATCAAACAGAACTCCCCACTTTAATTTTAAAACACTCACTTCAGCCAGCTCGAGCACAGCAACGGGGATGCTAAGCCTCGACTGTTTCACCTTTGGGCTGCACCATGTAGCAGCATCACTACTCCTTTAAGCTTTCGCTCCTTTGGTGAAAAAGGTGCCTTTGCTGGAAGGGCTTGCGAGGAATACCGTGTGACAGGGGTATAAGAAGGGTGTTTTGACAACTCATTGTGAAGCCTGCAAAAGCTCCAGGGACTCCAGAACAGGGGGACGGGGGGGGGGGGGGGGGTCGGTTGCCCCCCAGCATTTCTCCGGAGGGGGCAGTAGATCAGGGGCACGATTACGGATCGCTCTCAATCGAAACTGTCTCAAAAAGTGTCTCATTTGCCCCTCTCCTATTGGTCGCCTGTGGGCGGCAGCCATTTTGCTTTTTTGCGTCACTGACTGGCGTCGTAGATAGCCCAGAAGTGTTGACGTTGGCCTCCTGATTATGCGGGCAGATTGAGACGATTTTTTGAGACTGGGAAATGTAGCCTCAACGCGTTTGAGACACAAAATGGCGGCGGTTTATTTTGCCATACGCGGCTGGCCGCGCGAGCAACGGCGTAGGAGAGTGCACGAAGACGGTTTTGACTTGCCAGACGAGCTGTTTCGTCGCCAATTTCGACTCAGGAAGGAGACTGCACAGTGGCTGTGCGACCAACTCGTTGATGAACTGGGAGGTGAGCGGGCGAGTGCACTGTCAGTGCAGCGACAAGTGTTGTGTGCGTTGCGCTTCTTCGGCACCGGCGGATTTCAAGGCGACGTGGGCAACGTTGCTATAGCCCAGCCCACTGTCAGCAAGTGTGTGCGGCGGGTGACAGCAGCTATTGTCAAAGTGGGGTCGCAGGACGGTTGGGTGCGGTTCCCGGCGAGCCCGGAAGAGAAGGCAGCGGCGAAGGAGGGCTTCCTTCGCCACGGCAGCATCCCCGGCGTCGTTGGGTGTGTGGATGGCACACTTATCGCCATCAAGGCGCCACGGGGCGATGCTGCACACAAGGCCGCCTTTTGGAGTCGTAAGGGCTTCTACGCCCTCAACACAATGATAGTGAGTAGGCTTCGCTCTCCGTTTTTGACTGCATGTACGGCTACAAGCTCGGGCCTTGACGGCGGAAGTTCACAACTAAGCTTGTGGTGTGCTTTCTCTCACCACGACGCCTTTTCGTGGCGCTATTCGTGGCAGCGGCACGAGATAGAGCAAGGACTGCTGCAAGGTGGCGAGTTTCTTCTGGGTAAGCAATAAGAAACCCCCACCTCGGTTACAAATTCCGTGGTGAGGCAAAGATGAAAACCGAAAGAGGTTATCGAGGCTTACTTCACCTCCAAAAGGGGTGACAACTGTGTCGGTTCGTCTGAATTATGTCTAGCAAAGAAACATCGAAATCTTACATGGGTACATTGGGGCTTTCCATTCCTACTAATCACACATGGCCCTGTCGATAATGTATTCGCACTGCACACGGTGTGTTTACGTGTGTACCTTGTTTCCTCCTCCTTTATAAGTGTCCCTGTTTCCACAAAATAGTCAGTCGCAAGTTCTGCGCTTTGTGTGTGCATATTTGTGCCTCTTGTTGACCGGTCGTCTTCGCGTTTTTTTTTTTTTGACATTGCTATGAATCTGCTGCCATTGTATCAAGAGTGATGAGATTGAGGACGACAGAGGCCACGCTTAACTGCACACCATTTCTGTTATGCAGGGGACAGTGGCTACCCTTTGGAGCCCTGGCTTTTGACACCTGTGCCAGGGCATCCCAGTCTGGCGTCTCCAGAGGGGTTATTCAACTCAGCGCATAGCTCCATGCGATCCGTTGTGGAGCACGCCATCAGCGTGTTGAAGAGCCGCTTCCGGTGCCTGCAAAGGTACCGGACGCTCCAATACGAGCCGGAGTGAGTGGCCTTCATAATCGGAGCATGTGCTGCGCTGCACAACCTGTGTTTGAATGACCCCTAGCCAGAAGAAGGAGACGTGGATGCCGCTGACCCAGATGACAACGAGCCACCTCCGGCTACAGTCCACACGCAAGGCGCTGCAAGGCGCCTTACCTACCTGCGGGGGAGAGCCGTGCGCGACGGTATTGTCGAGCTTTTTCGGAGAACCCGTCTCCAGAGGCTGGCATACCTGCGCACGGTGCGTCGTCAGTTGCGGCGGCAACTCCAGCGTCGCCAGCACTGAGCCCATCGACACCACCTCGTAGGGTAGCTGGCCAAGGTGTTCATTTGTGCAACACAGCAGCCATGGTTACTGTTGGCAGCGTCATCCCCTCGTGTCAGTGTACGCTTGTGTGTGAGCAACTCTGCATTGTGGGTGTGCCCTTAGCCGCAGTCCGCAAAGTGCCGACTTTTATCTTTTTGTTTCCTGTGTGTGCCTACAAGCTGCCGGTGCCGAAGAAGCGCAGCGTGCACAACACCTGTTGCTGCACTGACAGCGCACTCGCCTGCGCACCTCCCTGTTCATTGGCGAGTTGGTCGCACAGCCACTGTGCAGTCTCCTTCCCGAGTCGAAATTGGCGACGACACAGCTCGTCTGGCAAGTCAAAACCGTCTTCGTGCACCCTCCTACGCCGTGTGTGTGTGCATGCGTGCTTAAGTGGGTGAATAAAAAGTGTACTCTGAAACAAAGCACCGAATGTTTGTGATGCTTATTGAAATGAGGAAGTCCCACTGAAGCAATTTTTTTGCTCGATATGCATTCAAGGGCTGAAATGATTTCGATGGACATATTGTAGTGCAAGAGACGTCAAGTGCTCATTGTTGATATTTCAGTTAAATTTGAAAGGTGTGCTTGCACCCTGTAATTTAGGAATAAATAAAAGACACAACCAAAGAGGACAACAAGCCTCATAGCGCATCCCCTACCGTGATGACATCAGTGGGCAAAAGGGCCATCCTTCAAACTTATCCAGTCTGGCAACTAGCGTCATCGAGTTAGGGGACGCGCAGTGAGGTGTGTTGTCCTCTTTGGTTATGTCCTACTGTGAGGAGGATTTTTTTATTTATTCCTAAATTACAGGGTGCAAGCACACCTTTCAAATTTAACTGAAACTGAAATACCAACAAAGAGCACTTGACATCACATCTCTTGCATTACAATATGTCCATCGAAATCATTTCAGGGTTCCTTTCAGCATGCACTTTTATTTTTTTAGCAGCATTTATCACAAGTGTTTTTATTTGAACAGATAGGTGCAAAATGCACTGCTTGTAATACCATGAACAAGTAACATCTTCACGTGTGGTACACAAATTGCAACATACAAACATGATAAACATGACAAGACTAGTGGCCTATGTGTTACCACAGCTTCTACGTGAGTTATGCAAACATAAAACGCACTTCAGCCCATATTAAACCATGGTACACATCTAAAGCAATGCGCTGTACGTGTGTAATACATTTCGCCTGACCCACAAAATGCATGAATATCAATACGACAACGTGTGATGAAGTTCTGCTCAATGGCAAACCCTAGAGGTTCCGAGAAGATTGACGCACAACGGAATGCATCATGAATATGGCAAGTTGTGCTGTCACAATGACTTTAACATGACAAAATTCTGGTTCATCATCATCAGCGTGACTACACCCATTACAGGACAAAGGCATCTTCCATGTCTCTCCAATTAACCCTGTCCTTTGCCAGCTGTGTCCACTGTGCCCGCAAACTTCCCTCATCCGCCCACCTAACTTTGTTCCGGCCCCCTTGCTATGCTTGCCTTCTCCTGGAATACACTCCGTTACCCTTAAGGAGCAGAGGTTATCTTGCCTTCCAATTACATGCCCTGCGCAAGAGATATTGGTAAACTGCCATTCATGATCTGAGAGAACCGGCCATATCCGCTCCACCCCATTCTTATCCGTATAGTTTTTTCCATCTCACGATCAGCTGTCATTGCCAATTGTGAACTGCTGTTCCCGTGCTAGACTGTAGAACATTACTTTGGCTTGCTGCATGTTATTTTTAGACCCACCGTTCTGCTCTGCCTAACTCAGTCATCACCTGAGTGACTCAGCAAGGCAATGTCATCAGCGAATCGCAGATTATTTAGGTACTCTCCATTTACTCTTATTCCCAACTGTTCCCTATTTAGGCCTCGGAATACCTCCTGTAAACAGGCGGTGAATAGCATTGGCGAGATCGTGTCTTCTTGCCTGACGTCCTTCCTTATTGAAATTTTAATGCTGACTTTATAGAGGACTATGGTAGCTCTACAGTTCCTATATATATATCTTCCAATATTTTGGCAAAAGGCATGCTGAGCCCCGTCGTGGCACCTCAATGTTTGTTTGAAGTATTCTGCTACCGATGTGGAGCAGGTTAACTGTCAGCCATGGCGGTCACACTGCGACGGACAAACAGTGTGCGCGTGCTACGCAATGTGTAGACACATTCAAGAACCCCGTGGTGTAAATTAACCCGGAGCCCTCTACAACACTGTCCCTATAAGCACGTGTGTCACAACGTGTTGTTAAAGCACACAATTAAGTGAATGTGCGGAGGAAAATTAATGAACATATGAAAAACCAAACAGTGACTAGATATAGCATACCTTGTGTGTCTTGCAGAAGGTAAAAAGGTAACATCTAAAAACGAAATCAAAGTACAGTAGCACCCCGCTGTTACGTTCCTCACTGCTGCGTTTTCCCGGCTGTTCCGTCGTTTTCGTCCGGTCCCGGCATAGCTCCCATAGGATCCAATGTAATGGGTACCCCGCTGTTACGTTGTAGCTGTGAAAACGTTCCTGCAAGATACGTCGCAACCTGTCACCCCGAACCCGGCCGGGCTACAGTGGCTAGAATTGGGAAGTGTGATGAGCGGCATGCAGCGCCTACGGGGCGCGTTGAAGCCTTCGGAGAGGAGCCGCGAGGGGGCGCGCGCTGTCGCTTATACGTTGGCCGATCCGAGTCGCGCCGTCTCTTCTGCACGCCGTCCGCCGCTGACCGCTGTCGGAAGTCGCGCTCGTTTCTTTTTGTGTTACAGCAACAGAGAAGTCTCTATGCATACTCATGCCTCGTAAACAGAGTCATTGTTTTGTGCCAGGATGTACTACAGGCTACAAGTCGTGTAAAAAGAAACTGTCCTTGTTCGGGGTTCCGAAGGACCAGGCTGTGTTGGCGCAGTGGCGGCGAGCTATTCCACGTGCTGACAAGGAACTCGAAGAAAACTCCGCCGTGTGCGAGCTACACTTCGACGAGAGGTATATATCCCGCCACTTTGAACACATCGTGAACGGTGAAATTGTCCGGATTGACAGGGGTAGGCCTCTCTTGCTTCCGGGAGCTGTGCCTACACAGTTTCCTAATCTCCCGCATTACCTGTCAAAGAAGTTGCCTACAAGCAGGAAACGCCCAGCGAGGACTCCACTTTCAGCTCCACCTAGCAAGAAGAGTGCAGGAGACGAGCTTTCACCAGTGAGTGTTGAGACCGAAAGCCTCTCCAGCTCAGTTTTATTTGAGGACTTGGCCCTGCCGTCAGCTGCATGGGGAAAGCATACGTTAAGTGTTTCGCCTCTGACTGTGGCTTACAGCGTGTGTCGGACTGCAGTGGATAAGCGCATCTTGTTCGCAGAAAAGCTAGTTTTGTTTTCAGGACAAGGGGGCAGTGTGACGCATGATGTTTTTGTCAAAGGAGTGCAGCAAAAGAATGTCGCGTGTGAAGACCCTGCATCGCTCCTCGAAAGAGTGGACGCCATGAGCATTTGTCCGGGTGCAGGCACTATACACGAATTTCCATTCGTGCTTGGCAATAAGAAGATTGTTCTTTCAGATACGGCCATATCGAGCCAGAAATGCCAGGGCATCACCACTGAAGGCAAACCATGTATTCAGTGCAAGCATTTACGGAAAGCTCTTCTTAACCAAAGATCAAGAAAACGGTGCAGTCCGACTGGAGTAGCCCGAACTTCAAAGCGTAGAAGAGCACAAGCCCAAGCCACCCGTCGATTAAAAGTCAAGGTAGCACTTTGCACTCAAACTATTGAGAAGCTGAAGAGTCAAAGTGCAGAACTCGAAGAGGGCGTCCTCGCAGACCGGTTGAAAACGCTTCCACCAAAGCAAAGACTTGCTGTTATGCAATGTTATCAAGCCGCTCGCCGCAAATCAACAAAAGGCATGCGCTACAACCAGGACTGGTTGCTAGAATGTATAATAATGAGAATGAAAAGCCCGAGGCTCTATGAGCATATCAGGCGGGAAGGCATACTCATTCTCCCAAGCAGAAGCTGCTTAAAGGTCCACATGCGCAAGTACAGAAGTGGGTTCGGATTTAACCCTGCTATAATCACGGGGATCGCAAAGAGAACTAAATCTATGGATGCATTCAAGTGTCACGGCGGCCTCATCGTGGACGAAATGAAGCTGACGGAATGCTTGAACGTTTGCACAGGAGGGAAAGTGGAAGGTCTGGTTGACTTGGGAAAATTCACTTTGGAAAACGACAGACATCTTCTCTGCGATCACGGTCTCATTATTATGTTTCAGCCTCTCACTGGTTCCTGGCACCAGATACTAGGAGTCTTTGCTTCCCGGGGCAACGTAAAGGCTCCGCTTTTGTCAAAAATTTTGATAGAAGCGGTTTTACTTGCTGAAAAGGCTGGGTTGAAGGTGGATTATATCACGGCGGATGGAGCATCATAGAACCGTTCAATGTGGCGTCTTTTTGGGATTTCCGGCTCCTCGACGTTCATCAGGCCATCTACACCACACCCTGTTGACGCAGCAAGACGCCTCTTCTTCATTTCTGATTTTCCGCATTTGGTAAAATGCGTTCGAAACGGCCTTCTCAAAGCAAGGTATAAAACACCTGAAGGTTCCGTATATATTGAACATATCAGAGCAGCACACAACGAGGATAAGTGTGCGCTTACTCTCAAAGTGATGCCAAAAATCACTGCTGCTCACGTGAACCCGAACAACTTTGAGAAGATGAAAGTGAACTTTGCTTTTCATCTTTTCAGTCCGCAAGTGCTTCGTGGCCTGTTCTTCTACCAGAAGCAAATTAAGGAGCAATGGGGTGATCCCGCACCAACGGAAGCCTTTGTTTTGCTGATGTGGAAGCTTATAAAGGCCATGACAGCACGCATACCATCTGAAGGATTAAAACCCGACTCTACAGCTGAGAAGCACATCAAGGATGTACTAAACTATCTAAACAGGTGGGAGGTTCATGCAAAAACTTCACCAGCAGGATTCCTTTCAGCAAGCACTGCCGAGGGGCTAAGAGTCACCCTTCAAGGTACGCTTGATCTAATGAGGTATCTTCATGAGAAACTTGGCTTTAAGTACCTGCTGACGTGCCGACTGAGCCAAGACTGCCTAGAGAAATTGTTTGGAATAATAAGACAATTTTCTGGCTGCAACGACCATCCCACTGCTGCGCAGTTCTTGCTCACCGTGAACTGTCTAAGTTTCTACGATTTGGTTAAAGCGCCGAGCAGCGGAAACTGTGAAGGGGGAGATCTGAAGTTTCTCCTTAGTAGTGAAGATTCAAATCAAGAACTGGATGCATTGCTGGAAGGTGGGAAGATTGAAGAAGCTTCTCAGATTGTAAAGAAGTCCTTAAAGCTTTCTGACCATGAGTACCCTGAGAAGATGAGCGACTCACGGCTGGTATTTTTCATGGCAGGGTATGTTGCCCGCAAGACAATTCTGAAAACTGGGTGCAAGGAATGCAGTGATAAGCTGCTTGTTTCCGCTGATGACGCCAATGAACAGCTGGCCATGTTCACCAAGTTCTGTGACAATGGGGGCCTCATTTACCCTTCGGAAGAGCTATTCGCATTTGTCGATGCCCTCGAGACCACTTTTACGATGTGGTTCAGTTATAACGAGCTCCGCAGTGACAGCTTGGACGAGCTCGTTTCCTGCCTCCAAAACAACAATGTCACACTGGGCTGTGCACAACACGGCCCCAGCCTTAGCAACCAGATCAAAAAGTTCTTTCTAGTCACTCGTCTGCACTTCTACACGAAAGCCCTCAACAAGGAGAGAGCGTCTTCTCGTGAAAAGAAAAAGCACTTGAAGCTTAGGCGCGTCACTTAGCGAGCATCGAAGCCTGAGAATTGTATTTTGAACTGTTTGTGAGAAACTTTTCAAAGTTAACTTGTATTTCTGATAAGCGCTCAATAAATAAAATGCTTACTTCAGAGAACACCGAGGAATTTTCCGTTTTGCGTTCTGTAACGCGTGAGCGGGAGAAAATCGGGCAAAGCAAGCTTCCGCCAACCTTCAAAGCGCGCTCAGTTGGATTAACTTCGCACCTTGGAATTGCCAGTGGGTTAGCGTGACTACTCTATTGCTGTTTCCCGCCATGTTCCAAAGAAAATATATGTTACGAAGCATTCTTTAAGCGTTATCGCGTTTTAGACTGCGCATGCAGGGCTGGCGGCTGCGGCGGCGGCTGCTGGAGCTGACGTGTGAACGAGCGTCAGCGCCATCTGGTGGTTTCCTCTCAAGGCGCCACGCGCGAACGGGCGCGGTCGTCACACTTCCCAATTCTAGCCACTGTAGCCGGGCAACGCGCGCCAACCGCCATTTTGACGAGTCTTAGCCAGGCTTGGCTACGGAATTGGCTACAAGACCATGGCCTCCGAGATCACCCCCTGCATGCGCGTGGGTTATCTCGGAGGCCATAAAAAGCTGCATGCGAGTTGGAGAGATTGCCACTAGATGGCCACTGCCTCGTCAGCTTCACCCTACAGTGGAAAGCAGCGGGGCTGACTTACCCAAGGCATTGGGGTTTAGGGATAGTGAAGGGAAAGTGGATTTTAAGAGGTTAGAAGTAACCAAGCAAAGGTTATCTGGTTGGTGGCTAAAAGCAAGACAGGAGTAAAATTTCACAAGACATGGCTAGGTGGCTTGAGCCACCGCCCGATTTAAAGGGTTCAGCCGTATCCACCCATCCATCCATCCATCGAAGCGAGTAAAACCCGCGGGCCCGCAGCAATCCAGTCTTTCTTGTTTGTGCGGTTCAACCCATCCGAGTCGTCCGTGTCCTCCCGTCAACACCTACGCTGCCTACGCCTCGTTGGGCCTCGTTAACATCGCGAGCGATTTGTCGTCCTTTGATGGCATCGCGCAAGCGCAAGGCGCTTTCCCTCGAGGGAAAGCTGGATGTTCTCAACGCAGTCGACAGGCAGCCAGCGCGGAAAAGAGTCGACATCACCAAGGATCTTGGTCTGCCACCCTCGACGCTTAACAGCATCGTCTCGAAGCGTGCCGAGATACAAGGGAATGACGCGCTCTTCGGCCCGAAAGCTAAGCAGGCTCGTGTCGCCAAGTATGGAAACCTCGACGAGTCGCTTCTTACTTGGTTTAAACAAGCTCGCGCTGCCGGTGTTAACTTCGACGGCAGCATTTTGCGCGAGAAGGCGATGGAAACAGCCGACCGACTGGGCATCAGTCAGTGACTTTGCGGCGTCAAATGGCTGGATCGACCGTTTCCGGAAGAGGCACGGCATTGCGTATAAGACGGTATCCGGGGAAGCAGCAAGTGTAAACTTGGAAACAGTCGACGATTGGAAGGCCACACTATCTGCCATAATTGAGGGGTGTGAGCCTCGTGACATTTGCAATGGCGACGAAACGGGTCTTTTCTTTCGGGTGCAGCCATCCAAGTCGTTAAGCCTGAAGGGCGAAGCATGCCACGGAGGCAAATGCAGCAAAGAACGATTGACAGTGCTCCTTTGCTGCAACATGGATGGCTCAGACAAGCTGAAGCCATGGGTAATTGGAAAATACCGAAACCCACGGTGCTTAAAGAACATTCGCCTGCTGCCATGTCACTATAGAAGCAACAGTCGTGCATGGATGACGGGTTCTTTGTTCGAAGAATTTCTTCGTTACTTCGACAAGATGAGCTCCCAGTGCAGGAGTGTTGTCCTTTTTTTGGACAATTGTGCTGCCCACCTGAGAGACCCGTCGGTTCTTCGGAACGTTAAGCTTGTTTTTTTACCTGCAAACACTACAAGCCACTTGCAGCCGTTGGATGCCGGCGTCATAAAGAACTTAAAGCACTCGTACAGGAAGTCCCTCGTAAAGCACTGTCTGGCGCGTATTGATCGCGGACAGCAGCCTACGATCGTTTCAATACTGGACGCCATGCACTACGTCGCTTCAGCATGGACTGCAGTGAGCGCGTCAACTGCACAGCACTGCTTCGCGCGGTGTGGCTTTCGCATGGACGGCGGACAGGAAACTGCCACGGAAGCTGAAGAGACGGAAGCAGCCTCTCATGATCAAGAGCTGAGTGAAGCTTTGAATGCGCTGGGTGCCACGGGAGTCACGTATGACGACTACGTCGCCGTGGATGCTGCTGTCGTGACGTCCGAGTGTCAGAGTATCGCCGAGATCGTTGCAGACTCGGTCGCGAGTGAATCCTCAGACTGTGATGACGACGAGGAGCATGAGCAGCATGATTCCGGGGAGTTGGCGGACCCGAGCTTTGGAGAAGCCGTCGTACCTGTGGCTCTGGACCTCCTCCGCAGGTACGTCGCATCTCAAAGCGACGCTGAGAGCAATGCGGCTTTCCAGGCCATTGAGAAACGCGTGGTGTTTTCCAGCGAGCGGAAAAAACGGCAATCGACCATTCTCGATTTTTATAAGACCTAAGCTCACTTGATGTTGAAATAAATTGTTTCAAGGCAAAAGCTGCACTGTTTTCATTAATTTTCGGACCTTTCCTCACTGTTGCGTTTTCCCGGCTGTTACATTTTTTTTCCGCGTTCCAGTGAAAAACGTATGAACGGGGTTCCACTGTAAACAGTACATATCACACACCTTGTGTGTGTTACAAAATGTTGCAAGGTACCATCCCAAAAAATATGCACACACACTTCAGACTGGTTATGTGCAGGAATGTGAAAGCACGTGCATATGACACCACCTGGAACACTGCACAAGAAATGGTTAGTTGCAATTTTGACACGAATGTAGCAGGGAAAAGTTGCGCCATATTGAACTCAGCCAGTGGGGGGTGTATAAGGCGAATGTCGTGTATATGACCGCCAGGAAAGGCTGCCCTCGGCTTGCCGTGTGCGCCATGCGACCACGTGATGACGGCAAATTTATCCTGACATGACTGGGATTTTCTATACCGTCTGCGAGTGCTCATACGTGCCGTCAAGTTTTCTCGTAATGGGACTAGCAATGCTTCCACATTGAAACACGAAACCAAAGTGGACAACAAATATTGCACAGCCTGTACACTTCACACAAGTTAAAAAGTACAAAAGGAAAAAAAAACATTCATACATAAGCCCCGTGCACCTGGCAGGAAAATAAAAAAATATTCTGCACCTTGCAGAAGGAAAACAAATATATACATAATGCCTGCACCTGGCAGGGAAATAAAAAAATAGTCTGCACCTTGCAGAAGGAAAACAAATATATACATAACGCCTGCACCTGGCAGGGAAATAAAAAAATATTCTGCGCCTTGCAGAAGGGAAATAAATATATACATAACGCCTGCACCTGGCAAGGAAATAAAAAAATATTCTGCACCTTGCAGAAGGCAAAAAAACGGAAAAAAACAGGTAAAAAAGAAAAAAAAAAGCCCCACCGAACAAGTTACTGCGGTGGCTGTACCTGATTGTTCCAAGACACGTACAATCAAGGCCACCGCAAGTACCATTTGCTCGGTGAGGCGCACTGTGTCGGCCCGTGCCTCATCAGCAGTGCGCATCATATGGCCCCTGTTTCTGTGACGGCAGCAGTCAGTTGTGTCACTGCCACCGTGAGGCTGCGCAATGCTGCTGATGTTTGCCTCTGTTCCTGCACATAAAAGGAGCTTCATTTGCACACTTCACAGACATGGAGGGCTGGTTTCACATAAATATGACCTACTGAAATGTCTCTAGAGGTCAGGCATAGGTTTCGAACTGTGAATGCAGATACAACATGTTGCATGCAGCTGCTTCTCCTTCACTAAATGTGGTGGGTGTTGTCTGCACATACCTCCAGGAGGCGTGCATGAAATGCGACGTCCTCAACACTGCGGGCTTCGAGGAGGTCGTTGGTGCGCCGCGTCTCTGCTAGCAGCTGGTGAACCTCCTCTGTCCACGTGCTCCGCTGCTGCTGAGACGGATGGCCCGCCACCACACCTGGCTGCTCCTGTGTAGCTGTCAAAAGGAGAAAGTGACTGAATGTACACTTGTCATATAGTGGAGCACGATGTGCAATAACCTGACTGTTTGGTGCAATATCTCAGAGGGCTGTTGACATGCATACTGGGGAGCAGTACATAAAAGCATTCATAATCAGCGGTATGACAAAAACAGCATTGTTTCAATCTGCACATTTGTGTAACCATCGCAGACACCACAGTTTCCGTTGTAAGAGGAAAAAAGCTTGCACAAAGTACCAGTGGTGCATATGAAAGACACTTCTGTGGGTGGCCGCCACGGTGGCTGAGTGGTTATGGCGCTCGGCTGCTGGCCCGAAACACACGGCGGTCGAATTTCGATGGAGGCGAAATTCTAGAGGCCCGTGTACTGTGCGATGTCAGTGCACGTTAAAGAACCCCAGGCGGTCGAAATTCCTGGAGCCCTTCACTATGGCGTCTCATAGCTGGAGTCGCTTTGGGACGTTAAAGCCCCATAAACCAAACCAAACTTGTGTGGGTATTTTAAAGTGATACTGATAGTCTGCTCCTGCGAATGGTATTAATGTTAGGTAGCTTGCGAAATGGATAATGTGCAGCCTGATATTAGAACACCAACTCACAGGCTGTGTCAAAAGGTGCGCCCTCCTCCTCCAGCTCCTCTTCTTCCGGGGGGGGGGGGGGGGGGGGGGGGGGGGGGGGTGCCATCTATGTGAATTCATTCCACAAGACAGCACTGCTTAGTGGACAGTTTCAGCAGAGCGTGTATTGGTGCAAAACACACGGTTACTATAGTCGGGTACAACTTTAGAAGACAGGAGAGGCCCCGCCCAGGTGACCGAAGCGCAGCAGCCAATTGCCTCCGCGACTAAAGAAATAGTCCCGCTCAAAAAATTGTGACTGCTTCTAAAACGCGTATTTCTCTGTATAAATAAGATTTGTGTATCTTGATGAGTGGTTTAGTAAAACTATCATGATGCAAATGCTTCAGCACATGCCGGATCGCGAGAGAAAAATAACTCCGTGCCTTCTACAACGCTGTGCGTCGTCTGCTACGGAGCGAGATCGACAGCACCGGGCGTGTAATTACAAAACAGTCTGGCTCAATAGCATAGGATTCATATGTACTTTTTGTGTGTTTTCACAAGCTTATTTTTCAATTGCTACTTGTTTCTTTTTTTTTGCGGTTGCGAACCTACAATATCGTGAGTTCACGCACGTTCGCACACGGCATTCCGTACCTCTTTTCCGCCATGGAGCCCAGCGAGGCGACATCGGAACGCGAGCCTTTGTTGCCGAACGAGCCTTGTGTCGCATCGATGATCACACCACCAAGGAGCCTCAGCAAGAGCAAGAGCGGCCGCATCCTGGACAGCGATTCACGCAACATAATCTTCCACTGCTACACGTTTTGGCGAAACGGAGCCTGAACGCAGCGTAAAAGGGGACGAGCAAGTTTGTCGCTGACATGCTCGGTGTCAGCCAAAAGACTGTGTTCAGGGTGAGGGAGGAAGTTAAAGCTTCGCATTTTTCGGGTGGCAAACTGACGACGCCGTCGCGAAAGCGCCCACGCAATGCGGAGAAGAGAAGACGCAGCGCGAAGTTTGACAGCTTCATGTTGTGCGCGCTGAAGTCATGTGTGCACGATTTCTTTCGCCGCAACGAGATACCGACGGTCGAGAAGATCACTACCGAGTTCTCGGAACGTATGGAACTCCCATCACTAAGGCGGTGTACTGTGCGTCGCCTGCTTGCCGAGATCGGCTTCAAGCACGAAAAGAGAAGCCGCAACTCGCTGCTTATTGACCGGGATGACATCACCGATTGGCGGAATCACTACCTCCATGACGTGGAGCGCTACCGAGCGGAAGGCCGAAAGATCTTCTACCTGGACGAGACATGGGTGGCGGCGGGACATACTCGGTCGATCGTGTGGACAGACACCGTGGTGCAGAAGCGCGGACGCCTGTTCGCTCGAGCAAATGGCCTAACGACGGGTCTAAAACAACCTTCTGGGAAAGGTCAACGCCTGATTGTCATGCACATCGGCAGCGAGGATGGCTTCGTCGACGGCTGCTTGGATGTATTGCGAGGCCAAAAGACAGGCGACTACCACAAGGAAATGGACGGCAATCGCTTTGAGGGCTGGTTTAATGGCGTTCTGCAGAAGTTGCCAGCTGGTAGCGTCATTGTTTTAGACAATGCACCTAACCATAGCCGGCGAGAAAAGAAATTGCCAACGACGGCCTGGAAGAAGGAGAAGATACAGGAGTGGCTCACAAGCAAGATCACCTACGCTGAAAGGATGATAAAGAAGCAGCTGCTTGAGCTGGTGGCATCTGTAAAGTCACGCTTTCTGAGCTACATCGTAGACAATGCAGCTGTAAGCGCCGGTTGCATTGTACTCAGGCTCCCGCCGTGCCACTGCGAATTTAATCCCATTGAGCTTGTTTGGGCCAAGGTCAAAAATGGCATCGCTGCGGACAACAGAGACTTCAAGCTGTCCACGGTCGACGCCATCTTGAGGGAGAAAATCAAGCACGTAGCGGCGGAAGACTGGGCGAAGAGCATTCAGCACGTGATGGACTTGGAGGCAAAGTTCAGACTTGACACGTCTGGGAGTGAGCACATTCAACCCATCATCATCCAGCTGGGTGAAGATGACAGTGAAGAAAGCGACTCCGACTGCGAGCTGTCTGGCATTGAGCCACTCGACGAAGCATAACGGCTTCTTTTAACGAAAGAACAGCCTTTATTAGGGCGACCAAAATTTTTCCCGTTGGTTCGCAACAGACAACCATCTATTCCGTGACCTCTGAAATAAATAAGCAGTTCCATTTATGGCGTATTCCTTATAATGGAAGCTCAATTCTGATAAGCAACGTCCAGTACACATTGTGCTCGATTTAAGAAGTGGCATAGAAACATGTTTAAATGCTGGTATATCTGAATTGAAACACAACTGTTAACTCTGATTATCTTTGGCGGGCTCAAAATGCTCATTCAGGCAGCCACCATCTAGTTTGACGGGCCCCATGTTGAAATAACAGTATTCAAGGCACGCTTTATAGCTCTGTTAGCAGTCTGCACTGGAAATCGAAGTCATGTCATAGCCAGTGCTGCTGCGATACCAGTAGTGAAAACGAAACTGACAGCCACTGTTAGCAGCTTGCACGCCAAAGCACATTCATGTGGTTGCATTGTTTATTTTGGTTATCTGGCTCACACAAGTAATGAGAATAAGAGAATAAATATAAAGCATCATTAACTTATTCAGGCAGCCATCGTCGAGTTTGACGGGCCCCATGTTGAAATAACAGTAGTCAGAGCACGCTTTATGGCTCTGTTAGCAGTATGCACTGGAAATCGAAGTCATGTCATAGCCAGTGCTGCTGCGATACCAGTAGTCAAAACGAAACTGACAGCCACTGTTAGCAGCTTGCACGCCAAAGCACATTCATGTGGTTGCATTGTTTATTTTGGTTATCTGGCTCACACAAGTAATGAGAATAAGAGAATAAATATAAAGCATCATTAACTTATTCAGGCAGCCATCGTCGAGTTTGACGGGCCCCATGTTGAAATAACAGTAGTCAGAGCACGCTTTATGGCTCTGTTAGCAGTCTGCACTGGAAATCGCAGTCATGTCATAGCCAGTGCTGCTGCGATACCAGTAGTCAACACGAAACTGACAGCCACTGTTAGCAGCTTGCACGCCAAAGCACATTCATGTGGTTGCATTGTTTATTTTGGTTATCTGGCTCACACAAGTAATGAGAATAAGAGAATAAATATAAAGCATCATTAGCTTATTGAGGCCCAAAATGCTCATTCAGGCAGCCATCGTCGAGTTTGACGGGCCCCATGTTGAAATAACAGCAGTCAGAGCACGCTTTATGGCTCTGTTAGCAGTATGCACTGTAAAGCGCAGCCTTGTCA
Source organism: Amblyomma americanum (assembly GCF_052857255.1). NCBI lineage: Eukaryota > Metazoa > Arthropoda > Arachnida > Ixodida > Ixodidae > Amblyomma > Amblyomma americanum. Next base: position 146,902,315 of record NC_135497.1, read on the forward strand.
TAGCCAATTTTTAATTTATTTATCTGACATTAACGCGAATGCAAGCACAATTATTAACGTGAATAACTTTGCTAGCATTTTTTTTTGTCATATTTACGTACCGGAAAAATGCTCAGCAAGGTTGAACGTGTTTTAGTGAGTTACTTTGTTCATTACAAGCCGTAGGCAAAATGACGGCCAGATTCAGACAGTGATATTGGTGAGGTAATAAATGGTGAAAGCTGAAAAAGCTCTCACAGCACTGCTTTGCTGGACTCCATTCACTAGAAAACTGCATTTGTAATGATGAAAGCTTCAAGACAGGAAATGATAATCCACTGCACAATGTTATGTGTACCCCCACATGTGACGGGCAGCGAAACCATCTATTTATTAAGACTGAATGCAACAACATCGCAAGATGTTGTTGCACAATATGGCACCCTTTCATGTGCACTCCTGGCGAGCTGCCGTATGCACTGATGCATAAACACATTAACAGGGGTAAGAGACGAAGTTATTGCGCAAGCCACGTGATGCTTTTAACATTTTGTATCGGTCAATGTTTCTGTCGTCACAGCTGATAGAAGTTTCTTTAGTGCAAGTTGGTTAATCACGTTGCGACAACAGCACAAGAAGCAAGGTCAGAATAGTAGGAGAAAACACAGCAAGATGGCAGACTGAGGAGGCAAGGTAGACAAGAATGTAAGGATTTAATGACATCGAAGAGGCCAGCCCTGCTATTCACAGGACTTCGTGCTTTGAATGAGACGAGTTAATGAAATTGTAAAGGAAGAGGTGGATGCAGCATGCTTACAAGAACAAACACAAAAATAAAAGGACACAAATAGGAACAATAAACACATACACGCACAGAAGCACTCACATATTCACACACATGCACACAAACGCGAGCACGAAAACTAAGATCTAAAATGCAAAAAAGGGGAAAATAACAAATATAAACAAACACAAGAAAACAAGAACACACATTTAATGCAGACGCGAGTAGAGGTATTAGGAGTCAGTTCACAAGCAGCTGTGCCTACTTTGTCGTACTTTTATTTGATGTACATAATGGCTCTGTTGCCTTCACTGTCTTGGAATTGTTTCAGTAGCAACATATCATAACAATCGAAAAGCAGCGCAAAGCTGTGTTGTGGGAAAGCAAGTCGAGCGCTGGCAGCACAACTGATGTGCGATTGTGTCACAGCAGGCATTCTACAGCTGGCGCGTGCAGTGAGTGAAGAATTCTAAGCCATACAGAGACGCGAATTCATGCCAAGCTCCCTTGTAAAGGCACCAGTGTATCGGTCATAATTTTATATTAGTACTAAGGCTGACATTAAGGAAACAAACACTGCTCCCACACGCCTGGCCGTTAATAATCCAATGACATTCGCTCAAGCAGCGCGTGTTAGTCACTGATTGTTAGCACTGGTGGAAAGTGATCAATCGACGGTGCTACACAACACTCGAACGACGCCCTGCTAGACGCTCGGCTATCTTATCATACTGCTGCCAACGATCGATCGTTTGCGCGCTGAGCTGGCAGCAACAAATCTTTGCGTTGGAGGTTGCTTCCGCAAATCTTTTCGGTTGAGGAACTCGTAGGTTGGTTTCATCTGCGCACGCTTGTCTCATTTATCCTGAGAATGGTTTTGCTCCATCACTTCGCCACGTCCGACGTGAAACGCAAGGGCACAGTACACTAACACACCCGCCACTCACAGTAGGTACCAGACTTCGGCAAATTCTCCTCATCGTAACTTCACTTAGGAGCAAAACAAAACACCATAGAACAAACACGCACAATGTTTGTTTGCAGCGGTGTGCCGCTGTGGGATCCTGTTTCCAGACGAAGCGCAGCGCAGTCACCGATGTTCGCTGTAACCTTTTTTCGTCGCCTCATGGCTCAGAACAAACGCACACAGCACAAGTTGTGCATCGTAAGCTTGCAATAATATTTCCGACATGACAGACGCCCACAAACAATTCGAATTCACTCTGACGAAGGGAGACGCACACAGCTGACGCGACTCGGCCCAGTTCGAAGCGAGGGCGGCCATGTTAGGCATGTTCTCCGTCGGCGGGGTCACCGGCCGTCCGGCTCATGACGTCACCTGAAGTGCGCGCCTATTGGCGGAGGCTCGTGTGCATCCGCCTTTGAGGGGCAAATGCCGCTGCCTTCTTAAGTTGTACCCGACTATAGGTACTGAGACACAAGAAGAAACATAGCAGTACCAAGAGGGCAAGATAGTACAAGGTACATAACTCGTGGTTGCATTTGTTAGCTCAGCATTCGCATCCCTCCCTAACTAAAAGAAAAACCACAATGAGGTCAACAATGTGCACAAGTTGTTAGGAGTACATATCAAATGACTAAAAATTCACTTACCAGATGGAGAGCGCGCCTCTGCCTGCTGCAGGCCGCTCGTCCCTGGCATCTCCCCCACGGACACACGGGGCTGGTTCTGCAAGAGGCAAAGCGCCCAACGTTCATGCACGAGTGTCTCGAAGTTCATTCTGTGTGTGCATTGCTCACAGTACATGGCCCCGAGGTTAACATTCATTATTCTTCATTAGCCTCCCCTATCATTCGCCCTTCATTATTAGTAACGTCACCGCGGCTTACCACATACCTGGCTGGAGGAAGAAAACATAGGAGCTGCGACGCCTAGCACGAGGCCCGGCGACCGCAGCTTACACACACTGCCTGCCAGCCCCGGCAGCCTGCCGCCTCCAGTGCCCCTGCGACAGGATGCGGAGAGAGATATTCAAGGGCCATTCGACAGACCGTCGTTGACACGCTCACCTTCCCGCTGCCAAAAACTGCGCCTCCTGCTTCTTGCAGCGGGTGCACCACACTTGCCAAGTGTGGCGCCAGCGGAGCACACTTTTGGCAACGGGGCCCGCGGCGTTCAGCAGGGCCGCAAGCTGCTGCCACAGCTCGCGCCTGCGAGCCGCCGTGTAGCCCCCGGAAAGGGGTGAGGCAGCGTGGGCGAGCGCCGGGTGCTGCTCCATGAACTCCATCATTAACAACGATTGTTCTTTTGAGACACGTGCGCTCGTCTTCTCAGACATGATGGCCGTTTCAAATGATAACGGTCTATCATGCCAATTCCGCCAGCGATTTTTTGGTATCGGTCAGGGAATGAAATAGGGAATAATGGGGAACGTACAGCTTGGCTCCACGTGGACGTGCGCTATATATAGCTTGGGTTCACACAGCAGAGCATAGACGTGCGCTCTATTGCAACAACGTATACAAGGTTACGAAGCAGCAAGGACGAGCAAGACGGTTGGTAGAGTGCGCCTAATCGTTTTTCTCGTCCTTGATCGATCCTTACTTACACGCCTACACACAATGAACTGACGATCACGAAGCCATACAACTTTATTTTGCCCCATATGTCACACTTCCCCGTCGTCTTGTATTTAATAAACAAAAAACGGAACTACACATCCCACACGTCAACCGAAGAGCATCTTTGGGCCATTGTTGTCATCGATAATAAGCAAATACACACTTACCAGAATATGTTGTCTTCGTCGATTTTCCAGCCCAGCGCTCCTTGTAAGTTGATCTCCGCAGGCCCGTAGCATTCACTGCCTTCAATCAAATTTTTCTGCGCACTTCAGACATCCGCAAAGTACCTTGATTTTAGACGACACGCAAAAAAATCGGGAGCTAGCCGTGGAATCAGCTAATTTCTTGCAGGCCGCCATGTTCACGATAGATAGATACTTGAGGCCTTGCCCTTTGTAACGGGTGGGCACCACTAGGTTGGGCACCCGGACCAAAAAAAAACAAAAAAACAAAAAGTTGGAAGCACCAAAGGAGAGAAAGATAAAACGCACAAAAAGGAAAAAGAGGAAAAAAGGAAAAAACACGCAAAGGCTAAAGGAGGTGACGTTGTGCCACTGCCAGCGCGCCCTCATGGCGGAAGAAGTTACCCTGCAGCAAAATTATTTGAAAAAATAAGAACGCTTCTAATTTTCCTTCTCTTATTAACTTTACAACACAGTTTACTACCAAAATAAAACATTACTTGTTTTCTTCATTGCGTTTTTGTTCATTTTCAGACTAACATGTTCACGCTTTACCGCTGACAGCACACCTTTGCGGCAAAAAAAGTGAATGAACAGCAAACTTAATTGCAATAATGAAAACACTGCTTCTTTTGCTTGGTGCTGTTGAGCTTGAAATACAGATTCTTAGCAAAATAAAACATTACTCGTTTTCATTCACTGCGTCTTTACAGCAAAACATTAGTCTACGGTCCCTTGTCGTGCGAATAGTGGTTTCGGGGCGGAGCCCTCCTACTAGCCACCGCAACCTTGCTCTGCATTGGCCGAATAGACGGTCGGCATCACTCGGTGTCGTCATTTTGACGTCACGACCTCAAAATTGAGACAGTTTTTGAGAGCGATCCGTAATCGCGGCCCAGGTTGCTGACAAACGTTTCAATTTCAGGACGTTATAAATGTAAAGCACAGTGAGGCTGAACTCGTTCGCTTCATGCCCAGCCTGAAAACGTTTTATTGCAGTAACCTAAACCAATCATGTCCAAGCAGTAATTGTTAATTGACTGAGCTCTGTTCATGAGCATGCTACTAGCATTGAAACAGTATGAACAAATATTTTTAACGCAGTCGATCACTCCTCATCTGTACATCTTTAATATATACATAGCCCCGCCGCGGTGGCTCAGTGGTTAGGGCGCTCGACTACTGATCCGGAGTTCCCGAGTTCGAACCCGACCGCGGCGGCTGCGTTTTTATGGAGGAAAAACGCTAAGGCGCCCGTGTGCTATGCGATGTCAGTGCAAGATCCCCAGGTGGTCGAAATTATTCCGGAGCCCTCCACTACGGCACCTATTCTTCCTTTCTTCTTTCACTCCCTCCTATATCCCTTCCCTTACGGCGCGGTTCAGGTGTCCAAAGATATATGAGACAGATACTGCGCCATTTCCTTTCCCCCATATATAAATATATATATATATATATAATGTAACGTGCTTCCACAGAACCTCGACGGAAGAAGCAGAAGATGAAGGACTGACCCGCGGAGAAAGAGGAAGAAAAAGAGAGAGCTGAAGGACGCTGCTAGGCTTCCTGCTTCCATCCTGCTTCGACCGGTCCCCTCTTTGAATAAACCCCCGTGCGTGCAAACAGCGAACAACTGGCCACATTATCGAGAGCCCCGCACATTTTTTGGAAAACCTGAAGAGGACGTTGACGAGTGGCTGAAACACTACGAGCGGGTGAGCAAATACAATCGATGGAACGCTGCTACTAAACTGGCTAACGTTGTGTTTTTCCTTGCCGCCACTGCCCTTGACTGGTTCGACAATCATGAGGATACACTGAGTTCATGGGCTACCTTTACGACCGAGATAAAGAAAAATTTTGGGGATGAATCGGCAAAGAAGAAGCGTGCGGAACAGACATTGCTTCACCGCGCGCAAGTACCCGGAGAAACTTGCACGGCATACATCGAAGCCATCTTAAAGTTATGCAAGCTAGTTAACTCCAGAATGCTTGAAGAAGACAAAGTCGGCCACCTTCTAAAAGGAACTGCGGAAGATGTTTACAATTTCCTGATTAGCAAAGAGAGCCTGAGCACCACCGCTGACGTTATAGAACATTGCAGAACATTTGAAGCTCTTAAGCTGCGTCGAATCACCCCTAAATTCGGAAGATTGGCCAATGTCACCTCTATAGCCAGTGTTGAAGCCAGTCCTCCAAATTCTATGGCTGATATGATTCGAGAGATTGTGCGCGAGGAATTGTCCAGATCCCGGGATACCTTCTGCCACACACAATATCTGCGGCACAGTTCTGCACCGGAGGAAGATGTTGCCGCCCTGTCGACTCCGTGGGCTCCACCCAACGGTACTTTGCCCATGGACGATCGGAACATTGCCCAACGTTATCGCCACCAGCCGACAGAAAGGAGGCCCACCTACCCAGAAGACGTGGTTCGTCAGCAGCGAGATCCTGGCTTCAGCCAACGTCGCGACTTTGTTCGCCAGGACTCTTATGGCGGTCGCTGGCGCTCTCAACCTTTGTGCTACCGGTGTGGCATTGCAGGGCATATCGCTAGATATTGCCGCCGTCGTTTCCCAACTTCTCAAGACTGCCAACCCCCGGCGAATACTTACGGGCAACTGCACACCGCGCAGCAGAGACCCCCAACGTCCGCTTGGGACCCGTACCGTCCGAGCAATTTGCGGAGTTCATCACCCGCATCCGACCGCAGTGTGACGCCGCCACCTCAGCGCCAACGGCGGTCACCTTCTCCTCGACGTCGTGCATCCCCTCCGCCTCCGGGAAACTAGGAGGCGCGGCCGATGGAGGTGAGGCCGCCGGCGAGTCGATGACGTCCAATCTACCTCTGCCCGTGTTTATGTTGAAGAACAAACTGGAAGTGTTTATTGATGGTGTGAAAACAATGGCTCTTGTGGACACTGGTGCTACCGTATCCGTTATGAGTTTGAGGTTTAAGAATCGTTTAGGTAGGAAAGTGATGTTTAGTGGTGACCGTGCAGCGTTATTCCGTGGTGTCGGTGGTGAACCTTTGGTTCCACTTGGTGTGTGTGCTTCGGATGTTGTTATTGGTGGTCTAACGTTTAGAACAGAATTCGCAGTGCTACCACGGTCAACGCATGATGTGATTCTTGGGATTGATTTTCTGCAAGAGTGTGGTGCAACTTTAGACTGTCGTACGGGAGAAGTTGCTTTGAATTCTTCGTTACTTTCAGCTCTTGTGGATAACTCGACACCGGATTTTGGAGCATTTGCGGTGGAAGAAGATACTATTGTACCAGCTTTCTCTGCAGCATTCGTGCGGGTTTCCTCTATTCACAATCAGTGCGAATCTTTTGAAGCTGTGGTAGAGCCTACGACACTCGCCTGCTCTAAGAAGAGTATCGTCGTGCCTCGTTGCGTCGTTCCCGTGGTGAGAGGCCGTACCGAGCTGTGGACAGTGAACCACTCTGAAGAGCCAGCTGTGTTGCCCCGGGGCCTCAAACTCGCCCGTTTCGAGGAAGGTGTGTCAGGTTTCGTCGCGGCGTTAACCAACTCTGTCAGTGAGCAGCACGTGAAAAGAGATATGGAGACCCAAGTTAAGGCTATGATTAATCAGGCTCTTTCCCCAACCGAGCGTCGCACTCTAGTGGAACTCCTTCTGAAACACGTGTTCGTGTTCGACTTTGCCAAAGACGATTCAACACCACCGCCTACCAGTCGTATTCATCACACGATCAACACCGGCTCCGCACCTCCTATACGCCAGAAGCCCTATCGAGTCTCAGCCACTGAACGTAAGTTAATAGATGACCAAGTTCAAGAGATGCTAAAGCGAGGCATAATTCGAGAATCCTCCAGTCCTTGGGCGGCTCCAGTTATCCTTGTTAAGAAAAAAGATGGCACATGGAGGTTCTGTGTTGACTACCGTCGCTTAAATACGGCCACGAAGAAGGACGTCTACCCGCTTCCACGTATAGATGACGCAATTGATTGTCTGCACTCCGCTTCATACTTTTCTTCTATTGATTTGAGATCCGGCTACTGGCAAATCCCCGTGCACGCTGCAGATAGGGAAAAAACGGCATTCATTACACCAGACGGACTTTACGAGTTCAACGTTATGCCTTTCGGATTATGTAATGCACCTGCAACATTCGAGCGGTTCATGGATACAATCCTGCGTGGCCTCAAGTGGCAAATTTGTTTATGTTATCTGGACGACGTTGTATTTTTGGCAAAACGTTTAGTGAGCACAACCGCCGTCTGGATATTGTGCTTGATTGCATGGAACGAGCTGGCCTTATCCTCAATTCCAAGAAATGTCATTTTGGGAACCGTGAAACAATTGTTCTTGGTCATTTAGTTGATAAAGAAGGTGTTCGACCAGATCCAAAGAAAATTGAAGCTGTCAAAAGTTTTACGGTGCCTCAATCAGTGAAAGAGCTGCAGAGTTTTTTAGGGCTCTGCTCGTACTTTCGACGCTTTATAGCTAGGTTTGCGGACATCGCTTACCCACTCACGTGTTTGCTGCATAAAGATGCACCGTTCAATTGGACCAGCGAATGTGACGCAGCTTTCCGGCATCTGAAATTTCTTTTGACCTCGGGCCCCATTCTACGCCACTTCTGCCCATCTGCACCAATTGAAGTGCACACTGATGCAAGTGGTATCGGTATCGGCGCTGTACTTATACAACGCCATGGTCACGATCAGCACGTGGTAGCATATGCCAGCCGTTCGTTGAGTAAGAGCGAAAGAAATTACACGGTTACTGAGCAAGAATGTCTCGCCGTTGTTTTCGCTGTACAGCGCTTCCGCTCCTATCTGTACGGGAATGCTTTCACCGTCGTGACCGACCACCACTCGCTTTGCTGGTTAGTGAGTCTTCGTGACCCCTGTGGCCGGCTTGCTCGATGGGCTTTGCGCCTACAAGAATTTAATTTCACTGTTGTGCATAAAAGCGGCCGTAAACACTCAGATGCCGATTGTCTTTCCCGGTTGCCGCTTCTAACGACTGAGGACGACGCAGACAACTTTGATGAATACTTGTCGTCACTTTCACAAGCCTTCCCCGATCTTCAAGTTTTTCGAACTGAGCAACGCAAGGACCAAACATTAACCTCTTTGTTTGATGCCGCTCAAGATTCTGTAAAGAATACTTTTTGCATTCGCGACGGTTTGCTTTATAAGAAGAATTTCGCTTCTGGAGGAGCACGCATGCTTCTTGTCGTACCCGAAAGCCTACGCATCACAGTTCTTGAAATGATGCACGACGACGCCACGTCTGGGCACTTGGGAGTGACACGCACACTCCACCGCACACAACAACGATTTTACTGGCCTAACATGCGTTCAACCATCCAGCACTATGTAGCCAGCTGTGTGCAATGCCAGCGCTTTAAGCTGCCGACTTCAAGTCCACCGGGCAAATTGCGGCCAATCACACCTCCAACAGCCCCGTTTGAGCAAGTTGGCATTGACCTCCTTGGACCTTTCCCACGATCCTCTAAAGGAAATCGATGGATTCTTGTGTGCGTAGACCACTTAACCCGTTATTGTGAGACAGCCGCGATACCAGTTGCTACTGCGTCTGAAGTATCTAACTTCTTACTTCGATTCGTCATTCTTCGGCACGGCCCTCCTGCAGTTCTCATTAGCGACCGTGGACGTCAATTTACAGCGGACGTTGTTGAAGAACTTCTCCGCCTCAGCAGCTGCAGTTTTCGCCACTCCACGCCATATCATCCCCAAACGAACGGTGTGGTAGAACGCACTAATCGTACGCTCACCACCATGCTTGCCATGTACGTCGCTGCAGATCATAAGGACTGGGATGGCGTACTCCCGTTCATCACTCATGCGTACAACACCGCGCAACATGAGACAACTGGCTACAGCCCCTTTTACCTGCTCTATGCTCGCTCGCCTCGCTGCGGCCTTGACACCATGCTACCATTTTTCATCCACGATGAACCTTCTCTTGCGACCACACTCTGCAGAGCTGAAGAAGCTCGCCAGCTTGCCCGCGTTCGGATTTTATCTTCGCAAGAGCGTTCCAAGAACCGCTACGACGTCCAACACCAAGAAGTTTCTTATGTTCCTGGTGACATTGTGTGGTTGTGGACCCCTCTACGCAAGCGTGGTCTGTGTCAGAAACTGCTATCCCACTACACTGGACCATTTGTTGTGTTGGAGTGCATAAGTGACGTTAATTACGTTATAGCACGACTAACTGCTAGTGGTCGACGGTCACGCCAATCTCAGGTGGTGCATGTAGCCCGCCTCAAGCGATTCCATCCCAGACGGTCTGTTTAACTCGCCCGACGGGCATCGTCTGCGAGGAGGGAAATGTAACGTGCCTCCACAGAACCTCGACGGAAGAAGCAGAAGATGAAGGACTGACCCGCGGAGAAAGAGGAAGAAAAAGAGAGAGCTGAAGGACGCTGCTAGGCTTCCTGCTTCCATCCTGCTTCGACCGGTCCCCTCTTTGAATAAACCCCCGTGCGTGCAAAGCACGTAACAATATATATATATATATATATATATATATATATATATATATATATATATATATATATATATAGTGTTGTGCGTTTTTATCGTGAACACTTTAAAAAATTTCCCCGCTTCAACCGCTGGCTCATTTGCCGCGAAACTACCCATAGAGCTTGCGTATTATGGTAACTTTTGTATCGTAGCAAGTTTGACAACGGTACTCACTTAGTTGAGCCATGCATGATGCGAAAACATAATCGTCTACGTAGAGATCGGCAACCAAAACCCGCATACGATGCTTTTTCGTTGAAGGGCGGCAGTGGCGCCATCTGTTTTCGGCAGTGGAAGGCGTTACGACAAGGCCGCCGAGACGAGCGTTGCAAACAAATTTTTTGAAAGGTAAAGCCTCTTTAAATCTGTTGTTCTGATATTTTTTTCCGCTCAATTAGCCGAAAATGTTGCAAGCGCTTCAGTTGAAGCAGACGAAACGGCCGGAACGGCATATTCAAAGGGCCGCGCTTTTCGAAACGCTCGCCTCGGCGGCCTTGTCGGACGCTTTCGACTGCCAAAAATAGATGGCGCCACTGCCGCAGCTCAGCGAAAAAACGTTGTCTGCGGGGTTTGGTTCGCCGAACTCAACGTAGACGATTACGTTTTCGCATCATGCACGGTTCAACTAAGTAAGTACCGTTGTCAAACTTGCTACGATACAAAAGTTACCATAATACGCAAGCTCTGTGTGCAGTTTCACGGAAAATGAGCCAGCGGTTGAGGCGGGGAAACTTTTTAAAGTCTTCACGATAAAAACGCACAACACTGTATATATAAAGTTGCCCATTTCAATTCAGGCTTTATATGCAACTTTTGAACAGCAAAATATGAGAATATTAACGAAAAGGAAATAAAATTAATTAAACATTTAAATAAAAGATGAAATAAACAGAAAAACAACTAAAAAAACTCGAAGACCTGCCCCCCACTCGAAAATACTTCCGGAGTCCCAGCAGAACAACATGTCTCTGTGATAAAGGCAACATACCCAAAGAACTTCCAGCTGAGGCAACTAATGAGTAGGACCTTGGGGGCTTTTACAACCGTCAGTATCATTTTACGATCTTGTCAACGTCCTGGAAAACAAACTTGTGTTCAGCCGAACGCTCTTGCATGCCGAAGCTACGGCAGAGATTCTACAGTCAATTGGTGATGTGCCAAAAACTGGTTGTTCTGAGCATTCTGTTGCGCTGACAACATCAGGTGTACGTTTTTATTGCCTCACAAGGATTCACTTCTTGCTTAAGGGTATGAAGATAGTGAGAAGAAACGGAAAACACTGAAACCTAATTGTGTGTTAATTGTAGATCAAATTCTGCAAATCCCCCCCCCCCCCAGGTGAAAATTTGTTAAAAGTATTCTGCTTTCTAATGGTTTCATCTGGTCCCATAAGAAACCCGTAGACCTGGTTTGCTGCTGATTGAAATAGTCCCTGTAGGGCACCCAATGGTGTTTTGCTTGATCTACTGGTCCCAGAAGGAAGCCTTCTGGTTTTGAGCTGGGGTCTGCTGGTCCCAGAAGGGAGCCAATTCTGGTTTGCTGCTTGTTGAAATGGGGCCTTCAGTTGTAAATAAGCGATTCCATGGCCAGATGTGTTGCTTCACTGTCTAGAATCGTCAGAGATTGCTTACATGAGCGTCAAGATGCATACGTGCTACGGTTCACAAGCGGCGACAAAAACAGGTAAGTACGTTGGGGCGCCTTCAGCCAATGCGACTGCAGTTGCGAGGTCCTACGGCACGCATTACAACGTGCTATTCTCGCCGTAGTGGCCGCATTTTGATGGCGGCGCAATGCACAAAGTCAGTGCACGTTAAAGAAACCCACGTGGTTGAAATATTCCGAAACCTTCCACTACGGTGTCGCTCACATCCTGGGCAACGTCTCGAAATGTGCATGCACAAAACGCGCTTCAGACCAGCTACGCAATGCAAACTGCATGGGTTTGTGAAGCAGCATATTTCACGGGAATAATGGTGAGAGTTGACGAAACATTATTGTATGGTAAAGATTCATTCTTTGACACTCGCAGAAAATGCGGGGCAAGCAAAACAGGCTCATTTTCGCCTCAGTGGTAAAAATTTATCCTACGCGATGCGCTCATTTTGGCTGCACGCCTTACCGCGCCTCTACAGTCAGCGACGCCATACGGCATCGGCGCGCTGCGGGGCCATGCTTCCCCGGCCGTTTTTCACACCTGTTCACTCTAGCCACCTTAGAACCGCTTTTGCCACTACAAAACCCTAGAACACTGAAGCTACAGTGAACAGAAGCGTTTGCGGGTCGGTCAGTGAACTAGTAGCAACGCTAGCCACCTTGGGCGCAGTGTTGCCAGATTTGGCAATTTGTAGCCAAATTGGGCTACTGAAAAAATTTTTCGGCTGTTTTTTTTAGATGGAAACAAAACATGTTGACAGATTTTCCAGTCTGGTTGGGTTTGAAGACATAATAAACTGCACATCTCCAACCAAAAAAAAAAATTGGAGAACGCTTAAGCTTCGTCTTTAAGAGTGAGGCGCGACAGCAAGGCTCAGCGTTGCCGAGTACACAGATCGCGCCGTAAGGGAAGGAAAAATCGATCGATCGATCAATCAATCAGTCAATCAATCTATCAATTCAATCCTTAACGCTGTCGCGTTAAAATCCCTTCCCTTACGGCGCGGTTCAGGTATCGAGCGAGATTCGCCATTTTTCTCTCACGGCCAAAGCCGCAGACGCCGACGACACCGGCTTTTCTGCGACACGAGCTCCTTACCGCTGTCGCGTTAAAACTAATTTTAACCCACCGTTTCGAAGCTGCGATGCTAAAGTTGTGGGGAGGGGGAGGAAGGGTGGTTAAGGATGTTACCCCTGCCACAGGGTAAATTTAATGCCATTCCCATCGAATGACATTAGCACCTAATGCCATTAATCGGCTGCTACGCAGGAATATTTAATGTCATAAGCTTGGAATGACATTCGCCATCGAATGAGCTTGGGGAACTCATTCGCACTCGATCTCGAACCGAATGTGTGCTCTGGCATCGCCTCCTCTAGAAAGATGAATGCCGCGTGCGCCAGAAACCTGCTGCCCTTACCTTTCTATTTTTCCTCCTTTCCACTTGAGGTGGTCGCTAGCGATCCTTGTGGCGGCCGCTTGCAATACCTGCGCGCATGAGTACATTACCGCGCGGTCGTGGCGCGCCCGTACGCGCGCCGTAGCCGTAGCAGACGACGTCTCTCTGGCAGACGGCGCCTTCGCGCGTTTTCGACAGTTTAATAAGCAAACGAAAACATATAAGCGCGCAGAGCTGAAAGTAAAAAGTCGCAAATGTATGCGCCTGGCCAGAACACAACGACTTCAAGAACAGACGGGTCGCCGCGCATGTCGAGCAGCGCCGCCAATGCCGCTACTGACAGCTACTGCCGCAACACCACACCACTAGCCACCATAACGCCACCCTGTCCACCCACGCGCATTGGCGCAGATAGGGAAGTAGCTAGCGCCATCTCTTAACAACCGTCCGCAACTCAAGGCACGGCGACTACAATGGGTGAGCGAGCGACGCCGCAGACATCTTTTATACACTCGGGCAGCGCCATCTTGATACTCCCATACTTGCCGGTACTTATTGTTTGTGCTACTGAAAATTAAGCGAATATTTTCAATAAAGCTACACAGAACACATTAAAAATAGACCTCTAAAACTTTAAACATCCAAGAAGATGTTTGAGCATTACACCAAACTCCTTTTGTTATTTCAAAATTTGAAATATGCAAACGTGTACAAGAAAACTTGGGAAAGTTTCGTTTTCGTTTCGTCTGCTCTAGCAGCTGTAGGTTACCTACGTATGCTAGTTTATTACTACTTACGGCGTAGATTGCAGGACAGAATGAAGATACTGCAGTTTCATACGCCCAATCCGCTCTGCATTACACACCTCTCCACCCCATGTGTCTGCTCAAGGCACTCGCTTGCATTGTCCACTGAGAGCGGTCTCACTCTTTTTCGACCGTGCGTTCTAGCCACCCTTCGCACTTTGGACTCATTCACTCCCGCCCCTCTGTTCGCAGTCTTTCGCACGAACGTTGCCTTCACTGCTGGTGTGATTCTGTGCCAGGAAAGCGCTGCACACGCAAGTCGTTTCCCGTGCGCACGTTGGCCGATCGTATCTCTTGCGCGCACGGCGGTCGATCGATCGCACACAAGAATCGGGACTCTGGACCCGTCAGCAGCGTTCAGAGCGACACCCGAAACTACCATAGAAGTCGGCCGGGCGAGTAAGTCCGCCTTCGCTCAAAAGCATATGAACACAGATAACAAACAAGATAATACAGAGAACAGAACCGTCCGCTTATACACGCTCGCCTGTCAGTTGCTCAGTAGATGCCGTAAGCACGCAGCGCGCTGTGGCTCCGCGCGTCGCGATCTACCGCTTTGTCTCGCTCGTGCACAGAGTTTCAGCAGAATGCCGCCATCGCGTTTTATGTGTGAGTACTGTTCTTCTCTGAAAAATTCATAACGGCACTGTCGCGTGTTTTTTTTTTAAGATTTTCCGGTGCAGTGATGAGCAAGGGCACAAAAACTTTGACCGCTTGGCCATACAGTCCTTCCAGCAGTTCTGCCAACGACATGAGAAGAGCTTGAATGAAGTAGAACATTACAAACAGAGCCCAGCACATGTAATTTGAGTGATCAAGTTCGTTTTGAAGAAATATGTGACACTCAGACTGAGAGAAAAGGCTAGAAGGATAACAAAGGCAAGAGAGGCATATGTTAGAGCACTGCTTACAGAGCAAATCTTGTTTCAGCATCAATAACAACCATTTCCAATTGCACTAATCAACTTAACGACATATACATGAAGGAATCCGCAGCGGTGGCCAAGTGGTTGAGCATCGGCCTCGCATGCGGGAGGTGCGGGGTTCGATCCCCAGTGCCGCCGGGTACCCACCGGTGATACAATGGGTACAAGCTTTCCCCTGGTCTGGTGCTCGGCTTATTTAGGGTGAAATGCTTGGGAAATGGGTCTTCGACCACACCTTGAGAATTGAAAGATACCTTGTGCCATGGCGCTCTTTGGCCATAGATGCTCTTGCGCCATAAAAATCCATCATCATCATCATGAAGGAATCCAAAGTTAATGAACTGTCAGTGTATATGTCATAATGAGCCCCTCGATTATCTCCCTTTGTCTGCACCGCAACTTAATGACAATTATTTAGTTCAAAGCAAGGAATGAAGGAAACACGAATAAACTAATAATAATAAATTTTTACAAGCCAAAGTCGCACTTGGGTTATGCAGCACGCTGCAGAAGAGGATTCTTCAATAATTTTGATACCTGGGGGTCCTACACACGCCGAAAATTTATTACAAAATACAGAGTACCAGCTGTTCCAACTAGCCACATTGCATATTCCCTTAAATACTCCTGATTTTACATTATCAAAAGTTGGGGTTCAACAACTGTTGATACAGCGACAGTAGTGGGGTAGCTTCACCAGTGCATTGTAGGAATGAACCTGGCCAATGTGCATGTTTATAAAGTAGTATCGCAGTGTAAAATTCAGGACTGCGTTCCATTACCTTGCAAAGATCTCTTGTCGCGCCTTATGCCAGATAAATGGCAATGATGCATGACACGCAAGGTAAATATGTCTGTTGATTGTAGTAGAAGAAATAAGAATCCTTTTGTTGAAGTTCCTTAAAATACACCTTGTATGTGTAATGCAACAACTCTTCACCAGTGCAATGGTCAGTGCAGAAAATGTTTCCGAAGCTAAGATCACTGAAGTGCTCAGCAGGTACTCAAACATTTATTCGCGTTAAAGAAATCTAAATGCAAAGCAGTTGCACATTTCAGCTTTTACACAGATGCTCATGTGCATTTCTGAAGGTTCTATTTTTTTGGTTTTGTGGGGTTTAACATCCCAGAGTGGCACAGGCTACGAGGGATGCTATTTCTGAAGGGATCTGCACCAGATGCACAGTCCTGCTATAGATAACAAGTATGATGAAGAGTGACATCGAACATTTATTCGAACATTGTTCATGCAAAATCACTGTATTGATACTATGTTGAACATGTGTTTTTTTTTTCAAGTTTCCCTTAGTACTGAATCAAGGCTGCCCTATTAGGTGTTCAACAAATGAGAGCAGAGGTCTTGGTACTGTTTCTATTTTTTTTTTCATGTGCATTCTTTGAGTGTGTGAAAATATGTGCAAAGTATTGAATGCTATACTGTGTATGACTGAGACATTTACAAGCTATGATACTTTTATTTGTCTAGTGTGTAAAACAGTAACATCAGTGAATTTATGGCAGAAATAAAAAGCAGGCATTCACAAACATAACTGCTGAAGTTAAATGACTGTCAACTATGAAACCAGCTGTAACTTTGCAGTGGCAGGTTGCATAATAATCTCACATGCTTGTAATTGTGCAGATTGTGTCAATTTTTTTGTTTTACAGAATATGGCCTGAATTTTTAATATTTCCAAAGCTGTACGCAAGCAAACCGCATTCCAACGTTTCTCTTTACTATCATCACCTTGCACAATACTCTGTTAGTGCTCTCCGAGTGCGACTTATCCCACATGTCTCTTGCATAAAGCTCTTCCATGTATGTACGCTTTGGTGCTTCGTTGCAAGCAGATTAAACCTTTCGGAACGGAGTCTGTTACAGATCTTCCGTTGTATTCAAACAGAATTCGCATCTTAACAGGCAGCGGTACAGAAGGCATGCGCTGCACTCCGCGCGAGTGTCGTCTCCCTTCTGCCTCGTCTGCTGTATGGAACACCAACGAGATCTGACCGCCGGAGAAGACAGGAGGTGGCGATGGTGCACACTTTACTAAAGGAACTCCAGGTTACGCCAAAAGGCATGGGGCAGGCACGTTTTATAATACCCCGTACATCAAAACAAACCTTGCTGAACCTCGCCAACCATCCTCATTGATCTCGGCTCACACAAACACAAATCATACGTAATGAGCGGCACAAGATTCGCCACCACCTGGAAGTATCTTCGTGCGCGCACCATCGCGAACATTTTGCTCATGAACTAGAAAGGAATTCAACACAGTACGTAAGCAAGCCGCAGCACCATTCCTCGTACAACTTTTTGACGCGCACTACGAAGCGTGCGGCCATACTGGGGGAAGTTGTGAGGTTGCCAGATTAGTACGCTGCAAACTGCCGTTAAACCTGGTCTAGGTCGCCTGGACCATGCAGGGAACCATGAGAGGAGTAACAAGATGGCTGTCGTCCACGGTTATAAAAAAAGTGGAGAGGGTTTACGTGGGAGTGCTGCCGCCGTTTTCGCTCTACTGTTGGTGGTAGTAGCTCTATGCTAGAAGCTGTCGTTCTCAGTCCCAGCAGCAGCCAACGGCAGCGGCCGACCATGAAGCAGGGCCTTTCCTGCGACCGCCTATCATTTCGGGTTCCGTGTTTCTTGTTGGTTGGCGTTTCATGTTCGTTTAGCTGTCAAGTACTTAAAGATGTAACTGAGCACTTCACCTTTTGGAAGTCATTTTCACGCTCCGCGCGCCGCCGCGTCAGCCATTTTGTTTGTTTACGTTTATCGGATTTGTGGTTGACTTTGTACTTCGCTTGGCTTTTTATGGCTAAACACTGTAGAATTGCCGGAATTAATATTTTAAGCTTGTATTATTCTACAGAAATGTTCTCACCCGCTTTTGAAACACGACATAACAATTTCAAACATCTTTTATGTGCGCTGATGTCCTTCAGTTGAACTATTTTTTTTTTACTGATCGTCACTGTTATCATTTTCGAATGATTTTTTTTTCACCGTGCAGCACCGAAGGATACCGCACGCCGCGTCTCTAACAAGCATGGGGGCCTCAGAAGGATGCGATGCGACTCGCACATGCTTTTGTGACCATACCTGCACTTGCGCAAGCATGATGAAGACATCTTGGAGGTTACTCTCCGCAAGATGATCAAAAGGGCGCTCGACCTCAAATGCGAGGCTCCTTGCACTGGGGGTGATGAACACCTTCGGGAGCTGCGCGAGGCGCACCTCGCTAATCAATACATGCGTGTTGCCCAGACCGTGTCCGGTCGTCGCCTCCTTGGCCGGCTACATATACAACATGACCATCACATTGAGGAAAGGGTACGAGTGCCAGAACTATGGAAAGGCGCCCTCCGTGTTCGACCCATTCCTACCAAAATGGACAGAGAGAACCACAATGGACGGCGTCAGGCGCGGGCGAATGCCCTGCACCGCCATTATGGCTCCAAGCACAGCGTTTTCTATGTAAACGTTGCGGGCCCACATCATTCCAGGGGAGGATGGTACACGGCCGCAGCCGTTCACGAGGAAAGACAGGTGAACGGTCTCACTTTTAAGGCACTTAGCACAACCCACGCGGACGAGGTAGCAGTCGCCCTAGCCGCCTCCCACGCTCAATCTAAATTCATCATATCCAACTCGCGAGGAGCTTGCCAGAATTATGAACTGGGAACAATGGATAACGCCAACAGAGTAACGAATACTTCGGAGAGCAGCTCGGGATCAGGGCCCCACGACCCGATTTCTCATTTGGACTCCAGGCCACCAGGGCCTACCAGAGAATGAGGCCGCCAACTCGATCGCCCGCGCACTCACTAACCGTGCCCCCGATGTAGACCCTACCGATCTGGACCAGGACACCTATCCTCAGCTGTTAACTTTCAAAGATATCTCCGCTTATTACCGGGATTCGCACCGTCAGTACCCGGCTCATCTCAAGGGGCTAGGGAAAGCGGACGAGAGAATACCGCTTAGACTTTTTGCTAACACTCTACTGCACGGCAGTGCTCAAACATTTCGACACTTTTTTCTCTGGCCTATGCTCTTTCTGTGGGGAGGTGGCTGGCACGTTCCACATGGTCTGGGCATGTCAACAGAATCCTTCTCTTCCGCCCCTAACCCGTTCCCCTGCCCGAGAAGACTGGGAGGCGGCCCTGCTCAGCATGACTGGACCTACCGGCCCAACAAGGCCTAGTTCAGCGAGCTCGAGTGGCGGCCCAAACCAATGGAGTCCATGAATAAGGGACTCCACTTAGTACTGCAAGGAGAACGGCCCACAAGGGATTGCTCCCCACGCAACCTCTGCAATTTTCAAATAAATATGCGTTCAATACCACCACTTAAGCTTGGTGCTTTCCGCCCAGTGATCAAGGCTTCCGTATGGAAGCCGAAACGTCTTCGTTTTAACCTTTGGTCGGCGTTCCTTTCTTTATACATGAAGGAGACCGAATGACATTCGATGCATCGAATGACATTAAATTTACCGTGTGGCAGGGGTATAATGTCCCGTTGTTGACCGCCTCCCCACAGTGCCTATTTTTGAGCTTTACGCTCCCAAAAAATCTGATTGGTAAAAGAAACGCATTTCAAGAGTGCGCTACGTTTGGTTAGCTGTTGATGCATTTTTTTTTGCTTGCTCTCTTTACATCCATACATGTAAAATTTGGAGACGCTTAAGCTCCGCCTTCAGAGTGAAACGCGATAGCGTACCTTCATGGTCGAGCACCCGCTGATTTAAATGGGGCATCAGCATTCAGGGAAGGCGCAGACTCGGAAGATATGCGCGCCATCTGACGGGCCAGCGCCGTGCATGGCGAATGGGGGTTTCAGTGGGTGCCCACAGGATGGCGCTTCGACTGCACGCCGAGAGAGAGAGAGAGAGAGAGAGAGAGAGAGAGATAGATAGATAGATAGATAGATAGATAGATAGATAGATAGATAGATAGATAGATAGATAGATAGATAGATAGATAGATAGATAGATAGATAGATAGATAGATAGATAGATAGATAGATAGATAGATAGATAGATAGATAGATAGATAGATAGATAGATAGATAGATAGATAGATAGATAGATAGATAGATAGATAGATAGACAGACAGACAGACAGACAGACAGACAGACAGACAGACAGACAGACAGACAGACAGACAGACAGACAGACAGACAGACAGACAGACAGACAGACAGACGGACGGACGGACGGGTGGACGGATGGATGGATGGATGGATGGATGGATAGATAGATAGATAGATAGATAGATAGATAGATAGATAGATAGATAGATAGATAGATAGATAGATAGATAGATAGATAGATAGATAGATAGATAGATAGATAGATAGATAGATAGATAGACAGACAGACAGACAGACAGACAGACAGACAGACAGACGGACGGGTGGGTGGATGGATGGATGGATGGATGGATGGATGGATGGATGGATGGATGGATGGATGGATGGATGGATGGATGGATGGATGGATGGATGGATGGATGGATGGATAGATAGATACTTGAGGCCTTGCCCTTTGTAACGGGTGGGCACCACTAGGTTGGGCACCCGGACCAAAAACAAAAAACAAAAAAACAAGATGGAAGCGCACAAAGACAGAAAGATAAAACGCACAAAAAGGAAAAAAGAAGAAAAAACAAAAACACGCAAGGGCTAAAGTCAGGAGGTGGGGGGTTCGCTCATCGGCCTCGTTCACTTCCGACTCTGCGGTTTCGCGCTTTTATACACAGTGCTCCACCAAAGTGTTAGTCGACGCTTGGTTCGCAGCACCCCCTCGCTCTTGACCTTGGAGCTGTCTCCTTCGTCGTCCACTGCAGGACCGTGAAACACGAGCGCCTGTGGGAATGTGGTGCCCTCTGTCGGCATCGGATGGAGTCTGGCACGACATCACCAGGTGCTCGATGGTCTCCTCCGCGTCGCCACACGCTCGGCATATTGCTGCCTGTGCTTCAGATGTTGCATCGAAGCGACGGCGGTACACCAGTGTTCGCAGCGCTCCGGCACGGGCCTCACACAGCAATGCGCTACCCAGGCCGTTGTCAAAAATCTTTTCGGGTCCGATGCTGTTTTTGCACTCGCGGTACACAGCCAGTGTCGGTTTTTCCGCGAGCGCCTGCAGCCATTGGCGATTCTCTTTTTCCTGGACCCGTCTCCTTGCATCCTGTTTCCATGCGTTGCCGATTCGGCACTTATGGATGTCTGGAAAAGTCCATACTTGCCTTCTATCTTGTGAAGGCGCTTCACCTATGTAGTGCGTAGGCATGTCGCAGCGAGGTATTCAAAGACCCGCCTTGCCCATCGGTTGCGGCTCATGAACTGCAGTCGACCGCGGTACTCCAGCTTGCTGCAAGCCTCCATTGCCTCAAAACTAGACCATCCCAGGTCGCCTTGAATGGCTGCATTGGCCACCCGTCCATGACATCCGACTGCAGTGCGGCCGACCTCTGTTTGTCTGCGCTCTAACCAATTTCCGGTGGCTGATGGGAGGCAGACCACCGCGTTGGCGAATGTGAGTCCTGGCACGTGCGCGAGCTTCCAGAGGTCGCGGACTATGGTGTACTGGTGGCACCCCCACAGGCACCGACGTCGGAGGATGCATTGCGCTCGAAGTGCAGATTGACGGACCTTGGCCTCGTGCAGTCTGAACATGTCAGTCTCAGCACACAAATTTATGCCCAGGTATTTATACGATCTGTCGACTGTCAGGGTCTCTTCATTCAACATCAGCGATAGCTGATCAGTCGCCTCGCCTGCCAGCTGAACAACCTGGCATTTTCGCTGGTTGAACTTGATGCCAAGGCTTCGCAGCTACGCGGCACAAATGTCTAGCATTTTTTGGACATCCTCCGTGTTTTCTCCCATAATTACCAAATCATCAGCAAAGGCAAGACCCGGCAGTCGGCTGGAGTTGTCAATTCCTGTGGTGCTGTGCTTAAGGCCGAATCCCAGGTTTGCCTGCAGGAGTGCCTTTTCCAGTCCGGACACATACAGGAGGTAGAGGAGGGGAGACAATGGGCATCCATGCCGAAGCCCCCTGTGTACGTAGACCCGTTCCGAATGCACATTGCCAAAAACGGCTGTGACTACGTTTTCCCTGTACAACCTCTTTATCGTCTCGAGAAGTGGTGGTGCCATTCCCAGAGAACCAAGAGTTTCGTGGATGGATGGATGGATGGATGGATGGATGGATGGATGGATGGATGGATGGATGGATGGATGGATGGATGGATGGATGGATGGATGGATGGATACGCCTGAACCCTTTACATCGGGCGGTGGCTCAAGCCACCTAGCCATGTCTTGTGGAATTTTACTCCTGTCTTGCTGTCTTGCTCAAGCCACCAATCAGATAACCTTCGCTTGGTTACTTCTAACCTCTTAAAATCCACTTTCCCTTCACTATCCCTAAACCCCAATGTCTTGGGTAAGTCAGCCCCGCTGATTTCCACTGTAGGGTGAAGCCCTTTACAGAAAAGTATCAATTGTTCAGCCGTTTCCTCCTCCTCTCCGCACGCAATGCACAAAGTGTCTTATCTCCTGGTACCTGACTCCATACGTCTTAGTCCGCAAAACTCCAGTCCTGGCCTCAAACAACAAAGAGCTTCCCCTACAATTATCATAGGTATTTTCTTTGACAATTTCCTGTTTAAAGGTCCGGTATGTTCCCAGTGCCGATTTCGTCAGCATCCCTGTTTTCCGCAAAGCTCTGTTTCTTTAACCTTTTTCTTAACCGATAATTGCTGATTTGCCCCCTTACTGCTGTCCAGATATTTGCCTGTCAATTTTCTAGTTCGCTTTCTCCATTGGATGGATGGATGGATGGATGGATGGATGGATGGATGGATGGATGGATGGATGGATGGATGGATGGATGGATGGATGGATGGATGGATGGATGGATACAGCTGAACCCTTTACATCGGGCGGTGGCTCAAGCCACCTAGCCATGTCTTGTGGAATTTTACTCCTGTCTTGCTTTTAGCCACCAATCAGATAACCTTCGCTTGGTTACTTCTAACCTCTTAAAATCCACTTTCCCTTCACTATCCCTAAACCCCAATGCCTTGGGTAAGTCAGCCCCGCTGCTTTCCACTGTAGGGTGAAGCCCTTTACAGAAAAGTATCAATTGTTCAGCCGTTTCTTCCTCCTCTCCGCACGCAATGCACAAAGTGTCTTATCTCCTGGTACCTGACTCCATACGTCTTAGTCCGCAAAACTCCAGTCCTAGCCTCAAACAACAAAGAGCTTCCCCTACAATTATCATAGGTATTTTCTTTGACAATTTCCTGTTTAAAGGTCCGGTATGTTCCTAGTGCCGATTTCGTCAGCATCCCTGTTTTCCGCAAAGCTCTGTTTCTTTAACCTTTTTCTTAACCGATAATTGCTGATTTGCCCCCTTACTGCTGTCCACATATTTGCCTGTCAATTTTCTAGTTCGCTTTCTCCATTGGATGGATGGATGGATGGATGGATGGATGGATGGATGGATGGATGGATGGATGGATGGATGGATGGATGGATGGATGGATGGATGGATGGATGGATGGATGGATGGATGGATGGATGGATGGATACGGCTGAACCCTTTACATCGGGCGGTGGCTCAAGCCACCTAGCCATGTCTTGTGGAATTTTACTCCTGTCTTGCTTTTAGCCACCAATCAGATAACCTTCGCTTGGTTACTTCTAACCTCTTAAAATCCACTTTCCCTTCACTATCCCTAAACCCCAATGCCTTGGGTAAGTCAGCCCCGCTGCTTTCCACTGTAGGGTACGTGAAGCCCTTTACAGAAAAGTATCATTGTTCAGCCGTTTCCTCCTCCTCTCCGCACGCAATGCACAAAGTGTCTTATCTCCTGGTACCTGACTCTATACGTCTTAGTCCGCAAAACTCCAGTCCTGGCCTCAAACAACAAAGAGCTTCCCCTACAATTATCATAGGTATTTTCTTTGACAATTTCCTGTTTAAAGGTCCGGTATGTTCCCAGTGCCGATTTCGTCAGCATCCCTGTTTTCCGCAAAGCTCTCTCTGTTCCTTTTTCTTAACCAATAATTGCTGATTTGCCCCCTTACTGCTGTCCAGATATTTGCTTGTCAATTTCGTGTCAAATTTAGCGCCATCTGGCATGTGGCGCGCGAACTGCGGTGCCTTCGCCATTACTTGGGCTTACGCCTGCTGTACTGCGCTCGGGCCGCATTGAAAGGTACGGCGCCCAGCGTAGCCACAAGAAGCGCAATTTTCTTGTTTCTGTGTCCTAGACATCTTCCTTGACATTGGCTCTCTGCTCCAAGCTACAGTCGCGATGCCGGCATGCTGCTGTGTGCCCTTCTGCAGCCAGCGCTGCGTAAGAGACGCGCACGGAAACAAGGTGTGTATCCAGAGCACGGAGCGCATGAAACAGCTGCATGCTTGTTCCTTCTCGTCCGTGACCTGTTCGTTTTCACGTTAAAATAAATGGTGTAAGTATTGCAAGAGCAGCGAAAAGTTCCTTCTACCGTGTAGCCTTTCCGCTGTTTAGTGAGCACAAATATAAAGGTGCTACCTGCGGTGCACTCGAGCAGATGCATCGTTTCCGATGCTGGAGACTGTTTCGGCCCGACAGAAAATCAAAACGTTGCTCATACGCACTTCTTTTACATTCGCTAGCATCCGCGTCTCAACCATTCATAGTGAGTTCTTTGAGCGCGAGAAAAAGCACGACGATGTGGCGCGGCGAGGAGCGCCGTCGTTCTCTCCGTTGCGAACCTGCAGCAAACGACGCCGACATAAGCGGAGTGCAGCAGCTGCAGCGGTGTTTTCGTTGGGTCAGTGCCTGCGCACTCCGGCTTAGCAAACACTCCCGTAATCTGTCGCCTTGATCTGAAGTGAGCAAACCGCGAGTGATTTTGCACCGACGGCTAGGCGCACCGCATCTGCTGATCGAACGCCCGTACCCGGATCGACGCGCATTTCGCCCTGCAGTGCGCCTGCTCGTAGTCTAGTCCGCTCCAAGTGTTGTTAGCCTTCCTTTAACGGCAGTGCATTGATTTACTAAGTTAAGCTAAGTTTTGCAGCTCTGCCTCACAGTCACGGCAAAAGGAATATTTTCTCTACGGCAACTGCGCTGACCCAGTCCGGTCCGCTTGCTGAGGCGACGACAGATCATGGGGAGGAGCGCACAAACTGGAAGCCTTAAACAAAGCATAAGCGGCATGCATTTCTGGGCTACGGGCGAAATAGCGCGACAGCGCCGTTCATCGCTAGGGCCTTCGCTCGAAATTTCGTGTGCATAGAGCTCAGCCTTATTAGTGTGTTCAAAGTCGTCCCACTAGCTTAGCAGTAACTAACGGTACACGGGTGCGCTTAGGCACCTAACTCTGCTACCGCGCGACGGATAAACTTTTCCTGTGCATACGCATCCCCGGAGCTCTCTGCCAGACTGAAGCACATTCGCAGACAAAATATTATGGGCCACACTCTGTGGCTTCAACTCCACATTTATTAATGAACATGCGAAGGTTTTCTTCCTCTATGTGCAAGTGGACGTGACACTTGCAGAAGTATGAGACACTACATTAGTATTGCTAAATGGTGCTTAGACGAGCTTGATCGCACAAGCATGGTCCACATTATTTTGTCCAACTCTATGTACTGAAGAGGTGAAAATGTTCATTTTTCATTTCTTCACCTTGATGAATACACAAGAAGACATCTGATACGATTTTTCAAAGTGCATGTTTATTGATGCTTTTACATCTGCACCTTGACCAATTACTAAGTGGGCTGTACTCTTGCAGGTCTCTTTTCTAGGGTTGGTTCCCCACAAATCCTGGT
Source organism: Amblyomma americanum (assembly GCF_052857255.1). NCBI lineage: Eukaryota > Metazoa > Arthropoda > Arachnida > Ixodida > Ixodidae > Amblyomma > Amblyomma americanum. Next base: position 146,928,013 of record NC_135497.1, read on the forward strand.
TTGAAAAAAAAAAGAAAATGGATTGCCGCAATAAGGAGAGACGAGGGCAAGGAGTTCCGCATAAACAAGCACACAAAGGTGTGCTCAAAGCACTTCGCCGATGGTGACTTTTATGCAAACTGTGCTACCGGCACAAGGCGCCTCAAGGATGATGCAGTGCCAAGCATATTTAGTTTCGCACACAAGCAAAGAAAGGTGCAAAAGGAAGCCACCGAAAGAGCGTTGCGTGCAGAATGTTGCTGTGAATGGAGAAGTGACAACAGCCAGTGGAATGCGAGCAGACGACATTTGTGAACTTTCTGGAATGCCTCATGTACCAACAGCATGTCTGGATGCTGAAATGGACTTCAGCTCCTTGAAATCACAGCCGCCTCAATGTACACGGGATTGCACCGGACAAAAAGAAGCACAAGATCTGAGGCAATCACAACAGTGAAAAACGAGCTGAGTTATCGAAGAACAACTCCGACAGGCTCATGTCGAACTTCAAAGAGCTAAACAAAAAGCAAAAGAAAAGGAAGAAGAAATAAAATCAGTAAAAGAAGTGCTGTTTCGTACCAGCAGAGAACTGGAACTCACCAAAGCAACAGCAGAGAAGCTTGAAAAGAAAGCTGGAAGAGAGTTTCTATTGACCGATTAAAGCACAGTGATGATGACATGAGATTTTATAGCTGTCTGCCATCGTATGGAATGTTTAAAACAATTTGTTTTTTGTAATCCAGGGGAACAGGGAGAAAACATCAGACTCAAATCTTCATTACAAGCACACCCATCGCAGGCAGGTAGGCCAAGAAGCCTGGCAGTGGAAAAAGTTTTTCCTTTTTCTTGTAAGAATGCACCTTAGGCTTTTCGAAAAGGACCTTGCTGACAGGTTCTGTGTGTCAACTGCCACAGTATCAAGAATCTGTATTACCTGGGCCAGTTGCTTTCACTAAACTAACACAGATACCTCTGTGGATGTCAAAGGAACATGTTCAAAAGGAAATGCCACTTTCCGTCCAAGGAAAGTATTCTGCGACTCGAGTCATACTGGATGCAACAGAAATTATATGTCAGGCAGCCAGCTCACTTACACTGCAGTCGGCAACATTCTCATCGTACAAATCAGCGAACACCTTCAAAGGACTGATTGGCATCTCGCCCGATGGTACAGTGACCTTTGTCTCCAATTTGTTTTTAGGATCTATTTCTGACAAAGAATGTGTGAGCAAGAGTGGTTTCTTGGCCCTTCCTTTCAATGATGGTATGTCATGGGAGACAAAGGTTTCAAGATTGAAGAAATGCTCGAGACAATCAACGTGGCTTTGAATAACCCGCCTTTCCTCAGAAGAGGTCAGTTCAGTGAAGAGGAGATAAAAGAAACGGAAGAAATAGCATCCCTGCGGATACATGTTGAGCGACGAACACAGCGCATCAAAAGTTCTCATATCTTCGATAGGCTGGTACCGCTTTCTCTGGGCCCCATCATAAATGAAATGTGGATTGTATGTGCTATACAAACTACCAGTCTCCGCTGGTGCAACTACCTGATGTGTAAATGTTTGACAAATCTGCTCCTGCCATAATAAAAGGCAAGCTTTTCTCTCCATTTTCTAAGCCTTGATGTTATGTAGTATGTGACAGCAAATAAGTGATGCTTGAAAACTGACAATGGACTTTGTGAATAGGGTAGCTGTACAGCCCATTACCCATTTCCACACAACCATGACATTCTTTATTTACACAGACATGAAAGAGGAAGACAAAGACTACAGGATGCGATATACAGAATACAATGTGCACGCCAGAAAATTGAGTTATCAGTAAATGCACCATGCACCCAATACACATTACGACTTGACGAAGAACTGAGCAATATCAATGTCAGTGCTCGACTTCGTTATTCTCTCAGGTAAAGCAACAAGGTCTGAGTGGTCTCCTTCATCCCTTGTTGCTTGGCTACCAGAGAAGCACACTAAGGAAGTCTGGTGTGAAAAACCCAATTTGGCACACTAGCAGCTTTACGACATAACAGCACAACAATAAGCAAGAATAAATTGAAGGAGTAAGGTTGTAAAGACAGGCATATGAAGGTGGAAGTCACATCTGCCATAAAGAGAGGAATGAATGTCAGCAGTGACTTGTACACTCCAAACTGGTTGCTGGATATCCATCAAACCGACAGAACAAGTATTTGTGCACGCACGGGGCACCATTGAATATTTGTAGTGATTCCCGTGCATTTTCCAGTTTATTAAATATTTGTATGTATTTTCCAGTGTTCATTAAATATTGTGACATGCTTATCATCTCCTTTACATAACAAAAACTATTCTATTCCCTGCCACGTAAGACATGATGCCCCAAAGGAGTACAGACACAAACTTTAGTTTCTAGGCTTTCTTCATGGTTCGTAACACACTAGTAAATACAGACCATGCGGTATTTTCCAACTATTTCTGGCTGTTGAGGCAGGCTGCCTTTAGTGCTACAGTGAATGAAGATGACGAAGAAATTATGATGAAGTTTTCATGTCTCACAGGAGCTATACTTAACTCACACATGACAGAGGGGTAAAAAATTTAAAAAATTTGGAGTCTACCTTCCTTTAATGATATTGATACGGGCAGGCAAGCCAAATAACAGTACGACATGATGGCAGGCGAAATACAATTTTAATGGCTGTGTTGTAAGTGCCATCACTCAGTCCCGTGCCACTGCCCGCTTTTTCATTGTCGTCTTTTTAACAATATTGAGAGCAGAATCGTTGGTTTACAGGCACAAGGCATTCTTAAAGGTGTACTAAAGAGGAATCTGAACTCGTCTTTTTACCGCAGGAACTCTACACGTTCCGGGCATTCTTAGAAACTTCGAATTATTATCCTGGGCGGCCGATTGCCCTGATTAAATCGGGATAAACGTCCCAGCTCCCGCCTTTTTTTTTTTAACAACGCGGTAGGTAGGAGGAGTCAACCAACGCATCAACCAGTCCCGTGGCGGCTTGCCGCTCTGCCGTCGGTGGAGTGATACATAATTCAAAGAGCCCACATATATTTTTATTTCCGTGGGCCTAATTTGTGGTTATATTGCCTGTGACTGAATCTGTTTATTCACAGAAACCTAAAAAAACTAAATGAAAGTGAAGCCACCACTGGACTGGCTTAAAGGCACTCCACGAGTTGGTTGACTCCACCTACCTACCGCGTTCAGTTAAAAAAAAGACGGGAGCCGGGACGTTTCATCCGATTTAATTAGGGCAATCGGCCGCAAAGGATAATAATTCGAATCTTCTAAGAATGCCCGGAACGTGTAGATAGAGTTCCCGCGGTAAAAAGACAAGTTCAGATTTCTTTTTAGTGCATCTTTAAGGGCGTTTCGAGGCTATATATGGCAACAGCACAGTAAAAAAGAAATTGTCAAGTTTCTGTCTTGCAACAGCCCAATCTTCAGCAGAAAACTTGACACGGTCAATGATCAGGGGCCGATCAGAAAAAGAAAAAAAATCGGTCCAGGATATACCAGATAAAGCCATCCGGCCAAGGACCTGATAGTAGTAATCATGGCCACGGTCCAGCCTAAACGCACCCATGCTGTCCTTCTTGAGGCAGTGCCCATCCCCCATATCGTCGGGAGTTTTTCCCTTCAAACTGTATGGGCACTTCACCTCAAGAAGGCCATGTGAAGGAGTTTCGCACGGGTTGAAGATTAGACTGTCCGGTGAAGCTCCCAGCCATGGACACGAAGGGTCCACAACCAATCCGCTCCGAAGGGCCTCGACATCATGGTCCCTGGCTTTCATCACAGCCACGTACCGCTGCACAGCCGGCTGCTCATTCGTAATGCTGTACCTGCAATAACAGCATAAAAAAGGCAGGCACCTTCATCTCAAGAGGAACTTTCACTTAGAGCAGAGTTGGGTGTGCTCGCCTGGTCTACAGCAAATAAAGAACCGTTCGCATTGTATTGTAGGGCAGTCGGCTAATCAAAAAATGAAGATAAAGGAAAGAACACATACTGTTCTGAACCTGACTTGGTGCATATACACAGCAAAGAAGCAAATGTGGTGACACCATTTGACCTCTTTTTGAAAAGGTCTATAAAGGCAACGTTTTCTTTTTTTCAGACGTCCACATATTTTGCTGAAATTATGGTAAGCTCTCCAGGCAACGTTCTGCATGCCATGTCATATGCTCCACACTTGTTGATATTCATTCTTCAATTTCTGAGGGGGCAAAATTTTGACCTTTGGTCTTTCAAATAGTGATTAAATTTACCGCTTGTGGTCACCTGTTGAGCTATTCGACGTCCACATAGGAGGCTTCTCACCACTACCCATGACGCCATGTGTTGTTTGAAATTCATTTTCCGTACTTAGTAAAATAAGACCTCACTTACTGAACAGCCCTGACACGGGAAAGGTCTTTGTCTGCGGTCACGTTCTGCAGGCCTTTCTCTGTCCACGTAGGGCGCTTGACCGCAACCCCAAATGATGAAGCAGTCAATCGATGGACGTGGGCTCTCTTCCACATCTCGTTGCCAGACTGCTGCCTCGTGTTCTTTTCGTGGTTGATGGCCTCCTGGCTGGATACTTGCAAACCCTGGAAAGAAAACATATTTTATGTAGTTACTGATATGACAGCTGTTCACCTGTGTAACCTCTCGCCTCAGACTTACTTATATTGCCAAATTATGCATATTTTTAGCGCAACCAGGACAGGGACGCATAGAACAGAGATAAACACGACCACTCGCGTTTGTCTCTTTTCTTTGGTCCCTGTCCTTTTTGCGCTAAAGATGTGTATAATTTTTCACAAATCCAACTAGCCAAACATCTAACTCTTTTAAAGTATATTATATTGGCAGTGCTGTTTGCTATGGCTCTACCATTTTGTGCAGATAGCTTAAAAATTTCTCTAAAAAAAAAGACAACTTTTTCAGGCCCATATTACGCAAAGTGGTCTAGCAATCACACACGAAACTTTTTCTCGCCACCGAGGCAGTAGCCTGTATAAACAATTCGTTCAATATCTGAGTGACTATAATGATGCTCGAAGTCAAGGTTACTGTTCTGCAACTGAAATAATGAAATCGTTATAATGGACACCTGCTACTTAAACTACCAGCTGGTAGTTGTTGCTTTTTGTGTTCTTTTGTCATTCATAGGTGACCATCTATTTTTATTTCTTTCAGCACTTACGAAACAGACTGCTGTGCGGTTTGGGGCAGCTAGGTTTTCAACATGGAAGGTATGAAAGAAACAGCACGACACGGAAGCCACACTATAGTCGGATATAACTCAAGAAAAAAAGCAGCACTTCCCCTCAAATGACCCCCCCCCCCACACACACACACACACAAGCCGATGGTATCGACCAATTTTCATTGCAACGCGGCCAATCCGATTAAGTCATTGTTAACTGTCTTCCATCTGCCACTTCTCGCGATGACATTGAGGGAATGCCACCTAGAGCGTCTTCGGACTCATTGAGTCATGCAAAAGATGGATCAGCAGGCCATTTACTCGGTATCTTCAGCCTCCAGGTAAAACGTGCACATACCTTAAGGATGGCTGCTTCAGCGGCAGAGAAATCCCCATCTTGTATTTGCCACTTGCGACACGACTCATAAACAGTCGTGGTGGAGTCGGCATTTCTGCAGTGCCAGCATTTGTGCACACTATTTCTGGTGCCACATAACTTGAAATCCATGCGGCACGAGAGGCATCAAATACTGCAAAGCACTGCCGACTGGTGTTGGCCCAATTTTTGAAGCCGTTTCAACGAGTTGAGTGCTTTCAAGGTGTCTTGAAAATGGCGAAGGACACAGCTCACCAATGCTTGCCCCAAGTGTCCTTATTCTTGAAGAGAGGTCCTCAAATGGCTGGGCGTGCTGTCTTGCATCATAAAACCTGGTGGTGATCGGCTTTGAGAGGCCACCTTGTCGCACACTCCTCCAGTCCACAAACTGCAAAGGTAGCGGTGTAAGTGGGCTGCTACGAGGGCGCCTCCACTGCTGTGGCAGCTCGGTGCACGCTACTTCTGGTGGAGGTTCCTTACAGCCATTGCTCTTAAGTAGCAACACTAGCTTTAATGCGGCTGCAATGTGGCTACACACTCCACAGGCACCAGCTGGGCAATCGCATCTTGCAGACGCCACTGATCCACAGCTTTTCAAAGTAAGGCACACCTCATAGGGCATTGATGTGTTCTTCTGGCTCCGAAAACAAGTGCACTGACATGCACCTCATCAGGCCTGCAAAAAGGAAAAATTTCATGTCAACCATTTAGAGGAATTTTTGACCACTACAGCTCCATGCAACCTATTTGGTGAACTATAGACACGCCAAACAATTACATTCGCTTGAAACTGCATTACGATGACACGTGGAGCTCACAATATAGTTTTTTTTTTTCATGTACTAGTATCCTATGGTGCTCCTGCTACTCTTGTATGGCAGCAATGTCAATATACGTTTGTGGCGAGAGCCTCGTTCGCCAGACAGCATGAAACATGCTCTGAGCGTGCAGGTTCACCACAGAAGTGATTCTCGACAAAGGAAAACTAATTCTAAAGGATGTGCGGAGTCAAAGATATATATATATATATATATATATATATATATATATATATATATATATATATATATATATATATATATATATATATATATATATATATATATATATATATATATATCTCAAAGGGCAAAGCGGCTAGAGGTTTATGATGCTGCAGCGCGCCTTCCGTGACCGACGAGCGGCGCAGATAGGCGAGGCGTCTTGAGTTACCGAACACACGGCACCGGCGTGCTCGCGTCGCTTCCCTTTTGCTTCCTCTACACGCTTGTTCCAAGAGAACAGCCACGCAACACGCTTCAGTCATTGGCGCAGAACACTGTACAGACGCAGGCTTGTCTGGAGCGCCCGAACCGAGGCCCACGAAGCAAGAGATGAGAAATTTAAAAACAGGCGTTTTCACGGGTAATCCCAGCACGCAATCGCTGCAGCATAGCCAAACAAAGCATAAAAACAAAAGTGAAGTTCTCACACAAAGCAGCTGCGGTAAGATTTCTGGCTACTTGTGTAGCGCACCGATTCTGAGCTCTCTAGACCAGCGTGCAAACATCAACACGACTCAACACGAACATCAACACATCAACATTAAGTACGAGGTCGCGCTCGCATCGCATGTTCGCCCAACATGACGCCCGAGTTCAAGTCTGTGGATTAAAAAAAAGTTAAACACGCTGCGCTTATATTTTTCCTAGTGAGGAGACATACAGTATTGTGCGTTTTTATCGCTGACACTTTCAAAAATTTCCCCGCCTCATCCGCTGGCTCGTTTGCGGTGAAACTGCACACAGAGCTTGCGTATTATGGTCACTTTTGTATCGTAGGAAGTTTGACAACGGTACTTACTTAGTTGAGCCGTGCATGATGCGAAAACATAATCGTCTACGTAGAGATCGGCAACCAAAACCCGCACACGACGCTTTTTCGCTGAAGGGCGGCAGTGGCGCCATCTGTTTGCGGTAGCGCAAAGCGTCGCGACAAGGCCGTCGAGGAGAGCGTTGCAAGGAGCGCGGGCCGTTTGAATATGCCGTTCCTGTCGTTTCGTCTGCTTCTACTGAAGCGCTTACAACATTTTCGACTAATTAAGCGGAAAAATATCAGAACAAATGATTTAACGAGGCTTTACCTTTTAAAGAATATTGTTTGCAATGCTCGCTTCGGCGGCCTTGTCGTGACGGTTTCCACTGCCCAAAACAGATGGCGCCACTGCCGGTTCTCAGTGAGAAAGCGTCGTCTGCGGGTTTTGGTTTGCCGATCTCTCGTAGACGCTTACGTTTTCGCATCATGTGCGCCTGAACTAAGTAAGTACCATTGTCAAACTTGCTACGATACAAAAGTTACCATAATACGCAAGCTCTGCGTGCAGTTTCACCGCAAACGAGCCAGCGGTTGAGGCGGGGAAATTTTTGAAAGTGTCAGCGATAAAAACGCACAATACTGTATATGCTGCGGTTAGCAACTAAATTTAAACGCGTTCTCTGCCACTGACGTGCAGCGCGGACGCACTTCAGTGGTATGCACGGACGCAGCAGAAGCACCGAGAACGCGAATCTTTGCAAGTCCGCAAGAGAGGCACTAATACTGCACCTGCAGGATGACACGGCAACGCGCCCTGTCGACGGATCGCAGTAAGTCTCGCATACCAGCTTGTAGCTTCGCTGAGAGGTGCGGCCGGACGGACCGCGCACATCGTGGGCATCACAATAGGAGTCCAAAAGCCTTTCCGAAAATCCGCCCGGGATGACGGTCAGGTCCTTCGACCACTGCAAATTTTCCGCCATCGCTTTCACAAATGCAACCAAGGTATTGTAGACGCAACAAGGTGGAAACTGGTGCAATGGCTGAGTAGAGCCCCTGTGCGTCTTCTAGGTGCCCAAAATGTGGCGACGGCGCCGACGGAAGTTGCTGATGATACTTTTCTGTAAAGGGCTTCACCCTACAGTGGAAAGCAGCGGGGCTGACTTACCCAAGGCATTGGGGTTTAGGGAAAGTGGATTTTAAGAGGTTAGAAGTAACCAAGCGAAGGTTATCTGATTGGTGGCTAAAATCAAGACAGGAGTAAAATTTCACAAGGCATGGCTAGGTGGCTTGAGCCACCGCCCGATGCAAAGGGTTCAGCCGTATCCATCCATCCATCCATGATGACTGCCAAGTTGCCAGACTGAATTTTCTAAATGGTCTATTGTGGAAGGTACTCGCTTAATACCGGCATCTGTAACTTACATGCTCATAACAACTCATTGAAAACTGAGCATTTTGATATATTTGCCTGCCTGGTTGGGTTTGAAGACTTATAATAAACATTGCACATCGTGTTCGCACCCATGCTCTGAACACAAGAGGGGAGACCGCAATGCTGAATTTCTGGCCACCTGACGAGGCCGCACCCCCCCCCCCCCCCCCAGCCCCCAACGCTGTACCAACGCTCTTTCTTTACTTGTCGGTGGTGGTGATGGTGCCAGTGTCAAACGCCGGGCAGATAAGCGCGTACTTCAGAACCACGTGCGATGTAGTTTAAAGGAGTATACTCGGTACTGCAGAAATTTTGAGCCAAGCATATTCTTCTTAGAAAAATTGAAGAGCGAAGTCACGTACGATTAGTGATGTTGTTGTTAGCCTATCAAAAGATGGCACATACCCACTCTGGGGGATGTTATTGAAGTGTTATTGTTAGTGGTGTTATTGAAGGATATCAGCTCGCGCATATGTGATGTGCTTCGCTTTCTGCTGTGTCACCTGATCTGTTTGGTTTATCTGTGTTTGAAGTTTAAATTGGAAATAAATAAAAGGTTCGTATCACTTTCCAATGGCTGATGTGATGGCAATTTTGTAACCACAACTTTGGCTATTTTTTGGCTCTTAACTGTCTTGGCCTAGTTGCATGGCTGGCTATTTTTGGGCTACATTTTTTGTATACTTTGGCTATGCCACTCCGCGCTATCTGGCAACACTGCTTGGGCAGCGCTCGAAGGCCCTCGAAATCTCGATGGAGTTCCGCGCTGCTCCGTTGACTCGACAGACTGACTCGACGGCCATTGAAACTGCCTGTGTAGCAGCGCTCGATCGCCTTTGAGTCGATAGACTATGGGAGGGCCTTTGAAATGCCCGTCTGACAGGGGTATAAGTCGCAGAAATCAAGCGAGAGCGGAGCCATGCTGACCAATCACCCGTAATTTTTATATCACCACACAACAAAACTGGCTGCGCAGATAGGGTGCCACGATGCGCGCGGGGGGGAGCGTGCGCATCGAGGCGAACTATGCTGCTGATGATGACGATGCCGTGGTCATACCCTTTACAACGGGCGGAGCATTAAAAACGCCATCTCGCGGCTAAGCATTGTCCACAACGCTCAACTGGGCGAGCTAGAGTGGCGAAGAATGTGGCAGCACCATATGCTGTAAAAGTCTCGCTGAAAAACAAGATGCTTGTCAATAAATTTTCAGTTGCAAGTACCGCCCTGTGCTGTCGCCTGCCTCCGTGCTATGTCTGTTGCTGTTTTTAGCCGTTAGATTCGCCCCGCCACGCCGCACTAATCAGACTAAAACGGATGGGTACCGCTGGGCTACCGCGTAGCACACCTTAGCCTTCAGCGACGCTGTACTCTAGGCATGGCGACCAGTTGCCAGTGATGGTGTATCGGTTTAACGTCCCAAAGCGACTCAGGGCATGAGCGACGCTGCAGTGGAGGGCTGAGGATAATTTCGACCATCTGGGTTTTTTTAACCAGCACCGACATCGCACTGTACACGGGCCTCTGGCATTTCGCCTCCATCGAAATGCGACCGCCGCGGCAGGCACCGAACCCATCTTTCGGCTCAGCGGCCGAGCGCCAAAACCACTACGCAATCAGGGCGGCTTGCAAACCAAGTTCAACAGTGAAAGCAGCCATTAAAGCGCAAGCTCAGGCAGCGCACTCACGTGCTAATAGCGGGTGCGGCGACCCGTGCTCCGGCTGTCACCGAGTGTAATACGCATCGTTCAGTGCAAACCTTTGCAGCGGTAATGCATAACTACGAGGCGACAGCCTCAGCATATAATATGCTAAGAAACAGACGATCGGAGTGGCGAAGCAGCTTTCATGACATTTCAGTCAATTTTACCTCCTGTGTCCACGCAGCGGGAGACGTACACGTGGCATGCAGAGCCAAGTACCTTTGCATTCCTATTGTCTGGTAACATTCCCGAGTTTAGGGAGCGGAAAGAACTGGCTGCACAGTGGGTGCATAAATGTTAGACCCACGCCGTATGGCTCGTTATGCGTGAGTGTTCCAAGTCTCTCCAAGATCGGCGGAACTCTCCCTCCGACGGTTAGGACGCCCAACGGGAGACTGCCATGCGCAGCTCTCCACAAGGGTGTGGTAGCGCAAGTTCACGTCTTCAGCAGGAAATAATATTGGAGAAAATAAGCGCACCCAGCCTCTATGGATATTAGGGGAGCCATCAGCCCCCAGCATGGCGTGGCACTTGTGCATGCGTCGGCAACGTTATATGACCAACGTTCGGCTGGCCGCCGTCGTGCAATTAACCAGGCCGGAAAGTATGCCGTCGCCAGTGCACACTGATATATTTCCTCGTATTTGTGTACTGTGCGATGTCAGTGCACGTTAAAGAACCCCAGGTGGTCAAAATTCCCGGAGCCCTTCACTACGGCGCCCCTCATAGCCTGAGTCGCTTAAGGACGTTAAACCCCCATAAACCATAACCCATTTCCTCGTATTTGCATCCTGAAGGGGTGCCTCCCCGGAAGCTCGCGATCACCGAGAAAAGGTTATCAAAGCAACGGATGTCTATGCCACAGGAAGCCAACACTTTTTGCGCATTAGCAAATGACTGGGAGCAAACCAGCTCGGCTGCTATGTGGCCGAGAAAAGCGATCGCTCTTTTCAACATATCTACTCAAGGCTATCTCTGCGGGACACTGGACAACAATGGTTTCACAGATATAATAAGTCACCACGTCAAGAAAATGAGACCGGTGCCTAATACACTGACCCGCCGCGGTGGCTCAGTGGTTAGGGCGCTCGACTATACTGAGCCGGAGTTCCCGGGTTCGAACCCGACCGCGGCGGCTACGTTTTTATGGAGGAAAAACGCTAAGGTGCCCGTGTGCTGTGCGATGTCAGTGCACGTTAAAGATCCCCAGGTGGTCGAAATTATTCCGGAGCCCTCCACTACGGCACCTCTTTATTCCTTTCTTCTTTCACTCTCTCCTTTATCCCTTCCCTTACGGCGCGCTTCAGGTGTCCAAAGATATATGAGACAGATACTGCGCCATTTCCTTTCCCCCCAAAACCAATTATTATTGCCTGATACACTGCGGCGACGGATGTTTTAGCTTAGAGATGCAGCAACAGTGTCGTCAGGAAGATCAACCTGAAGTAAACACGCACGAGGCAGTGCATATGGATCGAGAGATGGTGTTTAAGGGTGCGTAGTCTGAAGCCTGGTGGACTTATAGAGTCGCTGAGACACGCGTTAAGCGATAAAAAACGGTGATCATGCGCGGTGAACTATTAGCATATGAAGCGCGATGTACGGTTCGGCAAACTCGCAACGGCAGGTTCAATCTGTGCTGCGCTGAGATGGGTGCTGGAGCCGTTTAAACGAGGCTGTTTAATCAACGCGCAAGCGGAGGTTAGACAGACGTAACTTTGAAGGTTCGCAAGCCGGGCTCCGTATCTTGGCCACTCGGATGCCTTACCACTGATGGAGCGGCTACCATGTTATCTCGACGGGTTCAGATGACAACAATAAGCTATTGTAAAATCTTAACCCGCAGCGAAGGCACAAGGTGGCGCGGTCGATGAAGGCGAAATGCAGAAACTCCCGAGTGTCTCGGCGCACGGTGAGAACCCCAGGTGGTCGAAATTAAAACCAGGGTCCTCCATCACCGCCGCCTTCAAGGCAGCCGTGTTTCCTCCACTACGGCGAGCCTCATAGCCCACCCGCGGCGTAGCTTTGACCCGTGAAAGTCATTATCCAATCACTAATCAACACCTGGCACGTAGAGACCTCAGGCAGAGTAGTAACCTCACTCGCCCCTTCACTATGAGCTGCAATACAAGCAGCCAACGCCAATGTCCGCAGCGCGAAAAGACGACATTCAAGATGAAGTGGGGGCGACAGGAGCACTGTTAGTCATGTTCCATCACTTGCAAGCAAGGCGCACGTGATAGCAGGCACGACCTGTGCATGCGCTGGCAGATGCGGTCAAGGCTCATCAAGAAATGCCACCTCGTCTCTGGTTAATTAGCGCCACGGAGGCCTGATTTGACGCGAGCTTCGCCGTGCAGATACTGTCTGCGAACTGCGCTGTGCTGCCACAGCAGACAGCTGTGCCAACCCGCGTATTGATCCGGGCCGACGCGCTGGGAATTCTTGGAGTCTGCCGTCGGTCGGCCGTGGGACACAGCGCAGCTGCACACACCCTTTCCTGTTTTCTTTGTTGCCTCGGGCGCTGTCACCACCGGTTATCGCGGCGGCCAGCTCGCGATAGCACACTCCGATCGGCGGCCAACCGTCGGGGGGGTCAGTGCGCCCCTGTCGCGCCGAGCAAAGGGCGCCCCTGCTGCGCGGCCAAACTCGCCAATCGATTGTGGCCCAAGAAGGAGTCATCGCAAGTCTCAGGCGGGGATTCCTGCCAGGACCGGTCGCCATGGCAACCTGACGTCAGAAGCGCGCCTCCGGGGCCAGCATGGCGCCCCGTCGAGGGCCTCTTCCCCAGCTGCTACCCTGAGCGCAAACTGGTTTCCTGCTCGGGCTGCAGCCGCCAGACCCGGAGCCGCTTTCCGGCCCATCACGTTCAATAAGGGGACCGCGAACCAAACCGCCGCTCTGAACACCCCATTTTCAGTGCGACGCAACAGCACAATTAGCCACCTGCAGCGCAGTGGCGCCTTGTGTCGGCGACAGTCAAACGCGAAGCCCAGCACTCGTTGGTGGCCGCTGGTCTCGTCGCGGAATGACGGACAAGAAGCACACAATGCGCACCGCAGCTCCACCCCACGGGCTTTGTGGCGCATTGTTTGTCCCCTGCCAGGGGCGTTCAGTCCGGTCAAGTATTTGCTCTAGACCCAGCTTTACTCAGTTTGCTAGTAAGACTCGTACGCTCATTGGAGAGCGCTGTAGTAAACAACAGTGCAGTTTTTAATAGGCACAGACGTTCACACACTGGTCTAGAGCGCTTGAATAGCGCGCTAATCTGCGGCAAATGACTGAACTCAATTTGGACGCGGCAACCCTCTAAAGGTAGCCTAGAAGATGCAGGACGCAATCATCTGCAACACCCCATTACATTTGCCACTGCCTCCTCAACTGGATATAGCATTTAAAGGCACTAAATGTAAACCACTATCCATACGAAAGTGCATGCACGATACTCTTTCGAGCCCTAGGCCACTTGTAAATGACGCAAGCATAATCAGCTGTGCACGTTCGCGAGTGTGCGAGCACTGTACGCTATTCCGACCGAGCACGAATCCAGCGCGGTGTGGCTGGCCTTCCGCTCCGAGATTTCCAAGCTGCCCTACAAGGCCGCCACACATTAATGAAATCAGGTGACCCGCCGCAGTGGCTCTGACGTTCGGCAGCTCATCCAAAGGTTGCTGGTTCGATCCAGGCCGCCGCGGCTGTATTTCGGGCCGAGGCCAAGTACAAAAACGTCGTGTGCTGTGCAATGGTCAACGCACGTTACAGAACCACCAGGTGGTTGTAAATTAATCGGAGCCCTCCACTACCGCGTCCTTCATAGCCCATGTGTCGAGTATTTTAATGAAACCAAGAAGCTAAACAGAACTCGTAAAATGAGCCTTCGAGAAGCGTGGCTTTTGCGTAAGCGATACCGTGGCCTGACTATGTAAATCGATGTGATCTCAACCGTCTGTTCTCCGGCTAATCATCCGCATATTAGACTCGGAATACAACGCTCAACGTCTTCACGTAGTGTTCACACGGGGAAAAATTCCAATCTGATCCTACGCAAAATAAAAAAAATACAAAGTTCGCATTTGAAAGACTGCTGGCGACTGGTCACACAAATACTTTCCGATGAGATTCATTCCCGCGCCGCGGCGGCTCGCGCAGCTGACGAAAGGCCGGGCGCCGCTGCTGCCAGGGCAGAGCAGCGCTTCCAAAGATGGCGGCAGCTCCCTCCCCGAGGCCAGGTGGGAGGCCGCGGCGCGCGTGCGGCAGATCATCTGGCCAAGGACGCCGCCTGCTTCCTCTTTCGAGCGCCGAGCAGGCCCCGGCTGGACAAGCCACGCGGCGGCGGCTGCAGCTATCGACCGGGGGATGTGTGCTCTCCGAGGAAGCCGCGAAAAGTGCCCGCGGTGTGGGGCGAAGCGACGCCACGTCAACAGACACACTGCATGCTTCTTGTGAATTTCTAGTCTGCATGTACGGTTTTGCAGGCGGCATGCTCAGTGCTGCAAGCGAGCTTCAAATTCCGGTGCGGAGAGGACTTACTGGCGGAAAGGGGGCGGCGATACGGAGGGAGGAGCGCGGGTACTCGTAACATCAATTCGAATGCCGCTGTTCCAGAAAAGCTCCCGAGTTGTGAGCTGAAGCCTACGCACTACCTTTATATGCCTATAGCTTATACGCTGTGATCGCAATGACTAACAGCACCGCTGTCCTGTGTATGCGGATTAACCGTCCGCACGCACAATTCTGTAGACGAAAGTTCGACACAATCGAACAGCGCGAATACACGGCCATGAAAAGAGCCATCTTCGCGCTAATCTTACCGAAACCAAAGCCGAATACGTCATTTCAACACGGCCCCAACCACTCCCATGAGAAAGTACCATCACATTTTCCACTACTTATAGCAACACCGCCTGTGTTTCAAAGCGTCCGGCCCTCGAACGATCACACGTTCATGGAATGCACAATACGCGCATATAGACACGAATAAAAACTCGCTCAGCTAGCTGACAATCTGCGAGCAAGCCGAGGGCTTCTAAAAAAAAAGGGGGGGGGGGGGGGGGTCGGTTCAATGCTGGCCTCGGGAATGCTGTTGCCAGCGGAACCAAGAAAATCGCAACGCACCGGTCACACCGTGTGTGAAAGGGCAACGCGTCTCGCCCGGCGCACGATCGAAGCAGCACGGGGTGCATCTAACAATGGCACCCCGCCGCCTTTTGGGGGGGGGGGGGGGGGGGGGGCATTCTCAGACGGCATATCGTGCCCGCCGCAAGTGAACTGCTAAGAAGCGGACGAACATGTGTCACTGCAGCTGCTCGACACTTGCGGTCGCCTAGCATGGTCGCCAGAGCGTCCTGCGGAGCCGCGCCCGCACGGGCGCCAACGCTAGCTGTTGCCGGGCGGCCCAGAAAAAACGTGCGCGGCCTCCTGCAGCATGGCGCGGAACACCGCCGCCATCACCATGCTGCTGCATCAGCCGGTCTCATAAAAACGGGGGCGGCATCTTACACTCGATAAGATAGTCGCCCATCTACACCCACCGGACCAGGGCTCTCCAAAACGCATGGGGGGGGGGGGGGGGGGGGGGGGCAAGGAAGAGAACACAGGAGAATGCTGGAGGGGGTGCAGGAAACACCCTTGCCCCCGACTCCCGCGCCCACTGCGGCTGTTCACGCTCACATTAAGCACGAACCCCTCGACCCCGGTCACTCAGTGAATGACAATGAAGCATGCCAATTATGCTTGCAGAGAGCAAATTCAGCAGCGAAAAATCGGTAACACTGGATTAGCAGAAATTGCTGCCGTTCAAACGGCACTGAAACTCGAAACGGGGCTGTATTAGAATGCAGGCAAGTCAGCGCTTGCAGCCGCTTCCCAGAGTGGAAGGACAAATAACGACGAAGTTTCTTGGCGGCCTTCCTGCCGAGACAGAAGCGAGAGCCGCAGAACGCCCCAGAGGCTCAAAATAAACGGCAGCTTAGCGCAGGGTATTCGGTCAATGGCGAAAAGCTTCAGCTGCTCCAGGCGGACCAAGTTGGTGATCCGTATTAATGAACAGCCACAGAAATAAACAGACGAAATGACGCTGCAGCCTGGGGGATATCTCGAATTGTAGGAACTACGAACTAGAGCCATTGTCAGGCGATTGCGTAGTAATCAGCAGGAACGATGCACGGATCACAACGGAGATTGTCGAGGCCACATAGATTTCGCTACGTTCGACCAAGAACTGCGCTATATCAATCGAGCGAAGCCAGCGGATTCATCAGCGGTCCGCACGATTTATACCAGCACGCAAACTAGTCTGCATGTAGTACGTCCTTCTCGGGTAACGATCTCCTCTCCTTTTTTTTATTTCCTATTTTGGCCATGAGTGATAAGCAGAAAGAACAGAATCCTGTCCGTGTCCTCCTTTTGCTTTTTCAGTAGAAGCGTTGGCCGATTTTTTTTTAGCGAAATTTATTGCAGCAGGGCATCAATAATTGGGTGAAGGTATGTGATCAAATATGTATCTAGCATTATGTAAAAAGCAGGAGCTCAACTCAGTTTACTGCGTCCGCGAGCATTCTAGCGCGATTGTTATGTTCAGTTCTTTCGTCTCGGAGATGCCACTCAGGCACACAAAAATTCTCCCGTACGCCACACTCAGTGCACGCCACAGCAAGGGATCCAAACCCTCCTTCATATGTCACTGACAGGCCGAATTCGAAAGACGGAAGGCCCCAAGTACTTGATATGATTCTTGAACTAAATGCTCACGCTGCGCAAGTGCGGTCATACAGGCAGTGCTCATAGCGGATAACAAAATTAAGAGCGCCGTAGAAGATTTGCAATACACTGTGAAACGAGCATCAATGGTGGCTCCATATCGTCCATATGATTTCGAAATGCACCACGTCTTAGCAGCGCTACAAGCAGATCATATGGCTACAGAAACTAACGCAAAGCATGGAACAGCAGAAAAAGCCGGCCTGCACAAAGCTAGAGGTCAGAGAAACAACAACAAAAAAAGATAAAAATGTGCCAGCCTAAAAACTTCCTTTCAGACCCCACTCTGTCCTCTTCGTTCCAGCTCATACATACACACGCAGGCTGCACTCTCAATTACACCCGCATGGTGGAATGAATTAGGTAAATATATCAGTTTCTCACATCAGAAACAAAACAGTTCAGCTACAAGAGCATGCCTAAACAAGCTGCTGCCACCTCAGCGGCTGAGCATTCTTTTGCTAATGTATGACCATACACTTGAAGAGGATTTTCACGATTAGACAATCACTACATAATAAATTTAACTCAAGTTATATGCCTGTGCTAGTAATCGTACTAAACTGCAAATGATTATGCGCAACCTCCGTCATAACTGTGGCTCAAATGGGTCAAGGTCACTACGTTTATAACTCCGTAAATGATACATTAGTGGTACCACTGCAAAAAAAAAAAAAAACATCCTTGTGAATAACACATCGTATGTACGTACGTACATACATCACGTTCAATAATCATTAATGAAGGTATGTATGCCAAGTAGGCCAGATATTAAAAGACTAATACACAGCATGCAAACGTCAGGCAGCATCAATTTACTTGCATGTTTGCTCGCTCCCGAGGTATTCGTAATGTGTGTTTGCTTAGTTTGTTTGTTTATTTTTATTTCCCCCTTTCAGAGGTCTTTCAACACTACAGTGGCCAATCGGCCCGCCTGTACGTCAGCTCACTGTCTTCACGGAGCTCAGCAATGACTACACTTCCCGGGGTCAGCGCTGATATATACAGGTCACTGTTGTTATTTACAATTGACCAAAACGCCAGGAAACACGCGTCAAAACAGGCTATGCAAGCGCGAAAGCATTACGGAGACGGACGGACGGAGACACCCACGTCTGCTGGCAGAGCCTCATGCGGAGCAGCCACAAGCACTAGGGCCGCTAGCAGGGCTGACCAGGAGAAGCGTCACGTGATCCTGCCAGAGCTACCAGAGCGGCAGCGCAGAGCGGAGTCAGGCCGGGCCCACAGCGGATCCTCGGACAGGTCGCTGCTAGCGATACGCACGCTTGCGTCGCGGAGGTTCGTTCACTCAGCGTCAAGAATATATACGGTGCGACTGGCTCACTAACAACACAAGAACCCTGCAGCCATCCGTTGGAAGTGCCGAAGATTCCTGCACTGTTGGCAAAGGCCAACATGGCGCCTCGGGCCTTGTCTGGCCAGCTACAAAAGTGACGCCGCTGCTCGCATTGACACCGGAATCAGGTGAGCGGTCCTTTCAGTCATTAGTGCACAGTTCAGAACTGAAAGTGGTAGCTACGCAGAGCGACCGTCAGTTCGTACCAATGTGTAGCCATGGTACCCACCGGTGCCGTGTACCGGAGGACGTCTGTGCTCGTCCGATCTTTGCGCTGGACGGGGAACCATGTTGGGAGGGCCGCCGAGTGATACCGACATGCCGTCCCGCTGCGGCACTGTGACACGTTGACGCTACGGGCATGTCCGTTGTCGAAGCATTACAGAATGTAATCGGAAGCGAGGAGCTGTACCGGGGCCACTATGAAGCTGCAAATCCGCCTTGGTGCATCGGCGAGAGGAGCTTGACGCTGTAGCGGGCAACACTGAGCGAGCTGCTACAGTTTTCTTTGTTTTTTGTTTCGTATTGTCGCTCGCGGCGATGGCGATCCGCCGGGGTTGGTCGGGAGCAGCTCTTTGCATCGGCAAGCGGTAGCAGACAACGTTGGACTCTGGGAGCATGCTCGGTACTCTTAAATAATGCGCCGTGAATGCGGCAAGCGTTTGCAAGCGCGTGCTGCAGCACTTTCAGTGATTTTTCGGCGTGGATTAACACAGCACGCAGCGGCTTCAGCGAGCGCACGTTCTGTCCGCGTCCGGATGGTCCAAGCAGCCTGCGTCCATGTCCATAACCACACCGCGCAGACCGGTGGTCTGTATATCGCTTCCGAGAAAAACAGTACCGCATGGCCATTGTCCGCTGCACTGCTGTGCTCATGAAACAGTAGGTTCATTCTCTGATAAGATAACGTAGCAGTCCTTGTGGCCTGCTGTGGGATATTTCGAGCCGTGGATGGGCATGCCTTCACCATTCGCGAATGATGCTGTGTGACTGAACTTAAATAATGAACTGCATTTTATTATTTCTTCTCCCTCCCCCCCCCCCCTTTTTTTCCTCTTATTGCAGTCCAAATTCAAGACTTGCTGGATTATGGAGCTCATCGTGAGATAAGCTGTGAGTCTTTACACTGGAAGTGGTTGACTTGTGCCTGACCTACCTGGCGTCCTTACAGGGTTGCAGAACACATCTTGCTGGCTGTTGTATCGTGAAGTGCAAGCCTGGCTGCACCAACAGTGAAGTTGACTGCTTTGTCCTATGTTGCTGTGGTTGGAGACAGGACAGCAAGCGACATGAAGCCTGGGTTCCTCACCATGCCTAGTTATAGGTGTGAAAGCTGCACGTTTGTTGGAAAGAACAGAAAACACCTAGCGAACCATGTAGCCTTAAACCACAGCAGCCGCGTGTATAGGTGCAGCCTTTGTGCGTTTGTTACTCGCTACCAGGCCAACTTTTACCGGCACAGACGGAGTATCCACAAGCTTAATAGTGCTAACGTTTGTGAAATGTGCGGCCAGCTGTGTGACAACCAAGATGAGCTTGTGGCGCATACGTCTAATGAACACCCGCAGTTCTTGGATGTGCTGCTGAGGAAGCTGGAAGCCAAGAGAGTGCGCTATGCGAAGTATGCTGCAAAAATGAACATGGAAGATGGAGACACTGCCCGTGCATCTGCTGAAAAAATAGTTGCAAACAACCTTGAGCCAGAATTGGTCACGGGTGATGTTAGTGATCAGATTCACCTGCAAAATGGTGTTCCTGAAGAGCAGAATGAAAGTGTTGAACAGTCAAAAAAGAGGCCTCGCGAGAGTTCGCCACCTGTGTCTAACAAAAAAGGGCGTACAGGAAGACGAACCTATACCTGTGCTGAATGCGACTTGGTAACCAAATGGCCACGAGAATTTCTCAGCCATAGGAGAGACGTTCATGGGGATCGCATTAGCATTCATGAATGCCCTTTTTGTGAGTATGCTTCCAAACAGCCACAGAAACTACAGAGGCACTGCAATATTGTCCACAAGGAGGAGATGTATGGTGAAAAGTCGCGGCATTTGGTCAAAACAGGACCACCTGCATCATCACCAGCCCCTTCTGCTGAAATCAAAGTGCACATTCAAGAGAAAGTGTTTAAGTGCAGCAGTTGTAACTTCCATGCAAAGAGCAAAATTCATGTGGAAGAACATGAAAAAACAGTGCATCTGAAGCGGCGGTTCTATCGTTGCCAGCAGTGTGGCTATGTGTGCCACGAAAAAGGTCGTTACACTCGCCATATGCGTTTTCACAGTTTACCAAAAATCAAATGCCAGTTCTGCAACTTCCAGACCTGCTACAAATGGAACATGGATCGGCACCTCAAGTACCATACTTCAGGTGGTGAGTTCCGTTGCAACAAGTGCGGTTTCATGACCATGTCTCGTAAAAGCCTTACTGCCCATTGCTTGCACCACCACAATGAACTTTTGAAGGATGCTACAGATAGTGAGGGAGAAAACACTGAGCTTGAAAATGTGGATGATGATGAGGACAGACTCATGATTGACGAAGATGCTGCTGAGGACTCCACCTCACCACCGCCACTCAAAATGACTCTGAAGCGAACTGGAGAGATTGCTGTGGTAGAAAACAGTGAAGGGACAATGCGGAAATGTCAATATTGTCCTCAGCAAGTCCTGTGGCCATCGGAGCTTAAACGACATGAGGCAACTCATTTTAAAATGAATAAGAAGCATGGATGCCCACTTTGTCATATTCGTTTTGACCAGCTTGATCACCTTGAGCATCATGTAATGCTAGACCACCAAGAAGAGGCGAGTGATAAAAGCAGTAGTGATGCTGTTGCTACTGGGACGACAAGTGCACCAATCATTATAGAGCTGGGCAAGAGTGATGATTCCACTTCCCGTGCTAACTATTCTGGCTCTACCCAAGCACTTGACATCTCTATCAAGAGCAAGCAGCCCATGCATGTTTGCCAACGCTGTGGCTATACTACGAGATGGATTTCAGAACTGAGAAAGCATGAGTTAATCCATGGAAACTTGAAACCCTTCAAGTGCACCTACTGCTCCTACACAAGCCGTTGGAAAGGTGACATGACGCGCCATGTTTTCCGAATGCACAAGGAGAACACTGGTGCAGCTGACACTAATTCCAATGAAGATCCAGAACATGCTAAGTCCAGCCATGTCTTGCGCTTCTTGCTGTCGCAACCTAAAAATGCTGATCATGACTATGACTCCAAGGCTGCAGAACCGTCCCTCAGCAAGGATAGTGAGGCATTGAGTGGGAAGTTTCTTCCAAAGCCTCCTGAAAGTCAGTGTTCATTCCAAGTTCCTGTGGGAATACCCAGGATCGTTCAGAAATACAAGTGTCCACAGTGTTCATTTCTGACCCGAACAGCATCGCGCTTTCATGTCCATATGATACAGCACCTCAATAAAAGACCCTTCATGTGCTCAGTTTGCAACTATCGCTCCAACTGGCAATGGGATGTCAACAAGCATATCAAAAGCAAGTCTGGCAATGACCCAAAGCACAAGAAGGCCGAGTTGGTAGTTATGGATGAAACCGGCTTCAAGAATTATGCTAAGTACAAGATTCATCTTGTGGATGTAGAGGAATCCTCAAAAGGTGACAAAGTTCTTCAGCCCGCACAGCCTTCCAGGCTGAATCAAGAGGAAGTGCAACTGATTCGTCCTGATGAGACTGAGAACATAGTGGTAACACCTGATATACTCTATGGAGACCAAGATTACCAGGATGATTTAGGAGCTCCTATCCCTGAATCAAGTTCTAACCAGCAGGTTCTATATTGTGGCCACTGCAACTTCAATCACACTGAACGCAAAGCAGTTCTGTCACATTTGGGCTCGCATGCGTCAGTGAAACCCTATCGTTGCCGTCTTTGCAACTTTGTTTCAAAGTGGTACCACATTGTCCTGATGCATGTCAGACATCGACATAACACAGGTCCAAAACACATAGAAAGTAATGTTTCTTTCGTAGAAGAAGGCAACACATTTCGTTTGAAAGAAGAAGAAGAACCTGCTGTACCTCCTGCACCGCAGAACGCTGAGCCAAAGATTTTCAAATGTAATACGTGTCCTTACCGATGCTCAAAGGTATGCCACATGGAGTTTCACATGAAGCAGCATGTGCCTAAAGAAGGGGCCATTTACAAGTGCAAGTATTGCCCATACTATGCCAATGTCAAAAAGACTTTGTCCCGTCACATGAAGCTGCACAAAGAAGAGCAACAGCCAGCCACAGAAGTCCTTCCTCGCTTGCTTGTGAAGGCAGATATGAAGAAACATGCTTGTGAGCATTGTCCATACACCTCTGATAATAAAACTCAGTACCTGTACCACAAGCAGTTCCATCGGCCCAACAAGAACGCCCCTCACAAATGCACCCATTGCAATTATTGGTCAACCCACAGCCACCTGATGGCCCAGCACCAAAAGATACACAGATCTGCAGATGGGAGGCCACTGGACGGGGCGCCATATAGTGGTGGAATCCAGACAATGACAACAATGGTGAATGGCACTGCCCACCGCATGTTCAAATGTCGATTCTGTCCCCTGACCAACAAGCGCAGGGCTAATGTGAAGATTCATGAACGCATGCATACTGCATCAAAGGGGGCCAAATTCCAGTGTGTTCTTTGTAGCTACCGATGCAACAACACTGGGGTTCTCGCCAGCCACATGAAGCTCCACAAAGCAGATAACCCATCGCTGGACTTGAGCCGTATGAAGACATTTTGTGAAAATCTCAATGCACTGCCTTCCAGGCCAGCAGTTGCCAAAAAGAGTGTTCCTGAGTCAGCAGCTGCAGCTGCACAGAGGTCAGAGATCTCGGCATTAAAGGACAAGCTGAAGACACCATCACGCAAGAAGATATTCAGCTACTTTTGTGACAAATGCCCTGCCATGTTCAAAAGCCACACTGACTTGGACACGCATAAGACTTACCACAATTCTGCTCACCTGTATCCATGTCACCTATGTGACTACAGAGCCAGACACAAGCCTCATCTGCACAAGCACCTTCTTGTCCATACACCAGAATATGCAGAACGCCAAAATGGCTTTACATTAGCTGAGATTCGCAGCCAAGATCGCAGCCAGCAGCCAGAGTCTGCCACCCCTCCTGCTGCTCCAGCTGCTGCTGATCAGATGTTACTTCTGGAGAAAGCCGAGACTCGTGCCTTTGTGGATGCTGGCTCTCAGAGCATGGGAGTCCAGTTGCATCGCTGCATTCGCTGCCCTGCAGCTTTTCAGAAAGCAGCAACGCTGGAGTATCACCTAAGTCTGCATGGTAGTGCTGGTGTCTATGCCTGCCACTTCTGCAACTATGCGGCCAACAGCGCAGCCAATGTTAGCGCACACACGCACCTTCACTACCGAGGTGCACTGAAGCAGAAACAACCTCCCAAGATGT
Organism: Amblyomma americanum; assembly: GCF_052857255.1. Taxonomy (NCBI): domain Eukaryota; kingdom Metazoa; phylum Arthropoda; class Arachnida; order Ixodida; family Ixodidae; genus Amblyomma; species Amblyomma americanum. The sequence continues at coordinate 146,952,058 of NC_135497.1, forward strand.
TTCGCTGCGACAAATGCCCTGCATCATTTTCGAAGTACAATCGCTTTGAAAGTCACCTTACCCTTCATGGACGCAATGAACGATTTCGTTGCTCACACTGTGACTACTCTGTCAAGTTTGCAGCAAATCTCGTCAAGCATCGTAAGCTCCATGAAGTCCTTGTGCCCGAGTCGAAGCAGCCGAAAGTAGAGCCTCCTGCACCACTTACAGTTACAAGCACTCCTCAGCCACTTGAAAATGGCTCTGAGCCAAGTACTGCTGTGCCTTTGTCAGACAGTGCACCAAATGCTGCCACACCAGCAGTTGTTGAAGAAAAGCGTGTGTACATCTGCAGCAAATGTCCGTACGCATTCCATCGGCGTGAGACTGTTGTGAATCATCTTCAGCGCCACGGTACTTCAGAAGGACTGTGCTGTACTTTTTGCGATTACCGGTCAGTACACATGTCAACTTTACGAGACCATACAAGGTGTCATTTTCAGCCAATGCGTCACTACAAGCCTCAGGCTTATATGAAATGTGATTCGTTGGAGATTTGGAGTACTGCCAGTGATGGCACCAGGACACTGGTGTTTCGAGATGATGGAGATGAAAAGTATTTCCCTGAACTTGATGACTGTGATGATGCCGGTGAGGATGACACATTATCGAGCCCTGCTTCCACACCAGCCTCCTCTGGATCGTGTTCAGCTTCAACAGCTTCCAGCTCTCCTCAGCTACAATTGAACAATAAAGATCTCGAGCCTGCAGTTTTGAAGTCTGTCAAGCTTGAGACAGATGATGTGGTTCTAGCAAGCAAGGAAACGCTCGAGGAATTGGTGAGCAATGTTGTTGTGCTCAACGATGAAAAAGAAGAAATGCCTCCTGGTTGCAAGACGCAAGTAGTCAATATTGTAGTTTTAGATGGCACCAAGCAGTTGAATGAGGTTGGAGAAGTTGCACAAGCAGAACACAAGTCTGAAAGTGAAACTGACTTTAAAGATGATGGGGAGAGTGCACAGGATTTGTTCAATCGTATTTGCAATCCTGATTCCATGGAATACGAAGATTTGGAAGATGAGAAGGATGTGTACTGTGAAACACTCAGTGAAGATCCAGATGTTGCTGATGAAGTTGAATGTGAAACTGTGGAGGAGGATTCGATAGAGCCTGAAGCACTTGCAGCAGATGCTGATCCCATGCTGAAAGCTCCCAGTAAGCATGCTGGGCACACTGAATTTTTGGATATCACTGAAGCAGCTGATTGTGAAGTGTCTGCAGAGTGCAAGGGTATGTTTCTGCACAGTGTAGAGTGTGAAAGTGAACATATGACAGCAGATGTTCCTGATGGTGTAGCAACTTCATCTTTGGTCACTGATAAAAGCCTTGCAGCAGTAATAGAAACAGGCGTAACTTCTGAAAGTGATATTTCTTGTCAAGTAAAGAAATTCGAAGAGAGCAAGCCTGTGTGCTCAAGAATTGATTCAGAGGATCATCCAGTAGCAACATTTCTCAATGACAGCCCATGTGTTGGTCTAAAAGAAGCAGCTGTATCAAATTTGGCCAATAATTTTGAGCTGAAAGATTGTGGCGTTGAGGTTGCAGGGTACAATTTAGAGCCTGACACATGTAGCCGAGCTAAAACACAGGATGTCCATGATGATTTCTCTCAGCCTAATGTTCTGCAAAGCAGCTCAGGGTGCAGTTATATGCCAGTAAGCCAAGGTGTTATCAGCATAACTGTTTGTAAAAGCAGTGAAGATTCTTGTACAGCTGAAAATGATTGCACTCAGGATGGGGAAGGTACTCAAGTACTACACAGTGTGTCGTCAAGCTTGGGCGCCGATGCACATTGCCAGAGAGCAGTGGAAGAAATTGAAGCTGACGAGATCAGCAAGTGCAGATCAGACCCTGATGCAATGTCCTGCATTGTGCCAGACGATGTAGTTGAGATTGAAATTGGCTCATCACTGCCCACCATTAAAGCGGATCCTGGTGGTGATACTGTACTTGTACCGCAAGAGGTATTTGAAATGCAGTCTCCTACAGGGCTTCAGCGTAGCATTCTTGTCCCAGAGCTAGACTAAGAATGAAGAATTAAACATTTGTACAGGGCACTCCTACATCAGTGTTCCAGGTGTGCTGTTTGCAGATGTGTAATGTATCTGTGGAAGGGGAATTGCAGTGATCTTGCAAGGCATGTACGTTTTGTGTAGTAGTGCAGATTATGTGCAATGCTTTGTCACTTTACTGCCCTTTTTTTTTTCATTGTTGGCAAGATTTCATGCATTTTTTTCCTTTAGCACATTGAAGGAAGCGTGCACACTTTTTCTGAACATTTTATTATAGTGAAAAGTTAGTATTTTTTATCACGGTAAATATTTAGTGAAGCATTTTTTTGGCCTATTGTGCACAAATACAGTAATTTGTTGTTCAGTAACATTGTTTTGATGTTTTATAGTTCAGTTATGTGTGGCGGGATCACATTGTGTTGCACATTATCAGTTTGTTTTATATAGCATTGTTTTGGCCTTTTTATATGTGAAGTCTTTTTTGACACGTACATGCATGAAGGAAATGCATCCTTCAGTCTGGTCCTCTTTTTGGACCTTCACTCTGTGTTTACTCTCATCCTTGTATTTATATAACATTGTTTTGCTTTTTTATATGTTTTAGTGCTCATTGTCGTATACATTTATTGTGTGTATGTACAGAACAGTTTTGTAGTTACTGATTGTGTTGTGCCACAGCTCCTTTTGTAAGTTAATAACTTACTCTTTAATTTTCTGCAGCAAGTACGCTCTTTCATACTTCTTCATAGCACTGTGCCTCTTTGCATTTTAAAGTTGAATTGTGTAGCAATTTCTTTGTATGTTTCAAATGTTGAATTGGACAGTAACCTGCATATTTATCTTGATACCTATCAGAAGTTTTCTTCTGTACTACTAGCTTGTTTGTGCTTGAATTTCACAAACATTCATTTTCAAGCTCTACTTTGCATCGTAAGGCATTTTGTGTGGTACTTGCCTACTTTGTGTGGTAGAGTTGGGAAGCTCAGTCAGCCGAGTGAACTGGTGTTGCAGACTTTGGGGTGGGGAACAGAAGCTGCGAAGACTAGCGGCACTGTCGTTACAAGCAGTTGCCAGACCTTGCCAACAACAATAGTTTTCCATTCCCTGCTGTGTGAATCAATCTTGTACCCATTTCAAATGCATTACTGTTCAAAGCAGACCTCAATATGTGATCTATTCCGGAAGTTTGAAAGCGAACAAACTAGTGATATAGAAGGCAGAATTTACGATAGGTGTCAAGATGGATTTATTATGTAATACCCATTTCTTATTGTTTGTAGATTCAAAGTGCTTCTTTACAGCATCACTTCATAGTTATTCAATGTGCCACATCTCTCCCATATGTGCAGAAGCTGAATCCTGTTTTTTTTCCCTATTTATCTTCAGAGCACTTTTTTAAAAGCACTGTGCTGTACAACAGCTTAGCCTAACAAAATTGTCAACAGTACGACTGGAGACCTTCAGCCTCTTGAGCTTGCAAGTTTTTTTCTAGTCAAGTTGACCATATCTGGTATGTAGTAACAGGACTATGACATGAAACTTGTGGTTGTGGGTTAATGTGTGCGTTTGGTGCACAGTGTGTACATTTAAATATGCAGTTTGTACCCGAAGCATTCTGAATCTGCCCCCTTCCCGTTTTCTTTATTTAATCACCCTTATTTTGCTGTAGTGTTGACTGTAACAGCTGCCTGTCTTTATGTTGGTATTATAGGTACACCATAATACATGCACTGTATGTATAGTTATTACTGGCCTTGTGTGCACAGTGAGTGTACATGGGTATATGTGTAGCAGCGTTTCAAGTGAAAGATGGACCATTTGTTTTAGTCAACAGTTGTTGATTTATTACCTCACTTGATTTGTGCTTGCATCTAATAGCATGAAAAACTAAAGAGAGCAGCATAATTGCTTAAGATGTCACAAGTGCTGATGAACTTTAGTTTGGTGGCAGAAAGGACCTTGCCACTTTCAAGGGCTCAATATTTCATGGTGAAGCTGGTTCAACCAAATTTTTTGTGAAGACCAAAAACCTTGTAGACAAACTGTCACGACTGTGTGTTTCACAATTGATAATAAAGGCATCTTATTTCTTTTTATGTCACTTCGTGCAAAATATTGTAGCTTGGTACATAGGCAGCTTTCAGAGAGCATGCATTGATGTGACGTCCTTGTGTGCTTGGTGAGAGTTTACTGCGCTGCTGCCGCTAATGTTGCTGCTGGTAGTGCCGCATGCTTCTTGGAGAAGGATGTGCAGTTAACTGTGCAATACTTTTCACTATCTAAATTTACTGTTTCGATATTTGACCTGCCCACAGGCATGCAATTTCAATAATGTGCATTCATTTATATGCATGAACAGGTGCTGGCAGCAATTTTCATGGCTTGAATTCTGGAAGAAAGCTGAACTTCCTGGTAGCCAAATATGCAGCAGGGATACAGAGGGTGCTTTCTGCAATTGAGTGCGCAACCTGATTAGTGCACCTCTTAGCTACAGGATGTGTAACAAGAATAAGGAAATCCAGCTTTATTTGTGGCTTTTTCGTTGTGCAAACTTCTGGGGCTGCAAATAAGTCATCAGGTATAAATACACTGAGCATGTTGAGGCATGGACTCTGTGCATGCACTATGCAGCGAAATTTGGCGCATTTGTGCATGCATTATTACTGGTAGTGTCAAGCATGAGGCTGTCATGTCACCAGATTCCTTTTAGAAGACACGACTTACTGGGAGTGCAGTGTGTGCTGTGTTCACGTATGTCTGCAGGTGTGTGTAAAATTGGATAAACAAATAAGCAGTGTAGAAGCGGTAAACTGCAAGAATAAAGAAATCTGCCAGTGGGCTTACCTAGCCACTATTTGAATACTTCTGTAAAATATACTGCCACACAAATTTGGTCAGTGCTTTGTTTTTGGGTGCACAATTGGGTGTGCATGATTACTGCTAAACCCATCAAGGTGGGTTGTACACAATTGTGTAACTTCAAACTTGCAGCTCTTTCTTAGTATGTGTGCTCTACCTAGCACAAACTTCTCTGTTTCAGGCTAATTTAGCATCCTTCATCTAACAAAAAACTTTCCAAATATTCCTCAAAACAGTGAGCATGGTAGAATATCCACCACCATTTTCTTGCAGACAGATTTAACCCCCTGTACTAATCTCAATCTATTTCCTGAATTTCATGCCTTATGCATTTCTTCAAAATGGAAAATTTTAGAATTCTTCGGATAGCAGTTTCATAAACTTGTTTTATTTAGGGTTTCAAACAATTTTGAATGTTTGCAAGAAAGTTTGTATGCATGTGCAAAAAATTGACTACTGGCCTTTTCCTTTAGAAAACTGAAGTATGTTTTCTTGAGGCGTGGATATTCTATTGAGGTGGAAAAATTCTGATTTTGAATCGGAATCACGAATTGCTCTTGAAAAGCATGAAAGGTGCTGTCAGGTTTCACTGTGGGTAAAACACTACTTAGTACCTAGGGTGCCAGTCCATCTATAGTTGCCAAAAGTAGGTGTGAGCATGAAATGCTTTGCAGTTTTTAACTTTACACCACAATGATGCTGTGCTAAAGACACTACGCTGTGGTAGCTTAGCATCACCTGGCACTGTGCTAATGCGTCGTATCATTAGTATACTACAGGAGCTACCACGCCTATGCCGCTCGGTGGCTTTTGAGATATCAAGGTGACCAGATGCAGCTCGGTGTCTCAAAAGCCCATATAAGTAGTGTGGCTTCTGCCAAAAAATAGCCCAATGAACGCAGAAGTGTTTGTCAATTTGGTGGACAGTTTTGGTTAAAATTCCATGCTTATTGAAAAGTGCATGACCTGGAAACAAGGATGTGCTAATATATGTGCAAATTATGATGACCAAAATATTTTCAAAACGATTGAATTTGACTGAGCATTGGTTAGGACATCTAAATGTAAAATAAAAATGTGCCTTGTTACTCAAGCGTGCCTAAATCCAGAGACTGCGCTTAACCCTTTGACACGCTATGTACACAATTGTGTACAAAGCAAACCCGCAGCTTTTCTTGAGAGTGATTGCACCTAGCAGTGATTTGTTTATTTCAGATGAATTTTGCATCTTTCATGTGGTAAACGGTTGTTTTTTATGCTATAATAGGGATTTCAGTAAATAAAATTTCGCAAAACAGTGAGCACGGTAACACGTCATCCACCATTTTTGTGAAGACATATTTTGCCACCAATAGTAAGATCACTTTTTTTACACAATTTAAAAAATAATGTGCACATTTGAAACAGAAATTATTGCCACGATCCTTCGGGTGTTTACTTGATAGGTCATAGCATTTTGATGGCACTATTTTCATCAATTATGACACTTTGTATGAAAGCTTGCACATCCCTGCAGTAAAATAACTACTAGTATTTAGTGCTGGAAAACTAACAAATGATCTTTTTTAATGCCCGAATACACTATTTAGGCAGGAAAATGTTTCTTTTCAATGAAACAAAAAATGGCGTTTCAAAGGGTTAAGCCTGAGAACAGACTTGAGCAGTTGTAGAAAAGCTGCTTGAAAGTGACAGCTGCATCTATATGACTGGTTGTCTTTTGAACCGAAAACTTCACTACGCTAGGTAGCGAAGCCACTCTTCACGTGTCGTTAAATTTGAGCCAGAGGTCATGCTTTCGCAGGGTTGAGGTGTCCATCGAGATCTCGGAGCTAATGTGCCCTTTCCTTTCGTCAAATATGTTTCCTTCCCTCAAAACACATGCCTTCGCATTCCTCCACGTAAGCAGACTTAAGTACCCTCAGCTGCGTTTCGCCTCCATCGATACGCGGCCGCCGCGGTCGGGTTCGAAGACCGGGTACTCCGGCTCAGTAGACGAGCATCTTAACCAATGAGCCATCGCGGCGGGTATCTATCCAGTGTGTGGAATGCACTGAACGTTACAGACGCCAAGCTGCGTCTGTTTGCCTGGCACACTGCAGCTTTCGCTCTCTAACCAGGTTCACCGGTTTAACCGCGCCCAATTTTTCTGGTAACACACTTTTGAACACATGTACATAAGAATCGGTACTTGGAGTCAGTTGCACAGTGACATGATTGTCAATTAAAGAGCAAGCTCTGTATTTATTTGAATTACGCTTCTTCTACTGAATCAGTAAATGTTAAAAGCCTCCTAGAGAGTGAAAGTATGTTTTCAATGCCTAAATTACATCGATGCTAGCACTAGCTGGAAAGGCGCGACTGTGTGCACAGGATAGATGCAGCTACTGGGCTGCAACTTCTGGATAAGATTAGAAATACAAACATCCTAAGATTACGAGGGTGCTGTTGCAGGCTAGTCGGTTTGACAGGATTAACACCAGTGCCTGTGTTGTACGTTCCTCTCTTCTTCCCGTGTTTGCACTGTTCCCTTTTCAGCAGCATCCTAAGAACCATGACAAGTACCAAGAATTTTACTACAGATAACAAAAAAGCCCAAGTCCACTTATAAATGAAAGGGGCCATTCTGCCTGGCCTCCTTCAAGGTTATATTGCAGATCTGTAACTTGTTCACAGTCGTTTTACAACTCTAGATCGAAGTGGCAGATGCCCCTCAAACGAGGCCCTCCAGCGAATGGTGTCGACCGATTTTCATGACTCCGCGGTTAATCTGATTAAGCCATGGTTAATCCCTTTTAATTTGCCACCCCCTCTGATGTCTCACTAGCATGTCCTAGGGGATAATACATTGTCATGAGAATCGGTCCGCACCATTGGCTGGAGGGCCTCCTTTGAGGGGCACTTGCTGCATTGTTCTCGAGTTTTATCCAACTATAGTGGACTGTTTTTGCATACTTATTTTTGATAACCTCAAATTGTTTCTTATACATGGTTAGCCCCAGTGTCTAACCTAACCCACTCTGAACCAATATGGGTAATGGGAGAGGAGTTGGACCCACTGTCACTATTCTTGAACTGCCCATAAACATGTGACGACAGTTAACGTGCACAGTATGTACTCGGCATGGCCATGAATGTCTTGATCAAAAGGTACTTTCCTGTGTTATGCAGGGATTGTACAAATTGGTTAATAATAGTTATAATTGATTATGAGGAAAGAGAAAGTGCATTAACTGGTTCGCTCAGGGTGAGGACCAAAACTGCACTCAGGAGAGGGAGAAAGAGCCACTTCTGCATTAATTTCCACCTGGTGTTTTTAGCACGTGACCCGGGGGGGTCACTTCATTTATTCATGCTCTGGAGCCACGCATCCTGGGTAAAAGGATGAAGATATGGGCCAGATTTTAATGCGAGGCCTAAGAAGGACTATCTCACAGTAAAATTTGTCCTATGGCCTCATCCTGTGGCCCGGTATTTGTGGCTGCACAGCTTGAATAAATGACGAGATCCACCGGTGTCCACGACGGTGTGAACCTGTTAATGTGGGCTGACATTGCAATTCACAAATTGTTTAGAAAGCTGAGGAAAAGGCTGTGCACGCAATTTTTAGCTCGCGGCCATAATTTAATTACTTGATCAGGCAAAGTGGTCTGCTGCTAGAATACTGAGAAACATTGAAATCATATATTTGCTGCCATCAGCTAGCCAATTTCATGTAAAATGTTTCCCTAATTTCAAGGCCACATAAGGTTTCTTTACATAACTGTCCAGCCATACCACACAAAATTGCCAATATATTGCAGTGGTACCATTAATTGCAAGAAGTAATAAATTCAAATCTTTTATTATTCAATTATGTCTTGAAATGAACTTACTAACAACATGTACAGCACTTAATGTTGCATGGAGGCGAAATTCTAGAGGCTCGTGTACTGTGCGATGTCAGTGCACGTTAAAGAACCTCAGGCGGTTGAAATTTCCAGAGCCCTTCACTACGGCGTCCCTCATAAATGCCCATAAGCCAAACCAAACAATGTTGCTATTTAAAGCATGCCTACAATGACCATTTTCTGGATTTAGTGTCTGCAACATTGTTTTGTTGATTGTATACCCTGATCCTTGTCTTATTTATTCCAGAAATCAGTGTGAATACCCTGTAATGGTCTGGTTACAAGACTGCAGAAATTGCAAATAAAATAAGAAGTGTTGTCATCATTCCTTTAAACCTAGATAACCCTCTGTGCGTCAAAGCTGTTTGGAACATCAGGAAACTACCGCATGCTTAAGACAGTCAATTTAACAAAAGAACAAGCTTTGCAGAAAGAACAAACCATAAGCACATGACACATTGTGTGAAAGGACAGAATGAGGCTATCATGGCAGTGTCATTTCGAAAATAAATGTAATGTGGTAGTGCTTTTTTGGAAGTGCATTTCTGCGATTTCAGCAGAAGCAAGATGCAGAGAAGACAAGAGCAATGAAACTTCAAGCTGCTACAGCTTGCTGATATACAACATTTTAAATAGCTTTGGGGGAGACTTTTGCATAGTGCCTACCTAGAATACTGTAGAACTCCACTGTTATGTTTCTTGTTGCTTTATTTTATCACTTTTGTTGTGCAGCCAGGCTTTGTCTAGCTGCATTATTCAGACTTCCATGAAGTGAAATTTCTGTTCCTTCGTCATTCATCATTACAACTTAGTATTTTTTTATTTTTTGTAGCATGCAGGTCTTGAAAATACACTTGCATACAAGGAAAGTTGCAAAGGTCCATTCACTTTGATGCTAAGAATATTATGGCTCATTTTTCAGTGTTTCTTAACCAATATTCTAGCAGCTTGTTCCCGAATTTTGTAGGTTTGTAGTTGATCACACAAACATGATGCTAGTGTTGCTACTGTGCAGTTTCCTGATGGCAATGAACATGTGGTCATGCTTTACTATTTGCCATGAGGCTTTTGAGTTCTGAAAGCATTATGAAGCTGCATGCTGTCTTAGTGATGAAGCTGTCTTAGTGATGAAGCACCAGCTCGAAGAACTACTGACAGGTGGTTTGCTAAGTCAGAGATTACCTCTGACGATTGAAGAAGACCTCGGAGACTGACGATTGTAAACATCAAGCTTTGTTTGAAGCAGTTACCCGGGTCAAGAAAACTGCAATAAACACCCACAAAGCAGCCCCAAAAGGCTTGAAAAAATAATCATGATTGCAAAAAGAGGCCTCTATTTAGTCTGCGCCACAGAATTTGACTACACGAAAAAGTCTTCTCACTGCAGCGAGAATGCTGGTTGGTTGGTTAATGGGATTTAATGTCCCAAAGCGACTCAGGCTATGAGGGACACCATAGTGGAGGGCTTCCGAAAATTTTGACCACCTGGGGCTCTTCAACTTGCACCGACACCACACAGTACATGTGCCTCTATCATTTTACCTCCATCAAAGTGTGACTGCATCAGCTGGAATCGAACCCTCGTCTTTTGGGTCTGCAGCCGAGCATTATTAGCTGCGGGCTGCCGCAGTGGTTGCAGAGAAAAGGCGTTTGATAGAGGAAGAGATTGATGCTTGAATGCAATATGCAAAGAACTCCCTAAAAAAGCTGTGGAAAGTCACCAAATCTCAGAGAATATTGTAAATGGTGGTGAAGCCTTCTTCTTCACATTGGACCAAAAAGGCCAAAGCACACAGTATGTTTTGTTAAAATAAAGAATAGTTACTGCAAAAAAGCATGAAGGGTACAGTTCCCGAGCTAGGGGATATTCAAGAGCACAGACCTTTGGGTGAGTTGGTGCATTGCAGTCATGTACAAGCGCAAAAAACAGGAACAAAGAAGGACTGGACAACACGAGCGCTTTGTTGTCCAGTCCTTCTTTGTCAGTTTTTTGCGCTTGTTCATGATTGTAGGGGATATTGGCTTATGCTTTATTTTATGCTTCACCCAGAATCAAATTGTGACCACAATTTCACTACAAGAATGAGAGGCCATCACATTCAACATTTATTCAACAAAGTGCGTTGGAGGTTTTTTAGCAGCTGATAGGCCATTTGAAAACAAAGTACAGCCAATGGCTCTCACCATGACAACATGCTTCCCCATTGTTACATCGCCAGCTACTCAGCAGCAGGCACGCAGACACAGCTGGTGGCTAATGAACGTTTATTCTGGCAGCGCAGGCCAACATTTAAGCATAGGTGGAGAGGGAGAGAAGAGCAGAAAACGGCCATCACTCGAGCCATCCACAGAAACACAAAAGGGGGAAAGGAGGGCGGGGGGGTGAAAGATGCGCTGTTTGCAACACCCATCAAGTCACATGACTCTCTTCATCGCCTCCTCTGGGGCCAGTCTTCTACACTGCCTAACCTATTTATCTGATCTAGCCGATTGTGAATTGCAACACTTCCAAAGAAAGGAGTCCATCATGTGTGTGAATGCCTTTGAAAGCTAAGGAGATGCCATTTGAGCAGAAATCAAGGTAAGAAAAGACAGGTCTATGTTTTCAGGCGTTTTGTACAGCAACTCAACCATTTCCAAAAGTTCATTGATGTTAGTTACAATTATGCAAAGAAATGAAAAATAAACAAGCTCTTAAGGGAAATGACACATGATGCCAATTTTGCTCATTTTTCGAAACTATCCTCAGTGAAAAAAGCAAGTATAAAGATTTGAATTTCATTACACTATTTTTTCAGGCTGATAGTCTGTGCTAGGGTCATTATCAGGTGGTAATCACTATATAATTGCTTACCTGAAGGCAAGTATTCATACTGCAAAAAAGAGAGCCATTCCAAACCTTCACAGCTTTCTTCTTTCAGGCGTGTCTTCCAGCAGTTTCACAGCTCGAAAAAGAAACTCGAAGCTACCGTTTTCTTTTCCCCAAGACATGCATCGCTACTGTGGCTTTGAATAACTTGGAACACAATTTTCTTCATTTATCATTTTCATGCAACATCAGTGCCTGTGCACAAACAACACTCTAGCACTTAAGCTCGCTGCATCACAATGAAATCACAATGAAATTTGGTACAGGTATGCTTACTATATGCAGAATGCAGCTTGCTATTTTTATTGCAATTTGTAGCTGTGAAGGGGACTCAATTTTGTTACAGCCATTACAGTCTCATCAAAAAGAGACATTCCAACATGAACTTGTGGGCGAGTTGGTCAGACATAGTATCATGTGAAGCAGCACAACTGCCACAAGGCCAAGAAGAGACAAAGGGACAAACACAGCGCATGCATCGTGCCTCGTGCCACTTGTGCTGCTTCACTGAGACATTCTGAAGAGGAGCAATTTTTTTTTTAATTTTGAAATTTTTTCTCACTGCATAAAAGGAATCATAGTGAGCAAAATGTAAAATTTTTCAGTGCTGTCGTATGTATATACTGGTGACAAATAGGTGCATATAAACAACCCTATATTTGAAATTCTTGAGTTGAAAAAATTGAGCAAAAGGCAGGCAAAAATGGACAACACGTTTAAAAAAAAACTGGCAAAGATCTCTCAGTTGTGAAATTTTCAGTCACCTGGCACCAATATAAACAAAAATGTTTTGTTCTGGAGCATGTCCTCTTAAATCCATTTCAGAACTCCATACAATTCCATTTCCATGTGCATTTCGAATGTTGTTGCTAACTGCCATCACACATTTCTTGCCCCTTTCAGTAAAACGCAGATCGGGGTGTATTAGCACAGCATCTTAGTATTGTGTCGCTTTACCAAAGGTATCAATCTGATGCCTTGCCACCACATCAAGCACTACCACAAGCTGGCCAATGCTGTTGTCCCTTCCAAAGGACACCTGCAAGTTTGAGAGACTGTTTTCGTGCAAACGAAAACTCTGCGATGCCATCAAGGAAATGAAAATACTGCAAAAGCAGCACGGTAATGTATCAAAAGCAGCATGGGTTCAAAGGAATTTTCTTGGTAGATCTTGTGTGCAGCAATTCTGCACAGCTTATGTTCCTTTCACCAAGAGCCACAAACTATTTCAAAGATTCTAACTGCACGCGAAATATTAGCTCTAATAGCAACTGTGTTCTGCAACATCTATGCAGTTTACAACAAAGCAACAACTAACTGACACTGCAACTGGAGAAGAAGTGAAAAGTGCTCCCCTGCAAAGCAGAAGCATAAGAACACTACTTGAACCAATGAATGCCTTTCATATGCAGTACTAGTGCACAGTAAGCCACAAACATAATGAAAAAGAAAACTTCGAAACAGAAATAAATTCTATCAGTTTTTGTGTATACACTTACACCGAGACTGCTACACTACAAATTCCACCGGATGATGGCAGCAGACGGGTGTCCACAGTTGCTGGTTATGCTATCTTTCATAGCTCATCCAGAAAATCAAGCATCAATTAAGCATCTTATGTCCTGCAGCAATAATTGTTTATGAATAAAACTTTGTTTTGATAACCCCTCAAAAAATCCAAGTTATGCAAAACTTTCTGAATAAACCTAATTTTCAAGGAAAAAAATAACTGGCAGTTTAACATTGCTAAGCACGAAATACTGTGTCAAAGCATGGTTTTTTTGCAGGTGGAAGCCATTGCCACTTACCTCAAAGTGCGACCCAGGTGTCCACTGACCCATGGAGCCACTTATGTACCTTTCCTTTCCTCAAATCAACAGCCTAAACCTTCTGCTGGTTTTGAGAAAAGGAAAAGTACATAACTGCCTAAATTTACAGGTGGATGCCACCAACTACTCACAGCGCAATTGAGGTGTCCACTGACCCGGTGAGCTAATAGTTACACTTGCTACACAGAGGCTTCACACACATGCACAGACACGCAACACTGAAACCCGGTGACTGCAGCTAGAAGTGCTTTGGCACTAAAAATTTGCACTTATACCCCTTAAACTTAAAAAATATTATAAAAACTGAAAACTAAGGTTCCTACATCCAGGTTGTCAATCTTTGCAATACAATTAACAGCATGACATTTACAATTTCTCAGTAGAAAAAAGCTGTTACATAAAAGAAATGGATTACTTTTTATACTGTGGTGTATTATGAGAACTGCATGTATGGTGTAGATAAAGTACTCCTACGAATCATGTATGTTTGCTTACAATGCAGACAAAGGATATCAGAATACTGGCACTACCAGCTGAGAAATTTTATTTCATTTCTTTACAGAAAGAGATTACAGAAAACACTGCGCTTCATACACTACAGACCATTTCATCGGTCCAGGGGTAACCCATGGGAGAGAGAGACCAGCACAGACACTAATGTTGATTCGTCTCCCTACTGTGCTTGCCAACCTCTCCCGCAAGGATTTCGCCTTGCTCTATCGAGAACAAGCCTACACCTCTCTCTGGTGTGTGTGCAGCAAGCAAGATGGCAGCACTACACATGAAGAGATCTAATAAGTGAGAGCTCTACAAGACATTGTGCAGCAACATTTCTAAAAATTGGGAAATAGTCAATGATGCAAACGGCACCAAATTACTGGGAGCCTTTCAGTAAAGCTGTGAATAAACAAGAGGTGATACCAATTGTCTGCCTAAAAACTGTTCCACTCACAAGCAGTCAGCAACAAAACAAAAAATTCTAGAATGTTTATATTTTATTCAGTCAGCCTTGCAGTGGGCAGAGGTGTTGAAGCAAGGAGGTTACAGTGCTGAAGGTACATCCTTATTAAGACAGCACTCTTGCATATCTGTCAACCATCTATATTGTGCAATCATTTTGACAAACGAGGAGTTCATGTAACCGATAGTCCTGACATTGTCACAGGAAATAGAGCGAGTCCAGCATAAACTAGTTCGCATATTTTATGACTTAAACATTGGTAGGCAATATTTTTTTGATTATGACTCACTACTCTGTCATCTGCACCTTCTTTCTTTGGCTGCACACAGAGAAAAATGGGATATTGCTCTTTATAAGGAGCTGCACAGTAAAACTGAACGCCTTGAAATAGTATCAGCAGCTTTTATCAGAACGCCTTCACATACAGGCTTGGGACTACAAGCTGCTATTTACCCTAGATGCACTAGCCATGGTAATCCTATCAACAGTCCTCTGTCAGTACAACTCTAAGTACACAAGTTGCGATATTTTTTACCCAATTTGTTATAATGACTTTGCTCACGTGTGCACTGAATTGCTTTTTCCTTCGATGCCTGACTTGAGGTGGCTGCCTCTTATAATATTACATTTCAATTGCCATCTTTCTTTGTGTACATACTGTGTCCAGCGTGTCATCCATCTTCTTCTTCTCTGTATTGCAGCACTCTTTATTTAGGGTATTTATGCTTACAGCACCCTGCTGCTGCTATCATGCTACTATGTGTGCCCTGTTGGTAAGGTTCCCAAACACAAGCTGTCCTCTTTTAGTGATGTGCACCATCCTTGAAGGCTGCCATGCTGTTGGCGGGCATGTAAAAAAAGACCAAGAAATAAATAAATAAAATTCAGCACAGAAACTTAAGACTGCTTACGTGTGAGAATGTGAAAGCATTATATGCAGAACTGCACAAAGTTGATGAATAGATTAGTTTTCCGCATGCTTCCGATGCTGCCGTGCCCAGTGACTGCGAAGCCAGTGCGAGGCCCAATTATAGCTTGACTGCACTGTGCCGCCAGCTGGAGTCCCGGCGGACAGTACTCTGCGCATATTGACATAGAATGATGATGCAGGCACTGGAAAGGGTCAGACGCTGGTGGGGGAAAATCTTGACCCACATATCCAAGCAATGCATGGTGGTCATGCGCAGATGCATTGACCACAATGACGTGGCACCTAAATGTAATTCAGTGCCAAGTCAAAAAATGTTCCGACATGCTCCGAATTTCATGCCATGTATAGCAACAAACGGCAGACGGCAGCTTTTGTGCTAATGGGACATATAATGATTTTGCATTAATAAACAGCACTCACAAATCTTAAAACTGTGGTGCATGCACCTAGAAACATGCTAGGGGCTGTTTTAGATACCCATCTGTAATAATACCAGGCAATGGTTCCCACTTGTGCTTTCCTTTCATAGCAACTCGCTGTTTGTCCCATATTATTCCGAGATATATCAGGCGACGCAGTTCAGCATTTTTTAATGCAGGAATGTGTTATACATTTAATTATGTTTTCACTTTCCTGTGTCCGGAAATTTTTGTTTGTTCAAATGCCTGTCTGCCCAAACTCACCATAATAACAGTAAAGAGCATCCATGTCTCTATAAGTGTACACTATTACCATGTACAGCATACCCTGCATGCATGGCAGCACGGGTGGGAGGTTAGTGTGTCCACACTTTATCTAGGTGAGCTTGGAAGATGAAAAAGAGGAAGGAAAACAAAATTAAGAAGCAGATGACAGCCTTATTATAGGATGCATGGGCTTCTAAGGGAGCTCCCAGAGGAAGAAGAAGAGCAGAAGAAAGGCAGAATGACCCATCATGTCTGCACTTTTGTCCAAGCGAACTGGAAGACAGGAAATAGTACCTCTATTATCCAGGTGGGCTTGGAAGGTGGAGAACACAAGGAATAAGAAATAAAAGGCAAAGGAGATAAAGATAGCCTTGACAGAATAAAAGGGCTGTCATGGGAGCTCCCGTAAGGAGGACACTCGCTGTGGTGGATCACTGTTTATGGTGCTTTGCTAAGCCCAAGGACACTGAGTCCCAGTGGTGGCAGCCGTGTTTTGGTGGAGGTGAAACACAAGACACCCTTGGGTTGTGCAGTGCCAGCGCATGTTAAAGAACCCAAGCTGGTTGAAATTGTTCTGGAGCCCTCCATCATGGTGCCTCTTTCTCTCTCCTTTCAATCCCTCCTGCATCCCTTCCATCAAGGAAATATTAGTTGAGGTGTTGATGAGAGTGAGACATCACTGAAAATTTCCTTTCCTGAAAAACCAATTTTCCCATAAGGTGAATAGATTGTTGACATAATCATTATCTTAAGAACATTAAATGCATTTGTGCATTAGTCTAGTCTGGTATTTACCCAAAAAGACAACTAAAAGTTTTTTTTCAATGTGCTTAGTGAGCAGCCTGTATGAGGGGTCCCAGACAGTACAGCCACATCACAAAACAGGTCAATATTTTGTAATTTAGCATGTGACCATCTCAAATCCCGCTGAATTTCATTGCTCTGCTAGCCTTAACCCTTTCGGGCCCAGTGATTCAAATTGGAATCACCAAACTTAGGGGCCACCAGTCTTGAATTTAGCAAGAATGTCCTGCTGTTTTTGCGGCAGTTCCAACACTTAGCAATTCATCTAAATATTTTAGCAGCCTTTCACCCAGCTGACGTATGCTACTAGGTAGGAGAGAGATATAGGAACTGCATATGCTTTGCTGTCACTAATTGCCTGGTGCCACATCCTCCCCTGCACCATGCAGAAAAAAAAAAAAAACATTTTTGTTTTTCTATAATTTCGTGGAGTGGCACAAGTAAGCCTCACGCTACTCTTTCAAAATAAATTCTTTCGGCTAAGCACATTTACAAGTGTTAAAATATTTTGCGAATAACAATTATTCCACATGGAATCACTGGGACCTGGAGGCCCTATTGTAGAATAATCAGCGCGGTCATATTTGAGATACTTGAGACTGTTTGTGTCATGTAAATGTCGCCTCTTTCGCAGTCTATATGTAACAACAGACGTTTTTTCTGGAGAAGATGTACACGTTCAGCGCAAGCACTTTTCATATGGGAAGGAAGAAGTTTCAAGAGCAGCCCACCAGATGTGCTGAGGTGTCAATTCATCCGATGATGAAGAAATAGCATTTATCGCACGTAGATCAGGCCCAACAACAACCCAAAGGCAAGGCATAACACAAAAGCCATCTAGCTTTCAACCTCCGAAAAGCCGACCAACTCGCCCAACAGTTTTGTGCGACCAAAAAAGTCACCACAGAAAAATCCGGATTGTGAACGCAGCACGATACCGCTGAACAAGGCAGAAATCATGAATAGAAACCCCCAGTGAAAGGAGCATCTTCAGCGTAGGAATTCTTCAAACACTTCTGCATCGACTCAATCTTTCAGACTTTCGCATTGCAAATTTTAAGTCTTTACAGTAAGTAGATGCTGTGAGCTCGAGGCTGGAAATCTGGATACTGGCAGCTTGGTTGCCCTGCCTATTACACGGCATGTCTCAAAAGAACCAGTGCTTGTCTTCAACAAACTCAAGAATACCGCTTACATAGGAACACATACCGGCCCACACACACTGAGAAAATAACAGAGGTACAAGCTGTGTGTCATGTGATTCTCGTGTATTATTGGTAAGAACTGTGGAACCTTCTACTCCAGCAGAGACTAGTGTAGTTTCAAAGCAGATATGCGATTTATTTCAATTTTCAGTGAAATGACAAAAACTAAGCATTTCACACCCCCTAAGTTCCAGTGATTCCATTTGATATCATGCAAAAAAAACTTATAGGAACTGGCAAAACTGATTTTCTCATATTTTAGAATTATCTTCCTCCTGAACATGCTAGTTTTTGGATATCGATTTTCTCTACTGAACAGTTTGGGCTGGAAAGGGTTAACAACCAGGCCGTTAACATGCGAGTTTCAAAAACAATCAGAGAGTATGCGCTAATCTTAAATAAAATAACTCACCATAATTAAAATTGTACAGGAATGCAACACCTTTTTTTTTTTTTTCAGGTAAAGCAGGTGTGCACATAATTTTTAACATTTGGATTCACCTTCGAAGTAGAACACCGAGACTGAAAACAAAGTTAATCTCTCTGAATGTGTGGAATGACGAAGTTACTGCTAATTTTTTGACACACAACAAAATTGTTACTGAATAACTATACACCGAATATAAAACTACTCCTCAGATAGCTAATATAACCAAAAACAAAATAAAAAATGAGCCGTATGGGACTACTGATATATATGGCATGTAACGCATATATAAGTGCTATGCAGAAATATGTGTGCACGCGTGCGTGTGTCGCAATAAACACAAAGTGAGTTGTGCAAGACACCCCCTGGATGAGAACATGCTATATGCTATTCTGCTGCTAACTGTAAAGCATTCTTTGCTGTATGACTCCTTATTGTTGTACATAAAATACGCTCAAAGATTTTTAGTGCTACTGATGTTAATGATATTGGTTCGTAATTAATGGAATCTTTTTTGCAGCCACCTTTGTAAACAGGAACAACACAAGAAACTGCCCACACTTATGATAAAAATACCAGTAGCTAATGACTATTTAAAAAATTTTATAGCCCAGTTCAAGCAGTCTTTGTCAAGTGGAGATCCAAACTGGTCGCTCATTGTGGTTGCTGATACCAAGGTCGCAGGCTCGATCCCAGCCGCAAAGGCTGCATTTTGATGGAGGCAAAATGCAAAAATGCCCATGTGCTGTACGATTTCAACGCATGTTAAAGAAACCCAAGTGGTAAAAATTAATCTCGAGACCTCAACTACAGTGCCCCTCATAGCCCACGTGTCGCTTCGGGATGTTAAACTTCACACAACATACCAGATGTTTAACACTATACTATACCAGTTGAACAATGGTACCAATGGGACCCCAATTTGCACTATCGTATCCAGAGGGTTTTACCTGTTCCATTCAATTGGTCTTTTCCACTGAACTTATTGTATGCAGTGAAAAATCAAAATTGACAAAAATTTTAAACATACACTGCTGGCTCATATTTTGCAGGGATGCAGATTGTATAGAATACTTAGCGCTGGAGTCTGTAAGCAATGCCTGTAGCTGTATGCGCTGGAAAGGGTCCCATATATGAGATGCCAACACTCTTCGTATGCAGTATCTTTATGTGAGGACACATGGGTCTGTGCAGAAGACTCCTACAATACATGGCAGACAATTTTGTGGGCAGTGCTACCCCAGCAGTGAAAGGTAGAAAACAAGAAGGTGCAGCTGCATGCAAATGCTCCCTTCAACTACTAATATGATAAGCTGAATCCAAGGCAAGGGCAATGCCTTTAAGGTGGAAACTGAAGGTGCATTTTAAAATCAAAAATGTTATGGCAAATGTGGTATGCCTCACTCTGCCTGACATAACACAGTAACAGCTCTCCCATGTCGTACAGTAAACTAAATGATGATGTCTACTATGCACTACAATAGTGAGCATCTACATAAACATGAAAGTCTGCACTATCTTTTTTGGCCAACTGTACATGTATGCAGCTAGTACTTATTTTGCAAATGAAGCAATTGTAGCATCTGAAAAACAAAATTAATAGCACTGACAATTCTTACCTTGAAAAGGTCAATACAGTACAATACGCGAATTGGCCTGAGACTTCTAACAGTCCTAATGCTCAATGTCGTGGCCTTCAGTCTTACAACACAGACTCGGGTGCAACGTTCTTGCCAGTGCAGCATGTACAGCAGTTGACACACGCAGCAGCCAGTTGCCAGTTGGCAAGGATGCACCTGAAAATACAAGAAAATTAGAAAGAGATGCATAACATGCTATACTGAAAACATGCCCACGAGTTGCATCACTTAGGGCTCCCGATTACTCAAATCAGCCAGAGGTTAATAACATGCAGATCAGCCTCCAGCTGAACTAGACACTGCAGCCATGAATCCAACCAGTGACCTTAGAAATTGACACACTAAGTTTTAACAGATATGCAACCATGAAAGGCGAGAGAGTACTCGATCTGGAGGCACAAAAGCACATTTTGAAAGACCACCAACAGAAAATGCGCTACACTAGTTTCAGGCTTCAGAACTTTTCTTTTTCTTTCCATCAAACTCAAAAAAACGTGAAATCATGATGTCCCTCACAATGTAATCAATCTTTTTGGGCATGGATGACCTTTTCACCTGTCTGAGTTCGGCCCAGCATAAATTCCAAGTTTATGAGACCATGCACATCACTGCTACTTGTGCACATTACATCATTTACTGCATTGTAATTTTTATTTAATAAAAGCTTAGGGCAGCGTCTACGTCATCTTATTACTATGTGAAAAAACAATATTGTCTACAATGTACCAGCACCACAATTTATTGAAAGCACGTTTCCAAAGAATACTGCCATGGAGCCTTTATATTTTGCACTTAAACTCCCAAGGCATGCACTTCAACAAAAAGGGCTGGCAGAAGCAAATCTGTGTTCTGAAAGTTAGGGCGGCAGTATTTCCTCTTATTTTTATTTAGCGATTTACTATCAGCCCAATAATAGCGTACCTATGAGTGGCATCATATATCTAGGGGTTGGAAGCCTCGTTTTTTATTTTTTTTAATTCAGAGGATTGTTTTTGGTGTTTTTCAAAACGAAAAATTTTTTTTCTTCAGCGAATATTACTTCCCAAGGAAGAAGCTTGACCGCACAAGCGAAGCACAAATATTGACTGTCTGATTTAAAGCTTCATAAGAAAGCAACAAATGTTAGAGGCACAAATAGGACGGGCATAAAAGCGACATTATGTAGTATAGCTACTCAAAGAGATGTAAAAGCAACAAGATCTTAGTAATGAAAAGACCAATAAAGTGTTCATATGGTTCGTGTTTTATAGAGGTTTAACGTTCCAAAGCGACTCAGGCTATGAGGGACGCCGTAGTGGAGGGCTCTGGATAATTTTGACCACCTGGAGTTCTTTGATGTGCTCTGACATCGCAAAGTACACAGGCCTCTAGAATCTGACCTCCATCGAAATTTGACCGCCATGGCCGGGATTGAACCCACGTCTTTCAGGTCAGCAGCCGAACGCCGTAACCACTTAGCCACCTTGGTGGTTCTAAAGTGTTCATATAGCAATGAACACCCACATAAAGCATCCTCTCTATTTATTCAGCTGGATCGGTTGTTTCTATTGCATTGTTTCTAAGGCCGTGGGCTAACATACCAAAAAAAAAAAAGATGGCACACCATAACGCAGTTCGTGCCTAAGCATCATTCCCCTTCCAGCACTTGTGATAAGGCAAGCCAAGGAAGGCCCCAGAGGAAAAAATATGCATCAACTTTAGTAATTTGATCAATTGATCAGTCCAGCATCTTTTATTTTATAGTTTATTTAGTTTATTCAGAAATAATTGCAAATGCTATGTTTATAAAAAAGGTTACAAAAAGAGGTCCCAAAGTTTGGCACTGTAGTGGGACCTCTAAATAATGCACGAGTACAATAAATACAAGAAATATAAGGTGCTGCCTAACTAAAAAAATTCAGGGGGGCACTTTGTTGATGTAAAGTGCGGTAAGGCGAAAAGCCTTTAGAGCAGTGTTCCTGCTTGTGTCACTGATGTGTGGTTAGGATGTTGATTAAGTACACAACTGTTTTTGAATCTTAAATGCTGGAAACATTGGAGGGTGTTTGGGAGGCATCCTTCTGATTCGACGCCTTTCTGCAAACACTCTCCCACGTCCTTACACCGGACATATATTACTCTGGGCAGAGAAAAAAGAAAGAAAAATAATGTTGCCCAGCCGGACATATATTAGTGTGAGCAGAGAAAAAAAAGAAAGAAAAATAATGTTGCCCAGCCCGCAAGAACTACATATGCATTCGCAGGAAGTAGCGTAGTCATTAGCATGCTTGGCTGCGGAACGGAAGAATGGTGACATGACTTGAGACCGGACATGACCTGAGACCGGACAACGTCATGGCCGCAAGTATGAGCCATTAAAGGCTTTCGCCTTAAAAATTATGCAGGTCATCTTTACAGAATAAGCACGATAGTGACTTTGCACCAAAGAATAAAAAAAAATCAGTTGAAAAAGGAAATTACCATTAGCAAGAATTGTTGTCGGCTAGTTGGTTATCTTGTAAAACCGTAAAGAATTGCGCTGAAAACACGCCACAAAGAAAGACACACAGACAGGATAAATACAAGACAGTTGTGCTGACCCGGTCTGTGTGTTTTTCTTTGTGTCGTGTTCTTAGTTCAATTCCTCATGGCTTTACAAGAAATTACCATAAACAATAAAACATAACTACGAACATAACAATGCCAAACAAATGCAAGTCAAAAAGCAAAACCAAAGTACAAGCTTGCAATATATGAAGTGATTTTTTTGACGTTTACATATTTTTATTTTAAAAAGACTCGACGATTATGGTACTCCCTAATACAAAATTTCAGGGCGGCTTGATTTTGCAATATATTGTGGCAGAAAACTTGGACGACGTTTATACTGCCCCTAACAGTGCAATGCAAAGCATTTGCAACTTTGTCACACACGGCCTCTAAACAATCGCACCAAACGAATGCTCCTCAGTGGTCCAGAGTGGCACCTTGCAGACCTTGCCTGGTTGCGGTGTCCACTTCAGTGTTTGCTGTTTCCTGTGAGAACATGTTGCAACATGCTTGTCTCACTGCTTTGAGGATGCTGACGCCACAAAGGATGCGTCTTTGGTTCGAGCGGGCCGCGAGGTGTCATACAGAGTAGTGTATGCCCGTTCCCATGACAAATGGTGTGGTCTCCACAAACAGCCCTCATAGACGCCCACGTATGTGCTGGTTGACAGTTAGACTGTCGACTCATGGCTGACTTGCGTTGTGACTAACAGTTTTGTGGCAGACCTTACGCTGATTCAAACAATCAGCCATGCACTTGTTCGACAGTTAAGGGGCCCACAATCTTTGTGCGGAGTCACCTCACTTGGGCAAGGCAGTGCATCTTTTTTCACAAAACCTCCAATGTATGATGCCTGAAATAGACGGGTTGCAGGAGTATCTGCTTGCTACCGCATCCACTGCAGTCGCTTTTGCACAGATGGTTGCGGTGCATGTTCTAAGCATGACGGCTATCTACAAACGCATTTAGGAAGTCGTTACGCAACCCTCGGTTAAAGTGTGCAGCCCCTCTTGCCAGCCACCGCTGTGCCCTCCTCCTCCACTTCCCACCTAATGCTTCTGCCTTTCTCTCTTCAAGCACTACCACTTAAATCACCTTTCCATTCTCGCCCCACCTAACTTCATCCTTCACCGTGCTCTTCGCCTTGCTATATAGCTCTGCCTCTGCCAGTCACATCAACAACGACGACAATGACAAGCAAGCCTAAGAGCTATATTCTAAAACTGCTAGAGGAATGTCAGTGCGGTCTGCACATGTGGATTGTACAGCAAGGCAGACACTATGTACCTGATCTGGATCAATAATTAAATGATTAATAACTAAATTTATGTAATCAAGTTTAATTTTAGAGGCAAGGTCATGTTTTGAAGTTGAAGGTTGTTGACCTTGAAGTTGAGCTGTTTTAAAAATTTTTTAATCGGAAATGTGGCTTGAAATGAATTTCAAAAACATCCACCTGAAGGCTCCTTGAGCTGGCTTTCCTGCATGTCATATTTACAAAATGGCATCGCTGCACGTGGCATCATCACCAAATCAAGTTAACTTCTTTTACACAGTCAAATACACGAACAGCATCTATATTTGATGCACAAAAAATGTATGTGATGCCATTTTATAAATATGCAATGCAAGAAAGCCAATTCAATGAGCTTTCAAATGCGCTTTTTTTTTTGACGTTCAGTATTTCGAACCACACTGCCAATAAGGAATATTTAAAAACAGGGCTCACCTTTAATGTTGTCAGCCTTCAATTTCGAAATATGGCCTTGCCTCCTAAAATCAAAAAAGATAATATTTGTTAGGTAATTTTAATGGATTGCCTTATTGTTGATCCAAATCAAGTTTTATCAGCAACGAATGAAATGCAAACAAGAAAATTGCGGTAGCAAAACAAAAACACAAATATATTAGCTCCTGGAAAGGAAATACAAGAAATGCTGATTAACACATATTGAGTAACATTTCTTTGTGCTTTAGAAGTTCAATTAACCTTGGTTAGTATTGAGCTTCCTCTGGCTAAGAGCCTCTTAGTTTCCTGTTCATGTCTCAGTTGTCTTCACATTTCATTTCTTGCTAATAGTACACAATGTGCACCTTACTGTACAATCCACCAGCACAAACAGCACTGATGTACCTATTGGTTTTTAAAATGAAATCTGCAAATGTTAAAAAAATCACCCTGTGTATATATGATAGGTTTTCAATGTCTTTCAAACAACGACGAGGCTTCTATGGTGTTTTATGATATGACTCTGTTAAACACAGAAAACAAGCTGAAGAAAAACTTAACTCCCGTATTACAACAAAACTTTGCAGGCCTTTAACAATGTGAATTGAGCTACGGCTTCCAACATGTTGATGGCAGATGCAACTTTGTTTTCAATGAAGAAAATTGCCAAGGACACAGCAGATCTTAGATAAGTTTATCAAGCTTTAACTTGTAGAAACTTGCCTCTGCTGTCGCCATGGAAACGGGCAGTATAAGAAGTACCCCAAGTGCCACCTATGTGTATGAGAAGTTCTCCTCGAGGTTGCGATTTAATATACACTCAGGGTTGTTAAGAGGAGTGCTGCAACTAGGTCCCCGCTAGTCCCTAGCTGCCTCAGGCTGCATAGGTGTGCAAGTTGGTCACAAAGGTCCTAATCATTTGAGATCTTTCTCAGTCCTTGAAAGCATGATAGATATCACTGCACAGCCTTTAAAGGGGCTCTGAAACGCCTTCTGAGGAGAGCACATTAACTCACTTAATCACTGCACTGTGCTGCCATGAAAACCAGAGCCAAATAATACTCTTCTACATGCAGCAGACGACCCACAATCACGCTTAAAAGTTGGAGAGCCCTTCCCGGCGACTTTTTCATGCTCGCACCCTCCTCCGTCCCCCGCATCTGCGTAGACAATGTGAGAGGTGGCCATTGGTTAGTTTCTTCCAGACGTCAGGCAGCTACCGTGGCCGCGGCCAATAAGCCACTTAGCTCCACCGGGTCGGGAAGCTTCGCTCCCAGAGGGGGGGGGGGGCGGCGAAGGAGCGCCTACCTTCCAGTGTGCAAAAAGTGACGAGAGGAAAGGGGAAGGCGCGAAGACGCTGAAATTCAAATTTTAACTACAGATAACTCAGCTTCTACAAAGCGCATTTAAAAAAAATCCTTGCTGGACACTATTCGTGAAGCGGCGTGCTTCAATATCCCAGGCATGCCGCAACTTTATTAGAGACCCCTTCACAGCCCCTTTAACAAACACTGCTCTTTCTGAAAGTTTTGTGTAGTCATCAAGAAAACCTCAGATATTTCCGTGCTTCTTCATCTGCATGAAGCAAACATGACAAAATTATTTTTGAAAAGTAGTTGTGTGAATTTAATTAAACTACTTTAACCAATTACTGCTAAAATATATATATTAAAATTACTCCCAGGAAGCAATGCGATCGCACTTAAATTGCATGCTTATTTTCGTGCATACAAAAAAACCTAAGCAGAGCAAACGAAACATCAAACTCTCTCTAGATGTCATGCACACATTCCCTTGTCTTCCCGCCAGATTCTGTCCCAGCCAACTATTTCGTCACCACTCATCTTTCCTATAGCACGGGTGATTACAAAGGTAAGAAAACGGAAGAAAACAAAGAAAACAGAAAGCACAGGTGCAAACGCTTCGCTTTCACTGTGCTCAAGGCCGAAAAGAGCAGCAATACCTTGCTGCCCAGAGCTGTGTGCGGCATTTAAAGGCTCCGAAGCAGGTTACTGATTGCTTCGGTGTCTCAGAAATCACCTTGGCAGCTATCGCTCGGTAATGGCCACTCCAGTGGCATCACTAACTGATTCAAACTCGATGACATGTTTTCGGACCAGATCCTCGGGTGGTTGGGAAAGCCAACCATGCCAGAATCCGGTCCCTGTATATGAATCTTGCCGTTAGTCATGTTGAAGAAGCACATTGTAGTAAAGATGAATTCCATGTGGCTGATGTCCGACATACAGTCCAATATGATGAATACTTAGCAGCTTTCAACCTTTGTGATGTGCTTGACCACACCACAAAGGTCATGCCAAATATTTCATTCCAATTTGTTTTTCAGCACTAGTGATCTGTTACATCTCGGCACAGCACATGCCTGAAGTGCTCTTTCATGACCTCGTCATATTAACCTAGAAGTTCAACTAATCCCAGAAAGTTTACAGTTTTCTGCGAAAAGATGGTCTGAAGAACCATAAAATACCATGCAGCGCTTTGATAGAAAAATTGTTACTCCAATAAGGCACTCTAAGACGCCCTTCCAGCATTCCTTTCCCTATGTCATGATGAGATCGTGTTCCTTGTAAGTGGAATCACTTTGCATAATTCTCAGACTTGCCTCTGGCCAAATTTGAAGAGAAATGAAATAATTATTTGACTTTTTGTGGCTTTCAAGAATCTGTGCTATGTGCCTCCAGTCACTGGATCCAGTGGTTGCCAATGATGATTTGGAAGTCCTGTCATAGAGCCTGGAGCAAAAATAGAATACTTCATCTGCATATGCAGAATAAAAGACCAGCACCGCTTCAGAAGTTCACCGTTATCAAGGTGCCTTTCATGAAATCTAGTAGATAAATGACGGCTGTGCTAACCTAGAAGTACTTGCATGCTGTCCTTGTCTATGTCTGCAAGCACTTGAGCTGGGGCAGATTTAAAAGGCGGGGAAGTGGGGAGGGGATTTTACACAGCAAAACCATGCTCAGCTCCATTGTTTTGATGAAAAATACATGAGAAGCATGCCGACTGATGGCCGGTTACTCACCGGTTTCCTCAAAATGGGTACAAGCTTTGCCCCGGCCTGGTGCTCGGCTTGCTAGGGTTGCATGGCTTGGCAAAGGAGCCTGCGCCTCCAAACCCCGTCCCTGTGGGCTTGGAAAAAGAGACAGCGCTAAGAGACAAACAAATCCAATCCAACAATCCAACAGTTCGAAAGAGAACCATGTATTTCTCCACGAACCATATATTTTGCCCACCCCCCCCAAGGCCGGCACTGCAAAACACAGTACACAACAAAACTGAAACTGAACAGAAGTGCAACGTACTCCTTCCATTACAGAGCTAGAATGGTTAGCATGTAAGTGATGTTATTATTTAGTTTTAAAGAGTGTCATACTTTCCGGTCTATAACTCAAATCCTATAGTAAACAGCAGTTTTTCCGAAAAAAATCACACAAGTCAAACCTGTGTGTAAGACACACTTGTTCATTTGATAACTGCTATAAAAACGTGCCAATGATCTCTTCATCAGAGAGTGCGACGAAAATACATGCTTGCAACAGCTTCCGTGAGCAAGCGATCCTCGAGCTCTGATGAGTGTGCCATCTTCCCGTGGCCTGCCTTTTCTGCTGGCTTCATTGACTGGAGCACTATTATGGGTTTGCACCGGTCTTGGATAATTGTTTTGCTCAAATCGAACAGTCTCCCTGATGACCGGTTCCCATTCTCCAGTGCACATGCCACGGCACACAGCTTCAATTTTTCATCACAGTATCTTCGCCTTGAAGACCGTGTCATGTAGAGCAAGAGCATTGTGCGCAAAGCCATACAGATGTGACAACAAAAACTAAAGCTTTCAAGAATACCGGTGGAGTAGATGCGACAGCGGCACAAAGCACAAACCGCCGCCGCATTCAGTCCAGTTGCAAGATTAAGTGATTGTACCTGTAGGATAACACGTTAAAAATACAGTTTTAGCACAGTGCGAGCTGTGTTTCACTACTGTGAACCGCTTCCGTGGGAGCTATCTGCGCATGCAGAGGTGACTCTTCCAGAGCTTTTCAGCAGCGCAGGGGACAGAGGACGTGACAAGAGCACAGACACGGCACTGTCAGTCAGCGCCGTGTCTGTGCACTTGTCACATCCTTTGTCCCCTACGCTGCTGAAAAACCATGTCACACCAACTTGCCCAAGCTTCTACAGTGTCTTCCAGAGCGCACACCTGAAAGTGTACAGGTGCAGATGGATCCCCACTGTAGCAGATCGCACTGTGGTAAAACTTTCAATATTTTTTTCTTCTTTTACACATAGTTACTGAGAACGGCAAAAGATGGCGTGTCATTTTCTTTTCCTGCAGCTCAAAAATTCTGCAAACATCTAAATGCAATGAGTAATAAGACTAGGCTAGAGCAAAGGTTTATTGTTACAGATAAGGGTATTCGACTAGAAGGGGATGAAGCGGATGAAGGGATGAAGATAGAGCGAAGGCTTAGGCAAGGATGTCCTCTGTCTCCTTTGTTGTTCATGTTGTACCTGCAAGGGTTGGAGACCAAGCTAGAGAGGAGCGGACTAGGCTTCAACCTTTCTTTTTTCAAGCAAGGAGAATGGATTAAACAGTCATTACCGGGACTAATATACACCGATGATGTAGTGCTAATGGCTGATAACAAGGAAGACTTGCAGAAGTTGATAGACATATGTGGTACTGAGGGAGATAGATTAGGTTTCAAGTTAGTAAGGAAAAATGTGCTGTCATGATATTTAATGATGAGGGCGGCTAGCATAGAATACAGGAATTCACGCTAGAGGTAGTGGATGAGTACAGGTATCTTGGGGTGTGGATAAATAACGGTGTTGAGTATCTGACAGAGCATGAAAAATATGTAATGAATAAAGCTAGTAGGAATGCAGCTGTCATGAAAAATA
Organism: Amblyomma americanum; assembly: GCF_052857255.1. Taxonomy (NCBI): domain Eukaryota; kingdom Metazoa; phylum Arthropoda; class Arachnida; order Ixodida; family Ixodidae; genus Amblyomma; species Amblyomma americanum. The sequence goes on from NC_135497.1 coordinate 146,981,392, forward strand.
GGGCACTGTGGAATTACAATAGGTATGAGGTGGTAAGAGGGATCTGGAAAGCGGTGATGGTTCCTAGTCTGACTTACAGCAATGCGGTCCTGTACACAAGACCAGATGTTCAAGCAAGGTTAAAAACCAAACAACTCGGCGTAGGGAGGCTAGCTTTGGGAGCACATGGCAATACACCAAATCAGGGGGTACAGGGTGATATGGGATGGGCATCTTTCGAGAGCAGAGAGGCTAGCAGTAAGATAGCATTTGAGGAACGATTGAGAAAGATGGAGGAAAAGCAGTGGGCTAGGAAAGTTTTCAGATACCTGTATACAAGGAATGTTGGCACGAAATGGAGAAAGCAAACTAGAAAATTGACAAGCAAATACCTGGACAGCAGTAGGGGGGCAAATCAGCAATTATCGGTTAAGAAAAAGGTTAAAGAAACAGAGAGAGCTCTGTGGAAAACAGGGATGCTGACGAAATCGGCACTGGGAACATACAGGATCTTTAAGCAGGAA